>NW_005871056.1:1713171-1880864 GCF_000147115.1 Myotis lucifugus
ATATCATCTAAATCGAGAGTTGTCAAATTTAACAAACCAAAACATAGGATCCCCAATTAAATGTGAATATGAAATAAACAACAAATAAAGTTTTTTAACGTAAATGTGCCCTGTATAATATTCGGGACATAACTTATACTAAAAAATCTAAAATTATACCTGAAATTCAAACTGGGCATCCTGTATTTGATTTGGCAGCCCTTCTTAAATCACATTATAAATAAGACACAGAGCTGGTGATCTATCTTGGTTTTCTTTGACCCCAAAGCGCTATCACCCTAATTCTGAAAAGAAAAAGTCGTCAGAACAAGATAAGCCTCTCTATCCTTACAGGGACCATGGGTAAAGAAACTACCTTGACAAACCTTGCCAGAAGTTCCGTCACAGTCTCTGATATAGCTGTACCTGCTCGTCAGAGGGGAAAAAGCCCACTTCATCCTCCTGGGCTGTCAGTCTTACAGCTTTCATAAGCTTCAAATTAATTTAAAAATCTAGAGCCTCTCAATGGAATTACAGTCCCCTAACTCAGTTGCCTGTTACTTATTCTGTATTAATAATCCCATTCTATGACCGGCCATTGGATATGGAAGAGTTGATCTCATAAAATTTTAAAGTAAACCTGTTTCATTCCCAGGAGGGCCCAGTGTGACAGAACTGATTACAGAAGATTGACAAGAAAATATTTGGGTAGCCAGGACATTCTCTGGAGCAGCATAAGGTATTTAAATGGTTTATTGAGAGTGAGGTGATAAATCCAAGAAAAGAGTGGCTGACATCAAGAAACTTTTCCTGTGGATAAGATATCCCTCAGCCAATCGTGTAGGGAAACTAACCAAAGCTAATGATGTTTAGCTTCATCATCCCTCATTTAGATTTTCATTAGCAAATATTTTTCCTCACCATTACCAGATACCATCATTTCCTAAGTATGAAGCTTATTATAAACCTGAGGCATTTGAAATCTTAGCAAGAGCGAAGTTTAGATCTCATGATCTTTTGAGGAACTTCAGGGTCCCAGAGTGGTTTCTGGGTCTTTCCTGCGTCGAGTTGTTCTAACCAGTGTGCTTAATAAATCACAAAACTCTGCCCAGACCTGGCTGAGTTAGGAATGATGCACAGAGGACCTTGGGAAGGCATTCTGCACATCAAGGAGAGGGTGGGGTGGCCCGGAAGGCACCTCCTGTAGAATTAATCACATCTTGCTCTTTTATGGGCCCAAGAATTCATTCCACAGATGCTAGTTTACTGTGAAGACATTTAAGTTATTCCTCAAGGTACATTACAAGTTCAGAACCTCTCATGAACTACATTTTATTAATTCTCAGAAAATTCCTGTGGCACATAAAAGATGTAGTAGTTTTCATTGTCTTCCTATCAGACCTTTCCTCAACTTTTTCTAAAAGCATGCCCACATGCACACGTCTGCATCCACCCGCACGCATACATATATAGACACACATACCACCACCACCACACAGTTATACACAAAACCTAGCCTTGCCAATTCTAAGCCCTCATCCCACCCCACCTCAGGGAGGTTGCTCAGGGATGGGCACTAGACCAGAGATGAACCAATCAGACCTTTCCATGAGATTATCTAACTGGCACGAACAATGAATACCTCTCGTTTCTTAGGTGTCAGAGCTATAGAATATAAACCCAAAGTTAATGGTAATCATAATTTTTGCCATGTGAAGACAGCTGTCTCCCATAGGAAAGAAAGAAACAGAGCAAAGGCAAGTTGAGGGGGTGGGGGAAGAAAGAGAGAGAGAGATTGAATCCTAGCAGAACTGAGCCTGCTGGTCTAGTCCCAGGCTCCAAAGCTGCCCATTTCTTCCTCAAGCTCTTGCTTCAGACTCTGAGTTGACTAGAATCCTTCCAAGAAAGCCTTTCTTTTTTTTTAACTTAAGCTATTTTGAGCTGAGTTTCTCTCACTTGCAACCAGAAGAATCTAGACTTATACATAGGGAGATAATATTATCCTCACTTTATAAATAAGAAAAATTAAAGCACCACAGGTTATGTGGCTTGGCCCAAACTATAACCATAACATTAGACTTTAAAATTGCTACTATCCATCTGAAAACTAATACTCCTAGCACACCTCCCCTATAGCAGCGACTTTCAGAGTCTTTTACTATTCACTATTAAAAAATAACTTTTACATTGTGACCCAATATGTACATACATGTGAGTATGAAACAAAAATTTCACACATTATTTACCCTCATTAAGTGTGATGCACTCTTTTATTCTCTATTCTATTTCATTTTTTCAAATGCTATTTGCGACCCACTAAATTGATTTCACCTCCCACTAAGCTGGTTTCACAACCCACTAGTGGGTCCAAAATTGTAACTGTTTAAAAAATACTTTTTTACAATATATTTCTAATCAAATAATTCTCCCCATCATAAATTTCCCTTAGGTGAAATCTAGAGTATGTAGATTTACTGCGTATTCATTTTGGCTTGAACATATGTAAATTCTAAGTCATTCCTACTAAAATGATTAGGAGAAGAGAATATTTGAGGTATGGAAGGAGAAAGGGGAAAACTTAATGCAGGTATTGGATGGAACCGGGTCAAGTTTGTGATAGAATCATTTAGGATTGGTGGACTCAATGTGCAAGAGTGTTGAAGAGAACCTTGAGCAGTAAATGGTTACTTGATAACCTAGTCAACTATTATTCTGAGGAGAAGCTATTATTACCCTGATGAGAACTAGTTTACTAGCCTATCATTATGGAAAAAAATGAATTTTTACAAGTTCCTGAAATAATAAATGTATTCACAAATTCATCTTTCTGGGCAAAAATGTTCTAGAATAGTAAAATCTCGTTAACACAGTTTTAGTTCTTAATCCTATTAAGCTGTGTGGCTGCATATGGTTTTATATATAGGAATCTTATTTATCTGAGGTAATAATAGGACCTGCTTAGAACTGTGCCTGCCACATAGTAGGCACTCAATAAATGTTTATTGCTGTTGTTCTGTAATCTTGGAAAGTTCCTGTCAGGCGCACAATAAGTGTTTATTAAAGTAACTAATCATTATGATTGGAAAGACAGAAGTAAGTCAAGCATGAGAGACTTCGATGATGGTGTCCTGAGCTCTCCTTATGGATTTTGGCATGGAGCTACTATGGGAGAAAACATTGGAAAGAACATCAAAACAATTCTCCTCTCACATAGTGAGCTGAGTGGGTTAAATGAAGACTCCCAATATTGCCTCCACATCAACTACCCTTGTGCCATGTTCCATGGTGGGACCGCATGGTGGAATCATAAGTTAAAACAATAAAAAGGCAAAAGTGTTGAACTCTCAGATGGAAGATCAGACATGGGATGGCTGGGCCCTTCAATACACCTACAGCAAAGCAAACAACTTTCTGTATGTCTCATTGAGACTGCAGGGAAGAGAGACTCTGACAATTTTCCATTAAGCAAGGATGGTGAAAAGAAATGGATTTTGCGCTAATAATAATGTAAGATGTGAAAATGCTACAATGTCAAAGTGTAATTTTTTATAGTTGAAAACAAGAATCTCATATAAATATAAAATGAACACCTGTCAAAGATTTATTAGCTTATTAATGAAGGAGGCAGTGTGAAGGTAAATCTAGTTCAGAGAGCATTTTGAGCAACGAGGTATTTATAGGCATTTAATAAGAAATGTTAGAATTAGATTGCTAGGTTAGATACAAAACAGATTAATGTTCCATGGGACAATAAAAACCATAACCTTTGGGGTTATCTTTGCTACCAGACAGAAGTTATTTGCACCTCTGCCATACAAGATCTACAAGTTAACATGTAAACTTCACAGAATTTGAACCCTTGAGTAATAGTAAATAGCAAAGTCAAGCAAATGATAATTAATTATCCTCCGATGGCCTTGTTAATGCTCCCACATAGCACTGAAAATACATGCCTTATTTCCAAGCTTTAGAGAATTTTGATAGCAATATTCTCTTTACTCTGAGTGTTACCTTTTTTTCATTTAATGAGTTTCATTTCCATAGGTTCTATAAATTTCCATAGCTTTCATTGATTCTCTCTATCCTGATCCCCAACTCTATAGTTCCCATAAGGTCACATATTTTTCAACCGCAAGTTCTACCATGAGAAATGTATTTAATCATTTGCGGAAGGGGGGGTTGAAGGGGAGGACCATCAAGCTCATGACTGAAAAACATCATTGTACTTCGTGTTGGTCTCCTGCAGAATACAAGCTCCTCAGGGCTAAGACCTGATTGGTTCAGATGCTTCAGCATTTACCTCAGCTACACATTTCTGCTGTCCAGTGATGCCTGGTACATTCCGGAAGTGCACTCAATAATGATGCCTAGATAAATGAATGAATGCAAGTAGAGCAAAGGAAAACTTATCCTTAAATCAGGAAAAAGTGTTGAAGTTATGTAACAGTTTGACACACAGATCCAGGCCACAACACAGTTTTATACAGCAAAGGTACAGCTCAGCTGGCTGGGCCTCAGAGCTGCAGGACAACTGTTCTTTAAGGACAAGCAGAATTCAGCTTATAAGAAAACAATTTAGGGTAAGACAAAATTTGTTCCAATCAGCATTTAGCCCAGAATACACTCTCTTCTACCTAAAACAACTGAGGTCTGGCTGTAGCCAGTTTGGCTCAGTGGATAGTGTTCGGCCCTCCGACTGAAGGGTCCCAGGTTCGATTCCAGTCAATTGGTGTGTGTCTCTCACAATGTTTCTCTCCGTCTTTCCCCCTCCCTTCTACTCTCTCTAAAAATCTATGGGAAAATATCCTTGGGTGAGGATTAACAATAGATGACAGATAGACAGATAGATAGATGATAGATAGATAGATAGATAGAGATAAAACAAGTGAGGTCTCTAAAATCCCAACTGTCCCACTCAGCAATGGGTCTTCAAAGAGAGCTGCTTTGGAGAACTGATCCTCCTGGTTTCTGGTGTGTGTTGTTTCTGCTACGAAAGAATTTGTCCAATAATTTCATAGAAGAGAAATTATGATAGAATCTATGTGTTTGTTATATTTTTCCTAGGTTTTATTTAAGAATTTGAAGTGGTTTAAAACAAGATACTAAAGAAGGTATTTTTTTTTAGTAAAAAAAAAAGAGTCATAAAGTAAGGAAGGTTGGTACCTGGACCAGAAACCTAGCCCTAAGCATCCTGGTAGCCAGAGCAAGAAAGAAAAAGTCACACATTAAAACCACAAAAACAAAAAATGCCAAATGATTTATTTTTGTTAGAGGAGAGATAAGAGCATAAAATCACATAGGCTTTATAATATGAATCCAACTTGTATATCATGTGAGTTTCACTGACCTGTATCTATCACTATACTATCCAGGAAAGGTTAGCCCTTGGGTCTCCAGGGATGTATTCCCAGTTAATTCAGATTGCCGTAATAGTGATCATAGAGAGTGTAAACTTATTCAATTGTGGCACATGCTTAGGACCAAGGCAATTCCAAAACAAAAGCATCCATCCATTCCAAACAGAACTCTCACCCTCCAGTTTCACCTCCTGCTTTGAGTCTGAGACATTGGCCATTTCAAAGTTCCTACCATGAGCAGGACAGATGCTCCCATCCAGGCCAAAGGTCATCAAACTGTTCAGCGTATTTTATTTTCCTTCAGCAAGTAGAAGAGCCAGGGCATGCTCTAACCCACTGGTTTCTTCTAACAAACATCTGAGCAATTCTCCCGTTTTCTCTTCTTCTTGGACTAGTTTGCATGCCTCCCTGAAATTAGGTGGGGTCATGGGAATGGGTTCTGGACAAGGAATCTGAGGAGAAGTGGTGTGTGTCTCACCTCCTGACCTGCCCCATAAAAACCTCCCATGCCTGGTCCTTCATGCTCTTTCACCTCCTCCAGCGACCTTGGAAAGTTCATGGTGAAGGAGCCACAGACTTGAGTATCGGGAGCCCTTAAATCAGAGCTTGGAGTAGCCTATCCCTGGTCAGGAACATTAATTCTAGACAATAAGTGACAGTGAAATGGGATATGGGCTACTGGCTTTGGGATTTGGGGGGTTATCTATTACAGTAGCTGATGTTACCTTAATTAGTATGCCTTCATAAGCACAGATACTATTTCCCCCCCATCATTGTACAAGGTAGGCTGGTGAATTATAACTTCTTCATACATCAACTCTTGCCATGACCCATTCTATAGGCCTGCTCTCTACCTATTCACTCATTCAGAATGATTTACTGAGCATCTATTATGGATCTTCACTGGGCACAAGTATTATATCTAAGGGTCCCTTTAAATGAAGCCCAAGAGAAACAATTCTTGCTTTAAAGCTTGTCCTAAAAAGACTAGGCTTGGAGCTATAATTCTAAAGCATCAGCAGATGAGTGGATTAGAAAACTGTGGTACATCTACACAATGGAATACTATGCTGCTATAAAAAAGAAGGAATTCTTACCATTTGCAACAGCATGGATGGAACTGGAGAGCATTATGCTAAGTGAAAGAAGCCAGTCAGTGAAAGAAAAATACATGATCTCACTCATTTATGGATAATAAAGAGCATTATAAACTGATGAACAAAAATAGATGGAGGCAGAGAAACATCGAACAGACTGTCAAACTACAGCGGGAAGGCTGGGGTGGGATGTGGGGGTGGGGGGAGGTAAGAGATCAACCGAAGGACTTGTATGTATGCATATAAGCATAACCAATGGATGCAAGACACTGGGGGTGAAGGGGTGAGGGCATGTGCCAGGGGGTAGGGGAGGCCAGGGGAAGGTCAATGGGGAAAAAAAGGAGACATTTGTATACTATTTGTAATACTTTAAACAATAAAATAAAATTTTAAAAAAATGAAGCAGAATGCACCTGTAGTCTCTTTACCACCTACCCCTTCCCTCCTCTCCGCCCCACCCACCTCCACCCCTGCATCCCTGTGTGCCAAAGCAGAGATGGAGCTTCCAGCTATATGATTTGGAAGAAGGAAAAGCAAAAGTTCCCTGGGCAGTTTCCTTGCTCACCAGCAATTCAGAACCACAATTTCACAGGGACGTCGATCTAGGGGGCATGGGATCATTTCCACGGTGCTGGTGACAACAGAAACATGAGAGGGAGAAAGGTTCGCCCCTGTAAAATGAGAGATTTAGACTGTTTTGTGTGTGTGATCCCCTCTTCTGGGTTCTCCAGTGACTCTCACTAAACACTGGGATTACTTGTTAAGACCTTTTGAAAATCTGTTTTGTTTCTCATCAGTGAGTCACAGCACTGAGGCAGAGCTCAGGGGAGAAGCAAAGGGCCCAGAGTTTGACACCACAGCTGAACATGACATTCTAATTTCTTTTTCTTTTTTTAAATATATGTTTATTGATTTCAGCGAGGAAGGGAGAGGGAGAGAGAGATAGAAACACCAATGATGAGAGAGAGTCACCAATTGGCTGCCTCCTGTACACCCCACACTGGGGATTGAGCCCAGAACCTGGGCATATGCCCTGACCGGGAATAGCACCGTGGCCTCCTGGTTCATAGGTCGATGCTCAACCACTGAAACACGCCAGCTGGGCTGACATTCCAATTTCTACAATCAAATAGAATTTAGCTGCGCAACTTAACTCCAGATTCAACTCCCCAACAGGTGTATGTCACCTCTGTCACGTTTCATCACGCATTTGCCTCTTAGCTACATGTTTTACAGTCTTTCCAGAAAGTTTAACCATTTCTCATGAACCTTCTTACACAGCTCAGCAGCTCCCTCACGCACCATCAGATTTGTTTACTTGAAATGGAGAGCTGGGATTTGCAAATCTATTTTGATTTCATTTTTTTGTAAGTGAGAAAAAATTAAGCTTAGATGAATATAACCCAGTATATTTTATTCTTTCCTGCTCCTCACATCCAACCTGTGGTCCCATTTCTCCAAGGAAAGATTCTTTTATTGTCCCATTGTCCCACCCATACTACTCCCTTCTTTGCTGTTTATAAAAACACTGCTGGGAAATTAAAGCAAGATGTGCTATTTTCCACAGAAACTGAAGCATATCTGAGCTAAGGCAAATGACGTTGTTTTAAAGGATATTGGAAACTCAGCTCCGGGTACAGTGTTCTGCAGGCACTGTGGAAATAGTTAAATTTTGAGGATGGAGATGATGGAGACACCTACTGACCTATCAGAAAAAAAGAAAAGAAAGAAAACCTCCGTTTCACAGTCTGCAGACCCAGCTCAGGGACCAACGCTCAGTCTGAATATGGATTTCAGGAAACTTCAAATCCTCCTCCATATGTAGACTGTAAGCCCCCAAGTCCACGATCGTCTATTTTTCACATTTGATTTGGGCTGGGACCTGGGGCTGAAATCAGATATGGTTCCCCCTTCTATCCACTATCCTCCCCTGCGCCTCTAACTCGGTTATTTCTCCTATTAATATCTCATCAACACCGGGCAGGTGCTTCCTGTACGGAGGTTCTTCATTAACAAGTTGTCAGCGGGACAAAGAGGCAGCTCCCCACGGCTGAGGGAAATTGGCATGAAACCTGGCAGGAGACGGCTGGAGAACAGCCTGCGGGACAGTGACAGTTGCTATCGGGTCTATGCTTTCCTATCGCACTTCACTCTGGACTCACCTACCTGACTTGCGAAAACTTTCCCGGAACTTCCTCCTGGAGCAAACATTGGTTCTCAAATTAAATCTATTTTTATGCTCAATGTAATATCTGAATCAGCAGTTTTTAAATACTCAATATATCTTCAAATGCCAACAGACAACAAGTATAGCAGGTGTTTAATTGTGGTTTAAAGATCCACATTGTTCACATTTTACAATCACAATTAAAATTAAGCAATAACACCAAAGGAGTTCCGGTACACAGCAATAATACTTACCCGTATAGTGAAATTGATAAGGATCCAGATATAATGATGCTCATTGTAGTAACCCTGTGGTGACTGATTGCTATTCTGCTGTTAGCAAACAACCAAGAAATACTTTATTTTTTCAGAATTATCAATTTGTTTCTAGGGTATGTGAACAATGGAAACCTTAAGGGAGAATGCAATAGTTAGTGAGGTATTAAAACAGTTATATAACTAATAAAAACACTAAATCAACTTAGATATGCAGCAGTGTGTCATTTCCATTTTAATAAAAAAGTACATTATTCTCTTCCCGAAATTACAAAATTTTATTTTTTTTTTACTCTGTGCCAACATATTTGGAAAGTAAAAAAGTCATAAATCTATGGTCTCTGGAATTGTCATTTATGTGGTTCTCTAGTCCTTAAAAAAGATAGAATAAAAGCAGGCATTTTCATAAAACGATCGATTTGAAAAATTATTTGCATTCACTGCTTGCAATTTTTTTTCTTTGGGAGGTTGGGAGGGGGAGCACAGGGACTTATAAATAAAACACATTTGATTTTCATAGCATCCCTGTATGCTGAGCGTTAAGATCCCTGGATGAGCCTGCTCAGAAAGGCGGTATGTGGAGATGCATTATTGAGAGAAGCTTTCACACCCTTTGCTGTGCAACCTGCATGGTAACAAAGACCCAGGCAGAGGGTCAGACTCCTGCTCAATTAAATCCCGGCAGTGGCCACACGGGAGACAGTAGGGAAACGGAGCGAGAAGGCTGCAGCAGGCTCTTATATGTGTAGGCCTGA
The DNA here is from genome assembly GCF_000147115.1 of Myotis lucifugus. Lineage (NCBI taxonomy): Eukaryota > Metazoa > Chordata > Mammalia > Chiroptera > Vespertilionidae > Myotis > Myotis lucifugus. The sequence continues at coordinate 1,722,802 of NW_005871056.1, forward strand.
GGTGCCTTGGAATCCATGGTTCTAAATCTGAGCAGAGCTGGCCAGACCTTACATCAGGAAATTTAGATGCATGCATTTTTCTCCTCTGAAAACACAGGGACAGGCTTATCACCAGGGGCCACAGATGGTTTCCAAGCACCCTGAACATCCTCATGAGTTTATTGCCTGGGTTGCTAGTGAACATTCTCGCAAGGGGAAGACCCAAAAGTAGCTCTTGAAAGACCTAGAAGTCGTGTTTTAGAATTGCAAGATCATTTGGAAACAGCTGCGGGAGAAAAAGAGGTCCCAACTAGAAAGGACCTTTGAACTCATCCAGGACACAGAGTTGCATTTTCCACCCAAGTGCCATGCTCAGTGGTCTCTGCGCTGCCTGCACAACAGTATCCTTTGGGGAGCTTTTAAATATGCACATGTATTGATGCTCCATTCCAGACCAGTTCACACCAAATCCCAGGGACAGGGCCTGGGGGATTCTGACACACGAATGTGCAGCCCCAAAGAAAGTGAGGGTAGATCCCTTTATCTTGTAACTAGAGGCCCAGTGCATGAAATTTGTGCAAGGGGCTCAGCCCTCGCAGCCCCAGCTGGCCCTCAAGCCCCCTCGCAACCTCCGCTGGCCCTCACAGCCCCTTGCAGCCTCGGCCGGCCCTTGTAGCCCCGGCTTCGTCCAGAAGGTCATCTGGAAGGTCATCCAGAAGGTCGTTTGGCTGTTCGGCCTAATTAGCATATTAGCTCTTTATTATATAGGATTTGATTTAAGAAAGCATGTTGGTTTAATTCATCATATAGGTTTCTGTTTCCCCAAATATTCAACTAAAGCCACCGAACCAGGAAAATGTGCCATATTCCCCCTGTGACCTGCCCTATACCTGAGGGTGTTAGGAATGCCAGAAAAGCAAGAATCTAACTCATTGGGTAAATGAAGAATCTGAGTCTCGGAGAGGCAAAGTCCTCTGGGATTTCTGATGATACTCTACCATCTGCTCCTTTGTACCATAGGTAAAGGACAACTTAGTGATGAAATACTCTGGGTTCCATTCAAGAGAACATAAGGAATATTACACGGCAAGAAAGTCTGATAAGAGGACACCACAACAATGGCAGTTACCATTTACTGAGCCCCTGCTCAATATCAGAAAGTTGCATATGCATGCATCCATGCAACAAATTTTACCGAATATTAGTATAGGAAAAGCACTGATCTAGCCACCTGGGGATACAACAGATATTAACATGAGACATGATCCCTCATTTCCTGGAACTTCAGGCTACCAGTACTGGGGGAGTCCAACATTAACCAAAAGCACAGTGATAGGGAAATAACTAGGCCTGTGACAAATGCTCTCAAAGGACTATGGTTCCATGAAAACAGCAAGTAAAGATGATCTCTGTAGGAGATTCAGGAAAGGAAGGGATGCTTGAACTGACAGCAGGAAGGATGAGTAGGAATTCACCAAATGGTGAGGGTGATAGAGTGAGGACAGAACATCCTCACAGAGAGAATAGCATGCACGAAAGTCCTGTGGTGAGAGAAGGCAAAGCACTCTGGAAGATCTGAGAGGGTTAGAGTGGCTGAAATAGAAAGAGCATGACTAGCAGAGAAGAAGCAGAATAGAGAGGCAGGCAAAGACCAGGCATTTACTAGATCTAATCTTTATAACCATCTTACAATGAAGGATGTTTCGGTTCCCATTTTACAGATGAGAAAGCCAAGGCCCAAAGTTTAAATAATATAATCCAAGGTCACATCACTAGTAAGTGGCTGAGTGGAAATCAAGCAAATTTTCTTCCTAGATTATCCCTTTTTATGCCCTGCCACTCGGAGAGGACAAAGGGTTTTAAGAAGTTATCTATTGCACCTCCTTGGGATGTCCCCTCTGCATCGCATGGGTAAGCACCACACTCAGGGCTTACTCTGCAGAGTCTGCTAGTGCTGACTAGAGTGCAAGGCAAGCTCCTTCATACAAGACCCAAATTGGCCCCTGAATGGCCCAGAGTCAAAGTGCAGTGGAACAAGGAGAGGGGAGCTAAAGAACAGCTAAGGCAGCACTGCAAACCCTAAAATCTACACAGAATTTTCATATTCTTACCAACAACTTTTTTATATCATTTTGGTGCTGCATGTAATAGAAAACTCAACTTCAAATGGTTTAAGCCATGAGAATATTCCATTATTCCACAAAACACAAGTTCCAAAGGAGCCTGGCTGCAGGGTTGATTCATTCTGAGGCTCCATCGAGGCCCAGTTTTTTTCTGATCTCCATCTCTCGCTTGTTTGCTTTGTCCTCAATGAGCTTCCATCTCAGTCACAAGAAGGCGGCCATAATTTAGGTTTCATTTATAGATAGGACAACTAGCCAGAGGAGAATGGGCCGTCCCTGACTCATGACTTCTTTTTCAGAGCAAGAAAACCTTTTTCCAAATGTCTCTGCACCAGCCAATTTCTCAGATCCTAGAAGCCAGAACTGAGTCATATGCCCAAACCACACCATTAACTGTTTGGGGCTATGAGAAGACCGCATGTGACTTAGACTAATCGGAATAATTTGTCTTAGCACAATTTACCCTCTAGCTGGGGATAGGGTCACTTGAAAGACAATTAGATGGAAAAAAATTAGAGTTTTTTAGCAAAGAGGTGGGGGAACTTATATGAGATAAGTAACCAATAGTCTTGTCTCCACTCTGATTGGCTTGCTCAGAAAAAGTCCCACTTTCTAAGCAGCAGGAATTGAGTGATATCAGGTTCATTGATGGTGTTGCTGATCAGTCCATGTGGCATAAATAAAGCAATAAACAATGGGTAGGAAGAAGGCAGTCTAACTTTGCATCCTGGATCTCTTCATGCCGAGAGAAAGAGAGCAAGACCAAATCCTAGGCAGACCCCAACTGTGGCAACAGTGAAGATATTATCAAGCCTGCAGTTGTACCCCATGCATTCCAATGCCCAAGTTAACCTGCCCACACATGGTCAGCGCCACATGCAGGCCAGTCAGCCCTAAACTCAAGGACAAAGTTTAGATTATCCTGAGACCATTATCAATCAGTGGGATGAAAAAATCACGGTGCAATCATTTGTCACATCTCTCCCTCTGTTTCCATCTCAGGGGACCAGGGTGAGCTATAAACCTTAATTAGGAAAGACCCACAACCCTCTTGAGATGATAGCATTAGAATTGCATCTGTCCATCACAATTACCCCAGAGGACAAACAGGCAGCCACCTAGCACCTTTCCTGGGGCTCATGACAAATGACATTGAGACTCAACAACTAGTGGGTGACTCTCAAATCTCGTTCAGACATAAAAAGAAAGTCTCATGCAGCTGAGTTGCAAACAGGACCACCAATGAACTTGTAGTCGGGGCTTTTTGGTATTATTGTCGCCTCTGTCCTCTGCAGACCATAGGTCCCTGTCCAAACTCCCTGGATAATTCCGATAGGGTCACTTGGGAGTTTCTGATAAACATTTACAAATAAGCTGCTCACCTGTAGTATAGTATGAAGTAGAAGTGACAGCAAGGGCTTAGGAGTTAGATGTCAGGTAGAATACCAACTCGACTATTTACTAGCTGTGGGGCCCACTTTGCCTCTCCACACCTCAATTTCCTTATCGGTAATATGGAAATTCTTTAGGTGGGGTTGTGAGGATTGAATGGAAGGATAACAATACAGTGCTACAGAGAATGTATGGCACATAATAGGTACTCGGTAACCACAGGCTTTGTGATTGAGGAGGAGTCATGCCTTAGATAACACACCAGGGAGCAGCTCAGGCAGCCACAGGGCATGGGGGGAGAAATGAACTCTCAGAGAATAAGAATCCCAGGATCAGCAGATCACAAGGTGAAAGAGGCCCCAGAGACAATACAGAACTACTTCTTCAAACCACACTCTAGGACTAGTGAAATATTCTAGTTCCCCAGAAATTTAGAGAGATCAATGTCCCTAGAAAAGTAGAGACCCATTCTATAGTCACAACACTGTAAACAAGCCCTTGAGTCGCAGATGTGAAGTTTCTCACTGCCATCACTCTTTAATGTTTCAATCATGCACTCAGCACACATTTCCTGGGCACCTACTATGGAGCAGGTGACTTTACAGTCCATGCTCAACATACATAATTTCTTGTCCTGACACTGACTCTAAAGACTAGCTACTACTGACCCATTTTAAAAGGTTGGGTATACCTCAAAATCATAGCTGGTGAGTTTCAGGGATCAGATTTGAACTCTAGTCTATCTATGTATTGCCACCGAAAAATGCTGCCCCCGAAACTATCCCTAATATCAGTAAATTAAACCTACATTCACTTATTCTCAGTGAGGGCCATTGGATCTAGGCTGGGCTTGATTCGGGGTGACTCTGCTTCCAACTGCCTCTCATCTTTCTGAGAGCATCAGGCATCTCCAGCATGTTGTTCTAATGACCATGGCAAGCACCTTTCAAACATAGTTACATCACCCATGCTAACATTCCATTAGCTAAAGAAAGCTGCATGGACAAACCCAGGTAAGGGCAGAGGAATTTACTCTACCTTTTAGTGAGAGGAACTTCCAGGTCAGATAGCAAAGGGGTGAAGAATTGAGGCCATTTATGTAATCCACCAGAGTCTGACTTCAAAACCTAGACATGTGCCCTGGCCAGTATTACTCAGTGGTGAGAATGTCGGCCTGCACACAGAAGAGACAGGGGTTTCATTCCCAGTCAAGGGCATATATCTGTGTTGCAGGTTCAATACCCAGCTCCAGTCAGGGCACATTCAGGAGGCAACCAATTGATGTGTCTCTCTCATATCGATGTTTCTCTCTCTCTCTTCCCCCTCCCTCCCTCCCTTCCACTTTCTCTAAAAAAAAAAAAAAAATTAATAAAGAAAATATCCTCCGGTGAGGATTAACAACAAAAAAGCCTGCACATGTTCCTCCATCCCACCAGCCTCCCAAGATAAACAAATAAATAGAATGTCTGTAAAGGGTTAATAGAAATACATCTAAGATGCTGGGAATGTTTGGTGGAAAGGGCACCTCACTCAGCCCAAGAGAGTCAGGGAAGAGGTGCAGCAAGAAATGAGACTGTTGAAAAAAATGTAAAGATGCTCATCTGTCTCCTGATTAAAGAGAAGGAGAGGGACAGGCATGACAATGCCAAGCTCTGGCCTCAGCAAGATCATCACAATGGGAGAAAGCCTGGGAGTGGAAGAGGCTTTCGCTGACTCAGATGAAACCTGGAGACAAGCAAACTGGAACTGAAACTTTTGTGGTTAGCCTGACCCGGGGATCAGCTCGCTGGAGAGATGGACGTTATGATCAGTTAAACAATTTCATCAAACTTCATGTTGTAACTCTGGGGCAGAACCAGAAATAGACATTCTATGGTAGGAGTTTAACAGAGAGGGGTAGACAAACCAAAACTCTGACAGAAGAGTGGCATCCAGTGGCCAGGGGTTCATTTGCAATGAGCCACAGAGGCCAGGGTGCAGATCTGGCAGTTGCTGGCTAACCACATCCAAGTGGTGTTCAGCAGACCACAAGTGGCAGGCACCAGCCTGGGGTCTGCAAAGGAGAGAACTCAACCAATGACAGAGACAGATACCGTCACCCTCCTCCTGGGAGAACACCGGAATCTGTGATGGCCTTCTCACCTGGTGTTCCCATCCAATCAGTTCCATAAGCAAACTGTATCTTAAGTACTAAAATGTAGATTTAATTACCTCACAATTTGCACCTCTACTCCTGGGCCCATTAAACTTCTTAGGTTGCTAATGTAAATTTTATCTTTAGTTTCTCAGAATAGTTTGGTCTGGTTTTCCTTTCATTGATGGAAACAAAGCATACCACACGGCCATCAAACCCATAAAAAAGGACCGTTATGCACAAGACCCACCCTCTCACTCTCTACCATCAGATTTGACTCTGGCAGGGGACTTGGCTATTAAAGGCTGACTTTCCTTTGTAGCTGCAGACCGTATCTTGGGTCACAAATCAAGTTTTCATTTAAAACATACAAAGTATATTCTCTGACAATAATAAAAATAAACTATAAATCGATAACAGAAAAAAAAACAGGAAAATTTCCATACACTTGGAAATTAAACAACACATTTCTAATCCATGGGTAAAAGAAAAATAAAATTCCCAAGGGAAATTAGAAAATAATTGAACTAAACAAAATTCTTAGAGAAAAATTCATAGCATTAAATGCTTATATTTTAAAACATTCTGGTTTCTTGAGGTGGAAGCTTAGAGAAGTGCACAATAAACCCCATTTGAGCAGAAAAAAGAATAAAAAGAAGAAATCAACAAAGTTGAAAACAGAAAAACAATAGAGAAAATATATAAAGCAAAGAAATTTTTAAAAGATTAATAAATTAATAAATGTTTAACAAACTTAAGAAGGAAAAAAGAGAGATAGACAAATTGTCAGTACCAAAAATAAAATAGAGGATCTCATTACAGACCTCAAAAATATTAAGAGGATCAGAAGGAACTACTATAAATATAAATGCAAAAACTTGGGTGAAATGAACCTCTTCCTTGTAAACCACCAACTACAAAAACTCACCCAAAATAAAATAGATAACCTGAAGAATCCTAAAAATATTAAAGAAATGGAATTAAGCCCTAGCTGGTTTGGCTCAGTGGATAGAGTGTCGGCCTGTGGACTGAAGGGTCCTGGGTTCAATTCCAGTCAAGGGTACATGCCTAGGTTACGGGCTTGATCCCCAGTAATTGGCACGCAGGAGACAGCCAATCAATGATTCTCTCTCATCATTGATGTTTCTATCTCTTTCTCCCTCTCCTTTCCTCTCTGAAGTCCATAAAAATATTTTTTTAAAAAAAAGAAGAAATTGAATTTGTAGTATAAAACTTTTTGGAAAAGAAATCCCCCAGTCCCAAATGGTTTAACTGGCATATTCTAGCAAACATTTAAAGACGACATGACACCAATTCTACACATTCTCTTAAAAAAAAAAAAAAAAAACAGAAATAGAGGGAGCATGTCCCAAATAATTTTACAAGCATTACCCTTATACCAAAACCAAACAAAGACATTACAAGAAAATCAGACCAGTATCCCTTAAATACACATAAAAATCCTCAACAAAACATTAACAAATCATATCCGGCAATATATTGAATGAATAATACAATACAACCAAGAGGATTTATCCTAGGAAAGCTAGGCTAGTTTAATATTTAAAAATCAATATGATTCACTATATTAGCCTAAAAAACAAAAACCATGCATGTAGTCCTATCAATAGATGCAGAAAAATACTTGGAAAAGTATAACACCCATTTATGACTTATTAAGATCTCTCAGCCAATCAGAATAGAAAGAAAGTTTCTAAAAATTATAAAGGACATATACAAAAAATCTGCAGCTAATATCATACTTGAGAATGAAAGACTGAATGTTTCCTCCACACACACACAACCAGAGACAAGACAAAGATGTTAATTCTTACCACTTCTACGTGATATGGTCCTGAAGTCCTAAGCAGTGTAATATGGCAAGAAAGAGAAAGAAAAGACATACAGATTGGAAACAGAAAGATAAAACTGCCCCATTTACTGACAACATGATTGTTTCTATGGAAAATTCCATTCTGAGCTCTGCAGAATAAGGATATATTTAGTCTATGTCAGACTCCCAACTGGAGTTCTGTGTTTAGTTTTGAGCACCATATCTTAACAGGTACATGGAGAAAAATCAGTGACCTCCTAAAGGAATCTGACCAAAAAGATAAAGGTTTGAAAAGCCATGCCATTATCACAGCAAGGAGAGGTGCTTACATGGAAACACAGTGACCTTTAACAATTGCAAGACAGCCATCCACAAATACCTTTCATGTGAGTTGGGGTAAACATTCTCCAGATAAACCAATGACCAGAAAGTAGACAGTATACACTTGTTTAAATGTAATGTTAGAAATAACATCTAAAGCTCCTCTCAACTGGAACGAGCTACCTTGTGGGGTAAACAGAGAGAGGCTAGGACTGGAGTCCACAGTCTTTGGCTCTGCTACTTGGTCAAGTGGCCCAGGCCTCTTGAGTGAAGCTGAAGCCAAAATGCAACTGTTTTGAAGCAACTTTCTAACTAAGCTAGAGTTAGTCCACAGTGCTGAGGTTAAGTAGAGAGAGGTGCAAAATCTAATCATCCAGCTAGCGAGAGCTATCCATCAAATGTATGTGGGGTAGGGTGAGAGGGTGTGAGCAGATGCTATTGATGTTTTCTGCGGAGTGTTTGAAAACCCGCTGTGAATATTGATTCCAAGAGCTTGTTGCTGGCTCTCGGAAACAAACAGGAGATGAAACAGCCATTTTTCCCCCTCAGTACAGGATCCTGTTAGCCAAATGCAGAATTTCAATTTGATTAAGAAACACAAGTCCATCATACATTTGCCCCTATTGTTAAAATGTGGTTGTTGATGCTTTGTGGAGTGGACTCTCCTGAAAGGATTACACAAACCACTGAGCACAGAGGCCCAGGTGGCCAGGCCATATGTGTGACAATGCCCTGTCCTGAAAGCCGGATCAGCCAATGGATGGATTATTAAGTGATTATTCAATCCTTTCCAACAGAACCTCATTAGCTGCTACCATTGTCACCCTCTATCCTGCCAGTGAGTTGGATTTTCAGTTCAGTGGAAGCTTAGAATTTTCCTACTCATGCAGGCAGATTAAAGCTCTCAACTAACTCAGGTGTAACTTATTTAATTCACCACCCAACTAATTACTACAGATTCAGATAAACCAGGGCAAGGGGAAAGAATCCATCTTCTAAACAAAGAGCAAGTAAGCCTATTTCCAAACACTCAGCAAAGGATATGTCAGATGGCAGACATCTTAAAAAAAAAAAGCAAAGAAGTGTTCCAATGACTTTAAAAATCAATGAATTCTAAGAGGAAACACATTCTAGCAAGGTTTTTGTTCATTTGGGGTCTACTTGGTTCAACCTTGAATGCCACTTAACATTGGAAATAGAATCAACTGTTTCAATCAAGTAAAACTTGAATTCAGCAGGTTCATACACAGTTCCATTTTAAGCCAGGTATCCCCACCCTACGCCACCCCCACCAAACTGGGCTTGATTCGCTGTGAATATAGGACTAGATTATAGGACATTTTTTAAAATGTAAACTCTCTTTCTTACAGAGAGGTTAACTTTGAAATATGAACTTAATTGAATGTCTTTTGCTCTAAAGAACATTAATTGGATGTAGCTTATTGTGATAAAAAAAATTATGTTTCAAGGGAGATAATTCTAAAAATCTGACTTTTGTTTTGACAAGTCATTTTCTCAAAAGACATATTCAGGAAATAAGTGATTTGAGAATATACTTTGAAAACAATATAGAATCAATCTTAAACATCCTGTAAAAATAATTCATTTTTTCATTTACAAAGATTATAGACTGGATAAAAGTTTCTATCTTGGCTGAGAATGGTATTCTTACTTATGGAAAGAAATCTCCACACAATTATTTTTCTGTTTTGTAAGTGACTACTGGTAACATTTTACTCATCATATTCCTACTGAGCCATCACTCTAGATTTTGGGGTAAATATTTAATGGCTCCCTTGTGTAAGAACTATAAGTATGGCACCAAGGAGGGCAAGCGTGGGCATTAGGAAAAGTTCAAGTACTAGCTCCATCATTCACTCTGTGTGTGACCTTAGTGAGTCCTTCAGTCTCTGGGCCTCAGTTTCCACATCTGTAGAGTATCAGTCCTTTTGAAACATATAGCACGACTGAACAGAAATAAACCTTTAAGCCAAAATTCTATTAAAATGGCCAGGTTGTTGGAGGACTTAACCACCAGAATTTTGACTCATAATCAGACTATAGAAATCCATTCAGTCTGGGTTTCTATGTACTACATGAAAAAAAAAACCACCCAAAAACAGCATATGCACTGAACACATACAATGAACCAGATACTGGCTTCATTCTCATTTTCTTTCTCCTTTCTTTCTTTGTAACTTTGTATTTTCTTGGGCAGGTAAAATTAGCAGGCTCCCCAGCCATGAGGCAGTGAGAAAGACGTTCTTAAACTCTCTTTGGTATAAATTTACTTACAGCTGGGAGAAAGAAACCATCAACTGCTCTGAAGCTTGAGGGCCATGACCTTTCTGGAGAACATCCTTAAAATTTTCCTCAGCAACCATAACTTAGTTCCCAGTATTTATTCTTCAGAATCAAGTCCCAAATGGTTCATTGAGAAAAAAAACAGGTTGGAGGCTCAATGACTAAAAGTTTGAGGAACGTTACATACTTGACTCCCCTCTTAGAAATTCTTCATTCCTCTTAGTTTAAAGGAACTAATATTTGCAGGAAATAAATCTGCTTAACTTTGTTTTACCTGGTATGTCCCAAACATATTTGACTCTGTCCTCTTGGTAGCTATTTAGAAATCCACTTTAAGACTCCACATTTAGGAAACCCTGGTTCAATCCCGTGGTGCCCAGTTTCATGCGGACCACTTTCTGAGGAACCTTTTTGTTAAAGGCGACAGGAAAAATCTCAAAAAACTAGAATTTAAACAACACACTTCTAAATAACACCTGGGCCAAAGAGGACATTTTTTTCTGCATCCTTGAACATTAGAAAATTCACCAGACTTGTTTATCAATAATTGCTATTTCCATAATTCCCAGTTCAGGAATTTTGCCTGAATCATGGCAAACTCTTCCAATCCACTGACCCAGAATTATTTTGTTTTGTTTTTAATGCGAGTTTTCTTCTTACATTGTTCCTTGTTACTTTAATTATTACTCATCTGCTTTCTTTCCTCTGGCTCTTCTCCTCTAGTCAATTTTATCATATATTTTTCCTCTGCATTCCTAGGGAATACTGCATGTTTGTCCTCTAAATCATTAATTGTCAGTGGGGGAGGGAAGTTTGCATCCAGTGAAAATTTATATTTCTATCTGCATCTTAGCCAGTTCCCTTTTTATCCCACCTTGCAACTTCTTGGTGTGCAGTAGGGACTATGTGGATAATCCAGATACGGTTCCTAGCATGGCATCTAGGACACAGGAAGCAATACACAGCAGCTATTATGATAGCTATTATTCCAATTTATACAAATAGTTGAGTATCCACACACAAAAACTAAAGTAATTATTTGTGCAGTAAAAAAATAAAGTATACAGCCCTAGCCGGGTGGCACTTCAATTGGTTGGAGTATCGTCATCCCGTACACCAAAAGGTTGCAGGTTCAATCCCTGGTCAGGAGGCAACTGATTAATGTTTCTCTCTTCTCTCTCTCAATCAATAAATATATCCTTAGGTGAGGATTTAAAAAATGAGTATACAAAACTATATATATTCAATTATGAATTTATATATATACATACATATATAAATTCATAAATGAATTTTCTCAGTAGACAAAAAATGATAGCCATTATGTTTCTTTACATTAAAAACATGATGAAAAATAATATGAGGCAAAAGCAAGAGTTATCACCCCTCAAAATTTCTGGAATGTCCACTATTTGTACAGTCCTCTAGCTCTACTCAGCCTCACCACTCTGTTCCCCTGAGATTTCTGGATAGTAAATAGCAAATTATTTTGGCTCTAGTTTGCTGTTCATAACAGGAGTAAATAATCAGATAATGCAAGCTTTAAAAAATACAGTTACAAGAAAGAGCGCGCGCGCGAGAGAGAGAAATGACACCATAAGAAAACTGCTTTTCACGGCCGCATAACCCCAGCAATAGAACAGTAATGGCTGTTAAATACAACCCTATTCTACAAGTGAACAGATTATTGAAAATTTCAAAGTGGCAGCTTTGATTTGACGATTCACCTCATTGACTATCTAATTCATTCCTAATGACATAATCATTGGTGAACAGTAAACGCAATTCAGAGGGTCAGAACTCTCCTATTAGTCATTAGCTTTTATATCTGGAGTGCTGTTTTACTGCTGAGCCTTGTATTTTACTATTTAAAAGAAGAAGGAAGCATCCCCATTTCCAAGGTGATGATTACCAACGTGCTGCCACAAACTGCACATGATTATAGCACAAGCAGAGAGCTGTTTGAGACACACAAAATGCATTTAAATCTACTGCACAGAAAAACCAAATTTTTCACAAATAAAACTCAGCTAGGGATAAATTACCTTATTATGTTCCACAAGGAAAACAAGTGTTAGATACCCTGGTGCATTGTTTGTGGTAAGCAATCAATATTTTACTGTCTAACCATATTTAACTTTACGTGTATATCTAAACCCCTTTCTACTAGGAATTCTAATACAATACTCTAAGCATAAGTCATGGCCATATTCAGGTAAATTAAAGATTCCCTGAAATATGCCACATGAAGGAAATCATATTTCATTCATCTGCATCTGTTTCTCTTATTCATTACCTAACCCTTCAACCCCTAATTCTCTTCCTAGTTCTTTATTAATTTAAACATGTTCACTTGGACTTTTCTTGGTAAGGTATAAGTCTGTACACTTACCCTGTCACAGACGATTAACAAAGAGCAAAAATTTATAGAAACTTACAACAAAATAAGTTCCTAAAATGTTATGTGATTAATTAGAAAACTGTACTTGCTTGTATTAAGCTCCTTTGAAAGATATGCTTATAGATTCAACTGCCTGTAGCTCAAATATTGATGTTTCCTGGATTTTGAAGATGGGTAGGATGGGACTATAATGTTTGGGTTTTGTAATAGTTAACCTGAAAGCCTTTTATAGGTGTCCAAGAAATTGTTCAGTGGTAAATATCAAGATTTCTTTAACTGTGGAAAATGTTTGCAGACCTACAACTGTGTATGGGTTTTCTTATTATTTGAAATTTGTTACCAATACCTCTATATTTCAAAATCCAAGAGAGGGGCGAATGCTTAAAACAAAAACAAAACAAAAATAATGGTGAAACAGAAAAAATACATAATGATAATCTTGGTTTTATTTATTGATTTGATGAGTCCTAGGAGAGAGAGCCTGTCTTGTGTAACCATTTGAAGCTACTGGACTTAATTTATTTTACTTTACAGCTTATAAGATTAAAAACTAATGTGCATTTGACTTTACGCTTAATGTTTAATTTTAATAAATATTTTCATCTCCATGCCCATATGCTGCTACTTCCCTTTCTCAAAACTTCAAAGTTGAGTATCTCTTAGAGCATATTTCTCAATAAACTCTATACAAAAATTGGGTATTTCCAAAGGTTGCCAGCAAAGTCTCAGAGGAAATGAATAGACCAATAGTCTTTACTGTATCCATCCCAACTGTGCACAGAACTCTGCACTGCTTCATCTGGAAAGACACCAAAGAGCAAAAGGCAGGGACTCCATCTAATAGACTTGATTGGAATTAGGACCCCAATATGAATACATTCATTGATCCAGTCATTAATCCAAAAAACAAACAAGTTATTTTATAGGTGAATCATATAACTCTGAGCCAGGCCATCATATAATATTAATGATAACATTTTGTAACCCTGAGAGTCAAAGACTGGCCCATTTATCAGTGGAAAGCCCTTTTTCAGATTTTTCCCCAAGAGCATTAAATTCTCAGTCTAGTGCTGCCTCCCAAAAATAAAGATATTTTTACTAAAAGGGTTAGGGGAAAATGTGGAAGTTTTGTCAGGGTTAAAACTTCTCCTTTCCCATGCCTAAACTATTAATGTATAATATTATGCCAAAAAGCCTTCAGGGATAATTCAACCTCAATTATTATAACCTAGGCAACACTCACAAATATCAGACTTTATAATGTAAAAATAACTAACATATTACGTGAAACTGAAGTCTTCTGAAATCTCAACTATCTCAAGTTCTTAGGAGGGAAGTGATTCATCAGCACTGTTATCTCATGGCATTAGAAATGATTTCTCGGTCTCTTATCCTTTATTTATAGTAAATACTTATTTGTTCGAAATCACGTCAGCAAAGAAGATCATGGATAAAGGGGAATACATTAAATTGGAGCCTCTCATCCTTCTTTGCCAAAAAAACCTCTAGCAACTGACTACATTCTATGAACGTCTCTAAGATCCTACCTCCCACCATAACTTTCCTTCTCTCTATCAGACTCCCTTGTGTATATGCAATGGCAGCTCCTCATATTCCCTCACTTTGAATAAATCCAATTGACTTTGACTTTTGCTGTCCTGTCTGGTTTAATCCCATTTTGCCAGTAAGGGAGGCATAGAGAATGCCTGAAAATACATGATGGAGTCCAAGAAAATCCAGGATAGGATTTTAACAAAATTAAAATGAGTTGCAACTCATTTAAATCATTTTCATAGGGCTCAATAAAAGAAATGTCACGCAACTGTCAAAATTGTATCAGTAAGGTGTAACTTCAGTGCTCCATTCAGATTCCCTTTCCTCGGGGTGTGGAAAAGCTGCATTTGTAAACAGCAATGGATTGTCATAAAAAGGAGCAATCAAAGATAAGAGATTTTGACAATTAAAAATATGACTATCATAACAAATTTGATAGAAAGGATGAGGCAAAAAAGACGAGTAAGTTTCCCCAAACACTGAGGAGAATTACAAATAAGTGGGAAATAAACAGGAAATTGATTGAGGGAAGAGATTTGCAAACAAAATATAAGAAGAAACTAAGAAAATAAAGGGAAAAGAATTATTGGAGACTTATTTCCTGAGTTGAGGAAAGACAGAAGCCACGAGATGAAGGGCAACCAGAAAGAGTATTATGCTAAGCAAAATAAGCCAGTCAGAGAAAGACAAGTATCACATGATCCCACTCATAGGTGGAATCTAAAGAACAAAATAAATGGATGAACAAAATAGACCCAAAGACAGAAACATGGAACAAATTGATGAATCTCAGAGGGAAGGTGGGGGAGGGGGAAAAGAGATTAAACAAAGAACTTGTATGCATATATGCATAACCCATGGACACAGACAATAGTGTGGTGAAGGCCTGGGGCAGGAGGGGGCAGGCTAGAAAAGGTCAATGGGGAACAAAAGGGACATATGTAATACTTTCAACAAAAAAATTTTTTTAAGTGCCTAAGAGAATGACCTAAAGACAGCTCATCCTCTGATAATTTAATGAGATTTCAGATCCCTGGAGTAATATGACAATCCAAAAATGACCACCAAAAAAGGATAGGTTACCTACAAAGGAAGGAGAGTCATAGAGGAACCAGATTTCTCACCAGTAACTTAGCTGCTAGAAGATGATAGAGTCATCCTATAGAGTTTTCGGGATAGGGCCTAAACCGGCAGTCAGACATCCCCCCACAATAGTTATAGGTAGAAATTATTTTGAACCCAGCATTCTATTTCATGTCAAAACAATGCATTTTTAGACAGTTGATCTCCACTAATCTTTTGTTAAAAAATAAGTTGAGGCTGTAAAAAGAAACACAAGAAAGAAGACATGGAATCTAAGAAAGATTATTTCTATAACAGGAGTTCAATGAAAATATATCCCAAGAGGGAGCTGTGCAACAGAACCAGAAAACAGTTGTTCCATAATGGGATGGGAGGTCAGGGGGATCCAAGGAAAACATCTCTAAGAAGAAAGTATATTCCATTTCATTCTTTATTTAAACAAAGAAGCAAGTTGAGCTTAGCAATTTGATTAAAACATATGTTTACTTTGTCATGGTGGGGAAGGGGGAAGAATGTCAATTAGAAACTCCAAGAAAAATTAGTTGCATAAGACAAAAAATAATTCAAATATGAAAGAAACTAAAAGATGTCATGGTTCGGAGCAATTAAGTAGAGTAAAAATACTAAAGTGGAAGGAAAACATGTGTAGTAGAAACTTTGGTATTCCTTAGGGATGACTCACCCATCCCCCAGCTGCTGGCAATTTCAGAAGCTAACTGTTTACCTCTTCCTTCTTCACTCAGCCCTCAGGAACTGTTTCACCCAGTTACTTTCCCTATAGGATTGTCTGAGGCTTTAGTTACAACCACATTGCACACCAGCTTCTCCCTCTGCCCAATCCTGCCTTCCTCACCTGACTCTCACCTTCCTCAATTTCTTACACTCTTTCCTTCCTCCTTTCTTTGTGAGCATTCAGAAAATTGCACAGTTCTCTTCTCTGGGAGTGGGGCATAGGATTCATGTGGAGAGATAGAGAGGAGGAGGAGAGAAAATTAATAGAGATATGTAGAGGCCACAGAGTATAGAGACCTGACTTCCACACTGTGGAATCTGCTTGGAAACCCTGAGCTGTTTGACCCTCATCACTTAACCTCTCTGAACCTTGATGTCATGTGTAAAATGGATAAAAACCTCTGGGCTCTTGTGAGTAAAATGAGATACTATCTACAAAAACACTTTGAGATGAGATTCAAATATATATTAACTAGCGGCCCAGTGCACAGATTTGTGCGCGTTGAAAGGAAATTAATTAGAAGAAATATCTTAATATCACTATTCACCTTTTCTCTAGAATAGAAGTATCAACCAAATTCATGATCAACAATGACAGATCAAACACACACGTGCAATTAGCACCTGCGAGATCTTTATATGTATCACGCATGCGCAAGTCAACTTAACCTTTTATAGATATAGAATAAACTTGCTTAATTAGACCTGCTTTCTGATTTAGCTAAACTTTTTCCAGCCCAGTGAAGCAGCCCAACTTCTCTTTCAGGTAATTGTCAGCAACACAGCAGTAAATATCAACATGAAGCTGATTATTCTTGTAGATCACACAGGGAGAATAAAGGGTAAAATATTTAACTGCAGCAGTGTTTGACTATATTCTGCACAGTGAGAAAACCTGAAGTCATTTTCAAGGTCCACCATTTCTTACTTCTTTTCAGTTGAGTCAAGTTTCTAAGCTTTCTAAATCTCCGTTTTCCGGTTAATGAAAAGAAAATAGGATTTCACCAAGTCTCCTATCTACCTACTCCAGGACTTCTGTGAGGATCAAATGAGATGAGGCATGGGAAAATGCTTCACAGACAGTTAGTTAAAGTATAAAATGTTTCCACCTGGCTATAAAGCAAGTCATGTTCCTAGACCAGTGATGTCGAACCTTTTGAGCTCGGCATGTCAGCATTTTGAAAAACCCTAACTTAACTCTGGTGCCGTGTCACATATAGAAATTTTTTGATATTTGCAACCATAGTAAAACAAAGACTTATATTTTTGATATTTATTTTATATATTTAAATGCCATTTAACAAAGAAAAATCAACCAAAAAAATGAGTTCGCGTGTCACCTCTGACACACGTGTCATAGGTTCGCCATCACTGTCCTAGACTGAAGAAACTGCAAGGAGGCTAGGGAGAGGAAGCCAGGTGTTGCTATGTGATGTCATTACCCGGACGGACACTTAGCATATTAGCCTTTTACATATATAGATTGCCAGTATGCATCATATGTACCGACCAGTCAGTTGGATGGTTAGACGGACAGTACGGTCGGTCTCTTAGCCTTTTAGATAGATAGATAGATAGATATTATAGATAGATAATAGACTTCAGCCTGTGATGTTTGAGCATGCCTTCAGACCCCATAAAATGGGCCAACTACAAGTCTATTTGCAACAAGCACTAAAAGAATTCTATCCTATGGGAGAAGGGAATCAGATATATAAGCCAGTCTAATAAATAATAGTGATTATTAGAGGAAGTCATGATCCTGAGTTAAGACCTGTTGCTTGGGTTTGTCCACCCTACCCTCACTGCCCTCCACCTCCAACCCCAGTGAACTTGGTTTAAGTTTGTGGTAATGGGGGTGGAGAGAAGGAGAGGGACAGAAGAATCAAAGAAGAAAAGCTAAGAATAAACACAGAAGAGCTGCCATAGTAGAGCTCTGTAAGACAGCACACATATCCCTGCTTCATCATGTGACTCAAAATTAGGAGAAAGATATTTTATCTACTTCTGCCAGGAATCTGATGTGGCTCTGGCATCCTGAAGACTCAGAAAGTGTGATGCACAGCTGCCATCTAAGGAATCCCAGACATGAGCAGCAATGCTACTCAGCCAAAGAGGTGAAACCTATGGAGAACAGCTCAGTCATGGGCCCCAGATGCAGTGCACGGCCAAGGACTAGAGACCTAAGCAGAAGGAAGCCTGAGTAGCAGGGTGAAAACATGGACCACAGGTGGTTTCCGTCAGAAACCACGTGGGACTCTCAACAATAACTGCCGGAACCTTTTCCAGAAGTAGAGGTCCTGCAGTTTTAGATGAGAGGAGAATCAAGAGAAATATGTGTGGTTATTAATGTCATCCTATCTCAAACAGGACTTATGTATCTTGGGAAAGCATAATGACAATTGCTATATTATTGCTTACCTGATAATAGCAATCTTTATAAGAAAAATATCTTTAAATTTCTTTTTATCATTGCCTAGCTTAATCCCATAAATAGGTGCTGAATGAATGTTGACTCACTAAATGAATAAATGCATGACTACTTCATTACATCAGGTTTCCCTGAAATTGGAATATAAAAGATATTATGACAAAATAAACAAACAAAATTGAAACAGACTCATAGAAACAGAAGGAGGGGGGCTGGGGGGCTGAGTAAAAAAAGGTGAAGGGATTAAGACATACACATTGGTAATTACATATTGCAATTATATACATAGGGAATATAGTCAATAATATTGTACAGCATGGGAATCTGGTCAATAATGCTGTAATAACTGTGTATGGTGCCAGGTGGAAATATCAGGGGGAACACTTTGTAAAGTGTATGATTGTCTAACCACTATGCTGTACACCTGAAACTAATAAAAATAATATTGAATGTAAACTGAAATTGAAAAATAAAATTTTTTTTAAAAAGAGAGAAAAGGTATAATAAAAGCCTAAAGAATGGCAAATCAAGCTCATCATCAAAGGATGACTAGTGAATGACATCAAAGTCCAAAGGTTCTGGAACGTTCCAGAAGCACTCAAACTTTCATGGGTGTTATCATCTGTAAATATGTCTAAAAACTCCTGAGATTGATAATATTTTCCATCTGCAACATCTCCTTGGGGTGGTAAATGTCATATGCTACTACCCCCTGAGTAAGTAACATATCCTTTCCCTGTACCAGGCTGTCTAAAACTCTAAAGAGTGTTATTTGTCATAAAGTGTGTCTTTCCACAGGGCATTAACTGGGTACTCAGTGATTGCTAATCAGAGTGTGTCTTGAGCTGCACCAAAACGTGGATCAGTTTCTCCTGCTCAGCTTTGGTGAGTGACAGAGGTGGAACTTCCTTCTTACTGGCATTGCCAATAACAATGTGCTTTGACCTCTATTATTAAGAATTTAAACTGTGTCAAGCAAAATCTTACACTGTAACCGTAGTCCCTCCTGAGTCAGAGGACAAATCAAATTATTTCCCTTTTTAATTAAATTCTTTGTCCCAAGCAGAACTTCTGCCAAATAGATCGCATCTGTAAACTTCTCTCCTAGGCTCCAGGATTCTGGAGTTTGAGCTCACTCTGTTCTGAAACCTCAGGTTAAAAATAACTAAAAAGTTTAGAAGATTTGGGGGGGAGGGGGGAGGGGGGAGGAAAGAGGGGAACGTTCAAATACTTGTATGAACAAAACTTTTTCAAAATAAATTTTTCTACATTTTATTTTACTGAAAAAGGTCCTATTTATTCCCTCCCTTAACACACCTTGGCAGGAATATTCTAACTGATTTCATTCAATAAAAATGATTCAACCCATTTTTCTCATCCCCTTTTTTTCTCCTGCAAAGTTTCCTTAAGAGTAGAAGAATATGATTGCCATGAGCTGTAACACGATCTATTTATCTGGTCTCCTTTAGGTTGTTTATCATTGGCTTCACTATTTCAGGTGGAATTAATCTTCTAAAAACAGATTACACTCTAAGATGTTTTATGGCTAAAAGCTCCATCAAGACTGTCTCACAACATGTTAATGGAACAGAAAGCAACCAGGTAACGGTGTTCCAGGTGCTGTAATAAATGCTTACTCCTGCATTCATTGAAGTCATCGCTGTGATTTCGCAGCCATCGAGGAAACCTCTTTGTTTCATAAATCATTGAAATGTTTCAGGGCCTTTTTCATGAGCCAGAGCTATTCTTAGAGTATTTAGCATCAATATCAATGAAAACCAACATGACAACATATAAAGCAATCAGAAATATTGTATGGGGAGTTCTATGGGAAGACTACTAAAAATAAGCACATTTTCATCAAGCCCCCCACCCCCAAGCACACATGTGTGCTCACATACACACATACTACTTATGCAACTTATCACTTCTAGGGCTAATTAGTCCTTTTTCTTTAATAGAGAGACAATAGCCAGACATAATGCATAATGAAAATGTTACATTTTAATCTACTAATTAAAGTGATTAAAATTTACCAAAATTCATGATAGGTGTACTCAACATGTTCTTTACAATAGAGGATCTTACTCAGTAAAAGTTCCTTTCTTATTGGCAAAATAGGTAAGTATAAAAGTCCTATCAAAATAAATAAACTTGGTCCTGGTGAGACTCATTTCTCTTCTTCCAGCTGCTCAGGCCAAAACTCTTAAAATCACCTTTGATTTCTCTTTCACCCCACATCTGCCCATATTAAACCCTGACAGCCCTAATTGAAAATAACCATAAGCCAATGTTTCACCCTCTGTTGCCATCACCTGATCCAAGACTCTCCAAGCTGGTTTCCCAGCTTCCTCCTTCACCCTCTGTAATCTGTTCTCTACCAGCAGCCCAATGATCCTTTAAAAACATAAGTCGCATCATATCACTCTTTGGCCTCAAACTCTCCAAACAGCTTCCATTTCTCTGAGAGCAAAAGCCCAAGATCTACCATGGTTTAGAAAGCCCCTCATGGCCTAGCCACCTACTGCCTTTCTGACCTCATCTCTTACCACCTTTGCCCTCAATCCAGTCACAGTGGCTTCCTTTCTGCTTCTCAAATACTCTGTGCTCCTCTTCTGCTCTTGCCTCAAGAAGATTTTGCACTTAATGTCGTCTCTGCCTAGAATATGGCTGGCTTTCTCACGTGCTTCAGAAATCTGCTCAAAGAGTACCTTTTCAGAGAGATCTGGCCACTATACAGAAAAGAGCTCATGTACTAGATCTGATTTATGTGCCTTCTACATTCATTCTGTTCCACCTGTCCGCAGGCATCACCCATTCACCTTACTCCCCAATGGAGTAGCCCCAGCAAAGGCATTATCTATGAACAAAGCCTGGGTTGCCGCCATCATCTGCTCATCTCTTACCTTTGCTGGCTGATTCAGCTTTCTCTTCGGGGAGAGCCGGCCCACTGCAGCTCCTAAATCCAGGTCCAATCCAGACTTATAAAGGTTCCAGTCTCCCCAGGAGCTGCCCAGAAGGCTAAATAACACAAACCAAAAGTGGAAACACTGTTAAGTGAACTTTGATCACTGATAGAAAACAGATGGAAACAAATCAACATAAATTGCTCTCCCCCACCACCTCCCACCCGCACCAATCCTCCAAGCACAAAGCTCCATATGGTCTCTGGGAATGTCCTGAGTGACCCGGCAACCAGGTGTTTCTTTGAAGGCTGTTGTCAGCTCAAAAATACACCACATTTTGTTTTCCTGATTTCTCTGTTTTATACTCTCTTTCCCCATATCCAACCCTCTCATGCTGATCCTGTCATTAGTAATAATAACTACTGATTGCTGAGCATATATGATGTGGCAGACAATATGGTGAACATTTAGTCCTCACAACAACCCTGAAAAGTATGGAAATACTTTAAAACTCATTCATACTAAAGTGTTTGGGACTCAGAGTTGTTTGCCTGGATGAAGCTGATATAGTCAACAAAAATGAATCACTCTGTCGCAGCTTCATGCATCAAGGTGCAAGGGTAACTTCCTCCCTCATACTCCTCAACTTACAGTCCTGCCCAAATCATTGCTTCACAGCCTTGTAACTATTCTGGGATTGCATCGTGAGAACATGTTCTGTCTCTATATGTACTTTAAAGCTCCTTGAGACGACACGTGTCTTTTATTTCTGGGGTGTGCCTGGACAGCTGTATCTGTCTCTTAACTTGATTCCGTCCTCTAGTCTCTCGCCTTTAGCCTGTCTGTATTTCCACCACCGGATTCTCACAAAGCAGTGGTCTCCACAGTGGGGGTGCATATATCTAGGGATTGAGTGAGATGACTTTTTTGGGTGTGCAGAAAATAATTAGAACTTTTATATATACTTATTGTTATCTAAAAACTAAGAAATTATATAAGCTTAATTACATTTGCTATATGGACTCATGCTATTGTCTTCCCTGGTCTATATGTAAGAATGTCGAGGGTACATAAGATGCATGAGAGACCCAAACACAGAGGCTATGACCAGAACCCTTTCACCTCTTTTCCACATTCATGAATTAGAGTTTAGGTATATGCATGTAAAAGTGGGATTACAAACTATACAACTGAGTTTTAACTAAACTAACTCTGGCAAAATGGACACCTGGCTCAAAGATTCCTGCAAAGTCATGAAGAGCAGAGAATACCAATATTGCAAGCTCAAGTGAACAAGAAAATGGCAAAGGTAACATATCTACCCCTAGTACAAACTCTTCATCTAACACATTATAAGATAAAATTGTGACAAGAAATTAACTGGCTTTAAAAAGTTCAAAATTATCTACAAGACCATTTAAAACATGGATTCACAATTATTTTCATTAATAAAGAATAAAGAACTTCATCTTATGTATGTATTATATCTTTGACATATTAGTTAATAGTTGTGATATGAATATATAGAATTGTACTTCAAAGTAATAGCTAATTATATAAACCAATCACAATTAAAAAATAAGTGTCTAGCCAAAACCGGTTTGGCTCAGTGGATGGAGCATCGGCCTGCGGACTGAAGGGTCCCGGGTTTGATTCCGGTCAAGGGCATGTACCTGGGTTGCGGGCACATCCCCAGTGGGAGATGTGCAGGAGGCAGCTGATCGATGTTTCTCTCTCATCGATGTTTCTAACTCTCTATCTCTCTCCCTTCCTCTCTGTAAAAAATCAATAAAATATATTTTAAAAAAATAAGTGTCTAATATATAGAGACAAGCCTTTGTGGTTTTTTCAAAGATATTTAAATTAGACAATACTCAATCCATTACTTTACAAAATTTCACTAAACACGTAGTTTCTTAGTGAAAAACAAACTGCTCCATGTTATTACAGAAATCCTAATATTTTGCTTTGCTGAATGCTGAAATAATACATGCAAAATCACATGGTACAAACCAAAATGGATAGACACCTCTGTCAACAAATAGAGGACTTTTTAACCAGCTTAAACTCTTTCAAACAAAGAATTTCAGTGGAACTTGAACCCACTTTGATAAAATGCATGGAAAACGTTGCTGAAAATTTTTTTCAAGTAAGAATTGGGACAAATTACACTGTGTTATGAAGTCTGATATATAATTTGAATGAAGGTACTAATATTTCTATTTTACCGAGTCTCAGCATATAGTTTTTGCTAGGTTGTACTCCAGTAATAACATACCTAGTACATGAAGAATTTTTTCCTTTTTTCAAACCACCAAAGAGAAAATATACTGATAAGAAAAACCCTCAGCAGTAAATAACTTCCTTAATGGTAAAGCTGTGTAAGTAATGGAGCCACTACTTTGAACAAAATTTTTCAAAGATTTTGGCGAAGGTTACAGAGACAGATCCCCTGTGACTTCCACTCACCCTGCTATATATAGGCAGCATTTGCTAAGGGGTTGGAGCCAGAAACACAAAGCACTACAGCATGTCATTGATGCGGTTAATTTTATATTTTATTTTATCTCTAAAATAGATTTGACTCTTTAGAACAATTTGAGATGGGGAGTAACCATGAACATATTGTCAACAACACGGGGATTTGCCCCCTGGCAAAGCACTCAGATGAGCTGAAAACATATAGAGGGTGGGACAAAAGGAGGTTGACAGTTGTTCATATGGAAAATAATACAATAATTAATAAATAATACAATAATTAATAAATAATACAAGAATAAACTCTGTCTTTCGCATACTCACACCTGTAAACCTACCTTTGCCCCACGCTGTATTTATAAGACAATTGTTCCAAATATACTAACCTTTTCTATGATGGCAAATGGCTGTCCATAACATGCTATCTATAAGTATTCTTTTTAAATAACAATAGTAATGACATTAATAAACACAATCTATCCCTTTAAGGCAGCGGTTCTCAACCTGTGGGTCGAGACCCCTTTGGGGGTCAAACGACCCTTTCACAGGGGTCGCCTAAGACCATCGGAAAACACATATATAACTACATATTGTTTTTGTGATTAATCACTAGGCTTTAATTATGTTCAATTTGTAACAATGAAATTGGGGGTCATCACAACATGAGGAACTGTATTAAAGGGTCACGGCATTAGGAAGGTTGAGAACCACTGCTTTAAGGTGAATGTAATGTTTCAATAGTGAATAAGAAGAAACCACCCTTCTAAGTACTAACAGGGCATTTCGGAAAAGGTTCTGTAGAAAGCTTCCCATTGTTATGTAATTTGGATGCCAAAAATAAGATTAGTGAATCCATCATCTATTTTTTTTAAATCTCATATCAGCATATGCTAAAAATGTGGAAACAAGATTTTTTAACCAGTTTAAAACTCTCCCAAAGAATTTCATTGGAATTTGAACCCATTTTGATAATGAAAAGTGGTAACACCTGCCAATTATTTTGTAAGAACAACTGATTGACATCAGAGATAATGGAAATCTACTGGTTAAATTTTAACTAAAGCCCTTTAAGAACTGGTGATTTAGTTCAAACATCTAGTAAGGAAATTCTTCCATTTTGATTTATGTGTTTTGTGAAAATTATTTTTCAGTTGCAGAAACCATAACAACAAAGTACTGAAAATTAAGTCAATTTAAGAAACATTTAAATGACTATCACAAATTTTTAAAGTTTTCAAAACGCGTGAAACACATTCAAACATAGTAATAATTGAAGTGAGAGGAAAATTACTTTTGTACTGACTTTCTCTTCCCTTTTCATTGCATTTCTGAGTTACTCGGAGGTTTAATATTAGGAAGCAAATATACATAGCAGATACTGACATGGTAGTTTATCTATAATTTGGGGGGGGATAAATATAGATAGCAAGGGTGTGCATTTAATTTTTTTTTTACTAATAAGGATGTGCAAACAAAAAAATTTGAAAGGCCGTGTGCCCTAAGTCAGTGCTCTTCCCTGTGTTCTGTGAATCACAGCATCAACTTGGCATGTGAAACTGTTGGAAGTGTAAGTTCTGGGGCAACCCGCCACCCCCCTCCCCAAATCCAACTGAAGCAGCATCTCTGGGACAAGGAGCCAGAAATGTGTTTTCACAAGACCCTGGAGTAATTCTCTGATGCACCATGAAGCTTGAAGCATATTGTCATAATGCACAGATCAAGACCTTGTCTTTAAAAGCTGCCAGTTGCTAAATGATGTTCAAACTCACCATATCCTTCAAAGGCTCTCCAAATCCAACAGAACCTCCTGTAACAGCCTATTCCCGTGACTTCCACCATGTTGAATGCCCCAGGTATTCCTGATTGCCCACTTCTTCTCTCCTCACTGCCTCCTTTATATGCTCTTTTCTTCACCTGGGATTCCTTCCCAGCCCTATTGCATCTGCTTAATCAAAATCTCGTCATCTTCAATGCCTGCCTCAAAAGCTATCTCTTCTAAGGATTCTCACATGATCTTAGAAGAAGCGGGGTGGAGAAGGAAACTACATCTACATATTCTCCTTGCTTTTATTTTTTTAATTCCCAGAGCATTTTGTTTATGTCTAGCACTGACTAGATTGCTCTATGCATTATACTCATTTGAGTATTTATGTAATTCCCTCAGTAGAATATAGGCTCCTTGAGAAAGAGACTTTCTTAATCTTCCTTTATCCCCTGGTTTAGCAAGGCCTGGAAGGCTCTCAGTAGTTTGCTACATGGTTGAAATAAAGCCCCACAACTGAACTCTGCCCACACTGTCTGCTTCCTTCATCATTAGATCGGGGGCATTACCTCATATTGGAGAACGTGGATTTCCCATGGACTTTTCCATATACAGCTGACCCTGGAACAACACCGGTTGGAAGTCTGCAGGCCCATTTACACTGCTGGTTTGGTTTCTTTTCAAATAAATGTAGTCTGCCCTTCCTATCCACGCTTTCACATCCGCAGATTCACCATCCGAGGAAGGAAAATGATTTTTACATTCCCAAATGCAGTTTCTCAATTAGGGTGGAAAATACTGTTCTCATAGTTATCCACTAAGGAGAAGGACTGAAA
The DNA here is from genome assembly GCF_000147115.1 of Myotis lucifugus. Taxonomy (NCBI): domain Eukaryota; kingdom Metazoa; phylum Chordata; class Mammalia; order Chiroptera; family Vespertilionidae; genus Myotis; species Myotis lucifugus. The sequence continues at coordinate 1,749,072 of NW_005871056.1, forward strand.
GTAGAGTCAAAAATTACACTCGGGTTTTCGACCAGGGTGGAGTGTTTTGGTGCCGCTAATGCCCCCCACCCACAGTTGTTCAAGGGTCAACTCACTGCCTTTCTCTTCCCTTCACATTGCATTTCTGATTTAGATAGTCAGAGGTTTAACACTAGACAGCAAATGATGATTTTTTTTTATAGTTATCATGTTTGAGGGCTTACCAGTGCCAAACATTATACCAAACACTTTACATGACTATTTCATTCAATTCTCTATTTTGCAGGCATATCATCACTCCCATTTAACCAGATGAGGAAACAGGTGCAGAAAGGTTAAGGATTAAGTAAGTACTAGCTTGAGGTCACAGGGCTAAGAGAATGGTAAACCAGGATTGGAAGCCAGGCTGGCTGGCTCCAGAGCCTGCAGAATAAATCTCTACATTACCAGATCAGATGATAACACTGCTCGAGGGCCATACTTACATTATATCCCAGTCACTAGCCCTTATAACCACATGAAAAAGCCATGTGTATTAGAATCAATTTTGATGACAATATAAAAACTATGATTTTACTACATAAGTTCAATTTAAATCTAGATCAAAGAAATCTAAATTGCCCTTCATTTGGGCTATAATCATATATTCCAAAGCTTAAATGCTTATAAGAAAGCTTTATCTAAGTTAAGATTACTAGCTCAAATATAAGCACAGAGTTAATACTACTTTTCCTCTAAAGTAATCAGTACAAAGAGTTCTATTCTTCCCATTGTAAAATATGTCATAGAACTTGAACTAGTAGGCAATCACTATCTTTTCTTTGTAAGAAGAAAACGCCTTTGAAATGTGTACCATAACCTCTGAAAAATACAATTATCCTTCCCAAGAATTGAGGCTTCTTTTTTTCTGACTAAAACGATGGGCAATTGATCTATAGTTCTTTTCTTCCTCAAAAAATTATTGTATATTGTGTAATGATCATTATAATTAAAAATAAGATGGCTTGCAATAATTCCACCATTATTTGATTCAAAATCTTTATAAAATATTGGCATTTTCCAACATTTATTTTTCCTGCCTATGTTCCATTTAAGGCCAAATTTTCAAACCCAGCTGCCAAATTACACATATAATTACTGCATTTGCGCACAAAAATGTGATAATTGCTTACACAATTTCAGAGGCCAGCTTGAGGCTCCTTTCCAAATTTGTTTTACATGTACAGTGCGGTGTATGTAGTTTTATATGAAAATGGGAGAAAGTAGAATTCATAGTTCTTCTGGGTGATGTGTGAAAATGGGTACAAAATAAAGCCTTTCTATAAATGTCCGGGCTCATCTTTATATTTCTCTCTATAAACCTTTATAGAAGAAAAGTCTTATAGAGCAGCTTAAACTTCGGCTGGTGTTGGAGTAATGGCCATGGGAGGGGAAGATGTCTGGGAAAATGCTGTCAAGAAGAGAGGTGCCCATTTTGTTGGTGGTTGACATGTTGTCATGAGGCGTTTTTCTGTCTGTGAACTGCTTCTGTCAGCATGGGTAAGAAAAAAGAAAAGTGATACATGGTCCACAATTGTAGTTAGGCAAGACAGCACCAACCTCAGTAGGGCAACATGGTTGAGCACTGGTAGCTGGAGGTTTACCCTTCCTACTTTGCATGATGGTTGGTATACTGTTTGGCAAATATCCACCATGGACATAGTTCACAATGGGTATTAATAGTGGAAGGTTTGGTTCAGGAAAAGACAAAGAAATAAGATCCAGCTAGTCATGCACTTGAGTGAGATGATCTGAGACACTTTTTTTCTACTCAAGTAGGGCAGAAAATTATGCCCAGTTCCATACCAGCTGATATCTTGGTTTTAAAATATCTGCTTTCCAAACTCAAGGACTATGAATCTAATCTCTGACTTTGTCTAGATACCTGACTATGGAATTGACCAGAAGCAATTAGGCCAGACATTTATTAAATATTGAAGGAAGCTCTATTGCCAAAGAAACCCTCGAAAAGATCACCCTCCTATTGCCCACCTGAAATAATCATAACATTTCCTGACTACTAGATATATATATATTAAACAGCTTTCTGAGCATTTTGCATGCATTCTTTCCCTCTTTACATGCTTAATAATCCAAAAGGTAAGTACTATTATTATCCCCACTAGAGGCCAGATGCACGAAAATTTGTGCAAGAGTAGCCTTCCTTCCTCCGGCTGCCAGCACGGCTTTCCTCCAGCACCCCGGCTTCCCTCGGGCCGCCCGCAGGCACCTGCGACCCGGGCTGGCTTCCCTCATGCCCTGGCTTCGTCAGGAAGGATGTCCGGTCTAATTAGCATATTACCCTTTTATTATTATAGATTATTATTATAGATTTTACATCAAAGAAGAATGAAGCACAAAAGTTTTAAGAAATTTGCCCAAGGTCATACAATTAGAAGTTAGAAAAGCTAAGACTTGAACCCAGGCATTCTGACACCAAAGACTCTACTCAATCACAATAACATATTGCCTCTCCGATGAGGGAAATAGTGGACAAGGGATAGCCTCCCAAATAGAAGACTCTGTACAGCCAGTACCATCCAAAGAATTCACAACTGGAATGTGGTCTCATACCATTTCTGTCCAGCGGGGATGATGTCGTCATGGACTAATGATTAATTTGTGCTGAATGACATGGTGAGAAGGTTGGCCTTAATTTAGTAAGCAACAGGCAGTTTTTAAATACTAAGGACTGACCTATTTGTAGTATTACCTACCAGAAACATCATAGTATTTCTGTTCCTACAGGAAATTGTGAGGATACATTTTCCCCAGGAAACATCTCAGGCATGTGATTATTCTCCACAGATATTGGCCACACCATCATTTGAATATCTCTATTTTCTCAGGTTGCTGAAGGAGAAAATATTGATTATAGAATATTATGAAAGTCACCCAGAATAAGAAGGCATATTGTGGTCATGGTAGAATTTCCAGAGGTAATGTTCATGGCTTCACTGTACCTACCTGTTTGGCAGTTTTTCTTTTGTATAAAATGTCTATTCATTATATGGTCCAGGTATTTGTTGACTGAGTTTAGACAGAGTTAACAAGACAGGAAAATCTATATTCTTATACCAATTTTTGACAGCCCTAATAGATGTAAAAATATTTCTAATGCCTCTTCTGGGGCAGTTAAATACAGTAGTCAACCACAAAAGTGTTCAGAATCTTCCTTTAATTGCCAGATTGGAAGGTCAGCCTTAGACGAGTGCTTTAAACTCTAGTATTTCTAAAGGAAACTTATAGGATGCATATATGTAGTTTATTCTTAGAAACTTCTTCAGGATAAATGGGAGTGGGGCAGAGCAGAGAAGGAGGGTGGCAACAATATAGATTTTCAAAGGCCCAAAAGTGCTGTAAAAGATAGAGAGAGAGAGAGAGAGAGAGAGAGAGAGAGAGAAGGGAAAGAGATCTAAGGGTTAATATAAATCTCTACCCAATAATGGAATGTGGTAAATGCTACTCAGTCACTCTGCAGTCATATCATGTCCATTCTGTTTTCTACATATGAGTAGTTCCAGAATGGAAACATATAATAGATATCTGATCATTTTAAATGTTTTCATCAGAGCCACTGCCTAAATGGCCATTGGTCAGTTGGAAGGTCAATAAAATAATGCAGTAATCTAAAATGTGGGCTCTGGAACCAAGTTCCCTAAATGTAAAATGTTACATCTTATTAATTAGCCAAATGATTATGAGCAAGCTATTTAACTGACTGTGCCTCAATCTCTCATTTGTAAAATTGAAAAAATAATACACCTACCTAAATTTAATCGGGATAAATAAAGTGTCACAAAATACAGTGGCTTCAAGCTAAGTTTATTTCTCTCATGTAGCAGCCCCCGATTTCTGGTAGTGAGTGGAGTAGCTCTGCTCTGCTCATTCATTCACAGACCAGGGTTCCCCCAATCTTGTTATTTTACCTTCCCCTAGGCCCCCTGTGGTCGGCAAACTGCGGCTCGCGAGCCACATGCGGCTCTTTGGCCGCTTGAGTGTGGCTCTTCCTAAGCCTTAGGAGTACCCTAATTAAGTTAATAACAATGTACCTACCTATATAGTTTAAGTTTAAAAAATTTGGCTCTCAAAAGAAATTTCAATCGTTGTACTGTTGATATTTGGCTCTGTTGACCAATGAGTTTGCCGACCACTGCCCTAGGTCATCGTCCCTATCTGCTTTGTTGAAGTTGGGTCATGAACACAACTGTAAACCAGCTCACAGGAATGGACACAGAACACTGGATTGTATGCTAAGATGACCCATAAGTTTCACTCATCATTTCCACTCACATACTGATCCAAACATATTCACATGCTTTAAAGGAAGCTGAGAAATATAGTGTCTAGCTGGGAGTCCATGTATCCAGCTCTATTTTGTGGGAGAAGGAGGAAATGGATTTTATTAAACAGAGAGTTTGTCATCCTACCTCATAGGGTTACTGTGGAGTAAGTGAGATATGCACTCAGAACTTACTAAGTGTCCTGTAATGACTAACAATTGGTAATGCCAGGTTATAGGCTCCTCACAAATATTCTCTTTCTCCCTCATTTAGGCAGATGGTAAGACTGCAATTCCTTGACCTTTCTGATTTTGCCATTTGACTTTCTTTGGCCAAAGACATGTGCATAGCAGTGATGAGTGTCACTTCTGGGCAGAAAAATTAAAAGCCAGTGTGCCCTAATTTCTTCCCCCTGTCATGGCACTTATGGAAACACATGTTAGCCTGGATCCCTGAATAAATACAGTGAGCAGAGGCCACCTGACAACTCATGGACATGTAACATGAGCAAGTAACAAACATCTGTTGTGTTATGCTACTGAGATTTTGGAATTGTTTGTTATTGAAGCATAACCTAGCTCATCTTGACTGATCCATGAAAGTTGTAGGACATTTGGCAGAGAAATAATTTTAAGAGGTTTCTTTACCTTAGAGGTCTGCAATGTTAATTAATATCACTAAAAATAAAATGTAAAAATTGGCTGATTAGCTTGTGCATCCTTTGGCTGCTGTTGGATAATAATTGATTATACTGTGACATCATAGGTATTGATGACTGTGTGTGCAAGACAAACCAATCTACCTGGGCTTGCTTTTATACACTAGAAGCATGTTCAGTGATTGCTAAGGTCTTCCTTCCAAATCTTCATCTGAAAGCAAACTGACATTTGCAATATTCTAATGCATACCCCCTGAAATAAGGAAGGTAGCCATCTGGCCACATCTGTGGAAATGCCAGTATCAAGGGGTCGGTCCTGAATAGAAATGTAGGTCCTGTGAAATTTTTTGCATTTCCTCAATTTTGGATTTCAGTATTTCCTTCAGATGAACCCAATATTAGCAATTCAGAGAGTACCAGGTAGATATTAAAAGTTGTATTTTCTTGCAAGAATCTAGAAAGTAGCTAGTGTGGGTTGCTTGTGAGGGTGATAGACATAAAACAGTTGTAGTCATTACTTATGATCACTTACCACATTAATTGTCAGTGTACTAAGTGCTTTATCTACATGATCTCATTTAATTTTCACAGCAGCCTCTTAAAGCAGATACTACTGATATTCCCATTTTATAATTTAGGAAACAGGAACTTAGAAAACTCATGGAAACATTTATTTCTTGGTTATGTTACATATCCATGGATTCTGTGAAATGCCTGTCACATGAAAGACAAAATTGGAATTTGAACTCAGACATTATGGCGCCCAAAACCCACTTGTACCTCCAATTCAACAACTGTTAGAACTGAAATATGTTCAAAAACCCGTGGGATGCCGAAACCGGTTTGGCTCAGTGGATAGAGCATCGGCCTGTGGACTGAAGGGTCCCAGGTTTGATTCTGGTCAAGGGCATGTACCTTGGTTGCGGGCATATCCCCAGTAGGAGATGTGCAGGAGGCAGCTGATCGATGTTTCTCTCTCATCGATGTTTCTAACTCTCTATCTCTCTCCCTTCCTCTCTGTAAAAAATCAATAAAATATATTTAAAAAAAAAACAAACCTGTGGGGACAAAGAAACAGCAAAGTGCGTAGATCAGCCAAGGATTGAGAGTCAGGTCCTGACTTGAGAGGAATTCACCACATAAAGAAGGGGAAAGACATTCAAGTGAAAGGAAAAGTTATATTCACCATGACCCTTATAAGTAACCATGTTTCCAGCTTTACACTGGCTACCAGGGAACTCAGAGTCAAATTTATAATACTCTTTCAGTAACTACATAGAATCTAATGACATGAGCATTTGTGTAGTAACCCAGTCTTTATCAGAATTCCACTCCTACTTTACTCTTTACACAATTTCCCAATCTCTGTATTTTTAGCCTGTATAATATAAATATCTTTATAGTTGTCCTCTGATTCTTCTTGGAGCAAGACTCAACTACTTTAATATACAAGTTAACAGTCAAAAACAAATGTTCTTATTTTTTTTAAAGTGACCTCAGATTCATTTTGTAACAATAACAATTTTGCTTCCAAAAACACAAATAAATAAATTATAAGTGATAGCATTTTTCCCCTGACAAGGCCATGAATTCCTCAAACATAAAGGCTCACTCTACCTGACTAGCAAAAATTCAAAAGTTTAATAACACTCTATGTTGATAAGGCTGAGAGGAAACAAGCAATCTCATATATTGCTGGTAAAAATGTAAGTAAATAAATTCTTATAGAGGGAAATTTGGTAATAGTTATCAAAATTACAGACTTGCCCAGCTGGTGTTGCTCAGTGGTTGAGAGTTAGCCTATGAACCAGGAGGTCATGGTTCAATTCCTGGTCAGGGCACATGCCTGGGTTGTGGACTTGATCCCCAGTAGGGGGTTTGCAGGAGGCAGCCAATAGATGGTTCTCTCTCATCATTGATGTTTCTATCTCTCTCTCCCTCTCCCTTTCTCTCTCTGAAATCAATAAAAACACATTGTTTAAATTACAAATTCATAGAACCACTGACCCAGCATTTTCTCATCTAGGTATTTCTCCTACAGATATTCTGGTACCAAGACAAAATGACATATATACAAAATTACTCACTCCAGACTCATTTCTAATAACAAGAGATTGGAAACAAAATAAATGTCCAACAATAAAAGACTGGGCAAATAGATTATTTTAGTTCTCAAACATTTTTATATCTCTTTGGTATGCTCATAATCTATGGAAACTTGACCTATGATGTCTGATTATTAAATTGGCCCCAACAGAGCCAGGAAGTGTCAATCTTCATCTCATTTTTTTTTTTACAATGCCTTATCATATTGCCAGGTCAGTATTTTGCTGCCTATACGAGTCACTGAGGTTAAATGGATTGCTAGTAAACAAATATGTGCAGTGTTTTCATTTATTCATTCAATTCATCTATTGGTTAGCCATCAGATAGTCATAACACCTACTCCCTGCCAAGCACTCTAGTAGGCATTTTTGAGGTCAAGGACCTAATATATATATGTGAGTATAGACCAGAGATTTCTTACTGATAAGCGATGAGTCAGAAAACTCACACTCAGTGTATAACTATCGCAGTCTTGGTCTTTCTCTGCTGCTGTTAGGGTTCAAAAAATCTGGAGAAGGGGCTGCTGTAATTTAATAAAGAGACTAGAAATATATTATAAATTTGTAATCCATGGGAGAGCCAGAGTTGCTTAGCAGTAGGAACAAAGTTCTCTGAATCTCTGGGCCCCTCACTCTTTATTAACACAAATTGCCCTAAAGCAAAGCAGATATACATATCAAAGGCTAAGGTTTAGTATACAGAGGCATTGTTAGATTGGGGGAACTGCCTTCGGCTATTCAGGTGTTTGGCCAGCAGGAGGCAATAACAGGTAGATTAAAATGCCCTCAGCTGTCTGGCAGCAAGCAATCATTTATGCATCCTTTTCAGGTTTGGGGAAATGCATCCCCACTCAACTACATGCACCCCAAACTCTATCACAAGGCACGTGGGGCCACGTGTTCCGGACCACAGGTTCAAGTTTACAACCATAGCTGTTGGCTATAATTGTGCTGGGGAGGGCCCTGCCCTCCAGCTGGGACTTGCACGTGGCAATGAGAGGACCCTGTCCTTTCATTAGTCCGAGGCTTGAACCCTGGCCAAAACACTGCAGCCGCACCCCACACACCAGCCCACCCCTTTGGGGGTCGAATGACCCTTTCACAGGGGTCGCCTAAATACATCCTGCATATCAGATATTTACATTATGATTCATAACAGTAGCAAAATTACAGTTATGAAGTAGCAACGAAAATAATTTTATGGTTGGGGGTCACCACAACATGAGGAACTGTATTAAAGGGTCGAGGCATTAGGAAGGTTGAGAACCACTGTTTTAGGAGTTTGATAATGTAATGGGAGTAGAATTCAATCACAACAGTGTTCATGTAATTTATTACATTTGTCTTTCATTTCAATTACTAGATGGTCCAATGCTATTATCATAACCTTTGGAAGACATGATGGTAGTAGTTTTTAGAAGCTGAGGTCCAATGTCCAACCAGCTCATGGGCCCTAGTAAAAATTCCACCAGTATTAGGCAGGAGGTAATTAAGTGGAATGTCCCAACTTATCTCTCCCTGGGGGGTGTTTGACGGTGTTACAGAAGTGTTATTATGCTTTACAAATGGAAAGGATTTGTACTCTGTTTATATTCCAATCAGGAAAGCAAAGAGGCTGGGGTAGAATGATGAATTGTACACAGATACCTGATGTGAGGGGGCACACCTGTGGCTGGTCTAGTCCTTTCCAGCTTTGCTGCATCCTGTGGAGTACACTGGAAGAGTTCTCTGAGGAAGAATGTTGGAGAAGCCATTGAAATGATGCCCAGAAAAGCCAATGGACCTGGAAGCACAAAATGGCAGCCATCACTGGTGTTTTCCTTTTTCTTATAAACCACTGTTTTGTCTTTTTTCCTTCTCACTCCACACATCACCACCAACAGAACTAAATGGAAGTCACACAATGAATATTTGGAGCCCACATATGTACTATCCCTCAATCAGTATAATAGCTCGTTCTTTAAGCCAGAATGTTCCCTGTAACACATCACTAATCATTGTGGGGTTTGATTCCTCTATTTGAAGTGTGCCACATGTCTTGTCAAAGTAACTTCTTATAGCTGAACAATTGTGGGTGGCCTGTGATCACCTCGTCAGAGTGTCTGTTACACCCAGAGCTGGTTGCCAGATTCCACATTACTTACTTCCCAACCACCCCCGCCCCCAGCACACACACACACACACACACACAACTTATGCTCCATGCACACACACACAACTTATGCTCCATGTATCATCTCCTTCCTTGTTTTTTGCTGGTAGTTGCTGGGACCAAACAGCAATTTGCAGTTATTTATGCAGCTTAAACCCTATTGTCAATATTCTTATCCTCAATGCACAACCATTCCAAAGGTGGGAGCTGAGCTTTTCTGAGGTTAACAGAAGCAAGGCTTCCTGGGGTCCTCAGCCAAAACACACACTGTTGCCTGGCTGCTTTTTCTCCTCCTCGCCTCTGTTTGGGGTGCATTTTCATTTGGAATTAAAAACGGATCCCAGCTTGCTGTTTGTTTCGTATTGTCAGGTCAGACCAAGCACTCAGGGAGAGGGTGGTGGCATTGTGTGCATAGAATTTTATTGGCAGTGTAATGGCGAGGATGGAATTTGTCTGTGTTTGTATAGCACCTTCTCTGCTGGGCTCTCCAAAGGCTCCCAAAACAGAACGGAATCCTCCCAGAAGTGGGGCGTGGCATGGGACGTTGTCCCCCTCCTCCCTTAAGCCCATTTTTGAGGGTGTAGTTCAGGGAATGAAGGTGAAAGCAAATGGGAGGGGGCGGGGGAGCCTGACACTTCCTTAGAGAACCAGAGGCAGCCTTTGTGCTCCTGACAATCAAACAATAGCATCCCCTCTCTGTGGGTAAATTTCAAAAACCCACTCTTCCTTCTAGACTCTCCGTCCCCTGCCAGGGCACACAACTTTGGTGAGTGAAATGTGGACTGGGACTTAGGCACCCACGCATCCTCCTCATCCAGGCACTTTTATACATAGCGCGACTGTACAGGTTGGCCCTGAGTTCCTACACCCAGTGAAGTGAACCAGGTTTTTGTGCTTAGTGTCAGAATTTTGTTGAATGGCTCACTATATCCCCATTACATTGACCAATGGATAACTCCATCAATGCTTTAACATCCTATTTGAAAATTACAATTTAGAGGCCCCTAACAATCTTTGCAAGCAACATCTTATTTATTCCATAAATATTTAGTAAGCACTTATGTACAAAGCACTAGCCCCAGGAGCCTAAAGCCCTTTGGGAAGGCATCAAAATTGCAATAAATAACTATAGCCGTGGGCCCCAGTGACCCTCTCCGCCTGGTAGTAATGCTCTTATATAACCTCCTCCCCTGGAATGCAGGCCAGGCTTAGTGACTAAAGAATTCTAACACAATTCAGTGCTTAGACTACAGCGAAAGTGACGGCATACCACTTTTGAGATAAGATTATAAAAGACTTCGGCTTCCATTTTTTGAGCATTTTCTCTCTTGCTCTCTCGCTTGCTCACTCTGATATACATTCAGCTATAATGTGAGATGCTGTACGGAGAGCCCCATATGGCAAAGAACCGAGGGAGGCCTCTGGCCAACAGCTTTTGAGGAATGAGGCCTCAGTCCAACAGATCTATGAGGAATTGAATTCTGCCAGAAACCACATGAGCAAGCTAGAAAGTGGATCCTTCCTAGTCAAGCCTTGATCTGAATGCCACCTTGTGAGAGATTCTGAGCCACAGGGCCCGTCTCAGTCACGCCCAGGTAACTCACCCACAACTGTGAGATAATAAATGTAGGTTAAGCCGTAACCGGTTTGGCTCAGTGGATAGAGCGTCGGCCTGCTGACTGAAAGGTCCCAGGTTCGATTCCGGTCAAGGGCATGTACCTTGGTTGCGGGCACACCCCCAGTGGGGGGTGTGCAGGAGGCAGCTGGTCGATGTTTCTCTCTCATCAATGTTTCTGACTCTCTATCCCTCTCCCTTCCTCTCTGTAAAAAAAATAAATAAATAAATAAATAAATAAATAAATAAATAAATGTAGGTTAAGCCTCTACTTTGGGGGGGGGTAACTTGTTATGCATCACAAGGCTGGAATCAAGGTGTCAGCCGGGACTCCAGGTTCTAGTCCCTTGAGTAGGGAAAGATACACTTCCAAGTTCACTCACAGGGTTGTTGGCAGAATTCAGTTTTTCAAAGGTTGTTGGACTAAGGGCCTCGGTTCCTTGCTGGCTATTGGCCAGGGGCCACCCTCAGTTCTTGGCCACATGAACCTGTCCATAGGATAGCTCTCAACATGGCAGCTGTCTTCCATCAGAGGGAGCAAGTGAGAGAGCACAAGAAGACAAGCAACACAGAAGCCACGGTCTTTTTGTAACCTAATCTCAGAAGTAACATCCCAGCACTCGCGCCATTTTCTATTGGTTAGAAGTAAGTTACTAGGTCCAGCTCACACTTCAAGGATAAGAGATTGATTATACAAAGATATAAATACTAAGAGGCAGAAATCACTAGGGGTCATCTTGGAGGCATCCTGCTTCGCCTCTTCTCTCCCTCCCTCACCCATCCCTTCCCCAGGTCCTCACAGGCCTTGGAGATTGTATCTGCCCCATATTTTCTCCATTTTCCCATCACTACATTAATTTGTGCACAGCCTTCACAATGCATGCTAAACTCCAAAAAAAAAGCATCTTATTGAACTTACCTACCTTCATTCTTTCTACTCTCCCAGCTCATACCTAGAAAACGATTGATACTTCTAAGATAACACATTGTATTGTATCATTTTCCCATTCAAAACCGCTCACTGCCTCCCAAAATCCTCTTCCATCATTCAAGACTTTTCTCAGTCTAACCCAACATACCTTTCCAATAATATCTAACCTCCTACTGCCCTCCAGCCAAACAGGTATACTCATTGTGCCGAGATCACAGTTAATTGGTCCCCTTTTCATGGCTTTATTCAAGCTGTTCCCCCACCTGGAACACTCTCTCCTCTCTCCATCTATTAGAATTCTCCTGCAAATTTAATGACTTGGTCAAGTCCTACCTCCTTTCTGAAGCTTTAAAACTTATGATAGAGCACCTTGGACATAGCTGGTCAAGTCGTCTATCTGTTAGTGTAGTTAGACTTCTGTTAGTCTGTTATCCCAGTAGGAAAAACAAAAGTTATCCATGTTAAAAATATTAATGCATATGAATTGAAGGTGTGAAACAAATTCAGATTGAAGATCCAAGCTGAGACATATATTTTGGGGAGAATGAAATCTACCATCAAACTTTACCAGAGTCACACTATGTTTAGGAATTGTCCTACCAACCTTCCCAGGATCCCATTGCTTATTACCCTGTCACCAGTGATTCATCATTTTTAGACAAAGTACTGCCATGTATATTCATAAGCATGAAATACTTAGACTTCTCAGACACCATTTCTTAACTACATTATATATTAAGTTTAAAAAAAGAGGGAGCTAGAGGGGAGAAAGATACCACAAGTGTTTAAGACTCAAGAGAATGCTACAAGAATGGCTGAGAATGTAGATGTGTGTAGATAAAGAGTTATGGCACATGGTAAAGGTGTTGGTCTCACCTAAATGATATACTACACAAGGTGATAATCTAAAAATGAAAAAAGAACTCAATAAAAGAGGAAATGTTTTTGGTAAAAGGAAGAATAAGTAATTAGGGAAATATAAGCAGGTTAAAGTTTCATGCACATACTAAGAGACAACAAAAACTAATCATTAGTGATCACCTCCTAAGTACCCTAGATTGTGTTATTCTATCTATTCATCACAACAACCCATTTTACAAAAGAGAAAATGTAGGTTCAGAGAAGTTAAGTAATTTACCAAAAGTACATGACTTTCGGTAATTGATGAGACAGAGATTCTGACACCAGTCTGGCTGATTCCAAATCCCAAGCATCTCCCTCTTTTGGACATTACACCTGGGAGATGTGGCCTCTTGTCTGTTTAGAAGGCATCATATTATTTTGGTTATCATCGGATGGAAGGCAGCCTATATCATTCTCCCAAAAATGATTCCATTATCTTTTAGCAGCTGTGCCAGTCCAATCTGTGTCTATAGGAAAATCATCCTTCTCTACATTTCCAAATGAAATGAAGCACAAACTAGCCAACCCACCAAGCAAAGTTTATGGTACAGGGAGGGATGGATGGTGAAATTTGATGCAATTATCTTATCCCACAATAGATCTTCTGATGTCACATTCTTACTAATCTTGGAAAAAGCTTTCAAATATGTTCTTTTTTTTTTCCAGACACATGTTGCCTTCAGACCCTGAAAGTGTTGTTTTTCTAGGGAAATATCAGCATGCTATATCTCTACATAAAATGTTTCCTGGAACTGCAAGGGGATATATGCATAGTTTCGTCTCAAAATTAGCAAATCTTGTAACTAAGATATCTCAAGATAACTGCTTGATTAGTATTCTTTTCTGGGCTCTTTAGAACCATCCATTCAAAGACTGTCAACCCACTGTCTCTAATGTATTTAATATGTAGACATTACCCTAACCCTAACACATCCTGGTTTGACAAAGGTGAGGGTACAGAGGAGTCAGGCCAACGATCAGTCTGGGAGGTGCAGGCCTGGGAACCATGAGCCTGGGAGCCATGAATGTGGTCTGTGGACAGAGGGGGGCAGCAGAGAGCTGCTGGAGAGGAGTGCTCATTAGGGAGCTTCCAAGTTGGTTCTGGTCACGATGGAGACATTGGCTGGAAGACCCTGCCCTGGGATCAGTAACCCAGCTGATAAATTAGCCCTGCTCAAATCCTTGGCTGGGATCCACAAACAGGACCCTCCATTTTCCACTCTGTGGCCAGATATTTTCACAAGCCTGCCTCTGATCATGTCCTCCCCTACTAACAAGGCACTTTAACCAATTGCTTCTCATTGCTTAAGAACACTGGTTCTCAAACTTTAGAATGCATCAGCCACACTTGGAGGACATGGTAAAACACAGGTCACTGGGCCCACTCCCAGAATTTCTGATACGTTAGGTCTGGGGTAGAGGCCAAGAATTTGCATTTCTGATGAGGTCCCAGGTAATGCTAATGTAGCTGGTCTCTACTGGTCCAGGGACCACAACTGGTGAATCACTGGCTTAGACATGCTTGAGCTGCCCACCCATCTCCTATCCAACAGCTCTCCAAACCACTCACTCCCACCTGTTTTCCCCACACCTTCACACACTCTGCTCTACCTGGGAACTGCCTTCAGCTCCTCACAAGAGCTATGCCTTCCCACACCTCTTGACTTAATCACATTTGCCCTTCCTGCTGAAATCCTCTACCTCCATCTCTTCACCTGGCTAACGCTGGCTTATCTTTAGATCCCTAGTTAGAAAGTCTCCATTCTAAGAACTCCATAGTTAATGGAAGTAGTTCACTTCTTTCCTTTTCTTTTTTCTTTTATTTTAAATATTCTTCCTTTGTAAACCTTTTGTGCATGATCTTAATTCCTAATCCCTGGCTAGGTTCAGTGACAAAGGATCAAAATCTCTAAAAATGGTGATTCACTTGAAATCACACCAGAAATCCTGGCTCAGTCCATCTCCTAGGATGAAGGCTGCACTGCATCCACTGGCTACCTGCAGTAGGGACACATGGTGTCTATCATCAGCCACTCGTCTTTGCAGTCCATGTGGTACAGGTGCATGCATGGCAGAGATCAAATGGGGTCTCTGTGAACAAAGTCCATCCAACAGATGATGCACTCCTGGATCTTGTCTTCAGCTCCATCTCTTCCATGGTCATAAACTCCTTTTGGCAGATGCTGTATGAGGCTGATTCTTTGAGCTATCCTGATTTGTTGCTCTTCAGGCTGCTTAGCACGTGGAACTTGCTCCTGACGTGGCAGCCATGGCCGTATTCTCTCTCCAGAAGAAGCCCAAGCCCTGGTGGCCATGGGACTCAGACTCAAGAGCCAAAGTGTCACCCGAAGTGGGAGGTTGGAGGCAGTTCCCCATCTTCTGGGCCTGGGCATGTGGTCAGTGCATTGTTCGCTAGTCTTCTTAATAGCAGTTCACCTCCCTCCCTTCTACTGGAATCCAAAGGGAGGGAAATGACAAGGCAGCTGATTCTTTATTGAGATCACTGTCTCTACTCTTTGGAGCTCAAAGCTGCTTCTCTCCACAGACTGACAGTACTTCACGTCTTACACTGTGTTATAAATAACTGTTTGTGTGTTTGTCTCCCAACTAACATAATCTATCAGAGGGAGAGCAGAGGCTCACAGACATGCATGCCATTACAAAGTCATGGTCTCCATTCTTATTTGAATTCTTACAATAACCATGCTACATCTGCCTCCCTTTTCCACTCTCAATGACAATTTCAAACAGTCTTCACTTTCCCAAATCTCTAACCTTCACAGCTCCTCTATCACACTCAACAGATGGCCTTGCCTACTCCTTCACAGAGAAAATAGAAACCACCAAACAGAAACCTCTCAACTTCCCACCACCAAACCTACAAATCCACCAGAATCTGTACATATCCCATCCCCCTGACCTCCTGTTCAACAAAGGAGCTGCCTGTACTTTCTAAGGCTAGTGTCTAAATCTAGACCATCCATGTATACTGTGGTTTTCTCTCTCTGGCTTCCTCAAAACCCCCACTATCAACACACACTCTTCATATCTCTTCAACTTCTTCCTCTCCACTGATTTTTCTCCCTGCCATTCTTAAAACATGTTCGACACTCTCTTCTATAAATAATTATCCTCCTTAGGCTCCATGTCATCCTGAAATAACCATTTTATTTCTGTTTGCTCCTGCTCAACCAAATATGTCTAACTTTATTATTTCTATTTCCTCATTTCCCATTCATTCCACGAGCCACTTTTCCTCAAAAACTGTTCTCACTAAGGTTGCCAAGGACCTTTCTTTAGCTTAATTTCATGGACACTTTTCAGTTCCCATCATACTTGGCCCAGTTAACTCCCTCCTCCATTTTGGAGCCCTCTCTTTCCTTAGCTTCTGTGACATCCCAGCCTGGTCTTCTACCATCTGGCCATTCCTTCTTTAAGGTCTGGCCCCCCTCTATTTCACTTGTAAATGCCAGTGTTTTATTGAACTCAATCCTCAAACTTCTTGCTGATAGTCGGCCTGGATATCCTTATAACCTTATCCATTCTCACTGATTCAGTTACTCTATACATACCAACCACTCCCTCTACTGGAGACGTCTCTGTGATGTCCAGATTCATATAACCAATTGCCTACTCTATGTTCTTTTCTTTGAAGTTCCACATGGCCCTCATACTCAATTGGCTTATGATCTGCTGCCAAATTTCTCTTCAAGGTGCTTCTTATTAATGTCAATGGCATCAGGGACACATTCTTGACACTCTATATCTCACCAAATCCACAATTCCTCAATTCCACTAGCCTCTCTCCAGCTCCTCTACTACCATAGCCCAAGCCTATCTCTCCTGTACTGCAGATACAACCACCAATTTCCTCTCATCTCTGCCCCCCTCCAATCCATAGAGAGGTATTTCTAATAATAAATGTCACTTCCTTGCTTAGCCTCCACAATGGCTATCCATCATCATTGGGATAATTTAGTCATGTATTTCCCCCATACTCCAATCACATTAGTCTTCTTTTAGCTCCTCCAAAGCACCAAGCTCCTACCTACCTCAGGGCCTTTACACATGCTGTTCTCTCTCCCTGGAATGCTTTCCCTCACGCCTTTCTTGGCCTAGCAAACTCCCATGAATCCTTCAGGGTTCTCTGAGGAAAGTTCACTGACCTTCCACCACCACCCACTACATGCAGAGCTAACTTTACCAGTTAAACACGCTCATAGCATGCTGTACTCTTCCTTCATAGAATTCACCACAATGTATTCAATTAATTAATTATAAAATTATTTTTAATGCCTCTCTCTCTTTCTAAGCATCATACAAGCAAATCAAATCTTTCTTACTCTTTACCATATCTTCACTATCTTTCATAGTGCCTGGCTTGTACTAAGCTGACAACAAATCTTTAGTGAAAAAAATAAGAAATGATTTAAGAAATATATGCTATAATTTGAGATTCAACACCTACTGGACTGACTTTTTTGCCGATTCTCTAGATTTTGCAATGTCCTCTGTATTCACTAGATAATAAAATAGCTAATATTTCTTTAAGCTTTCTGTTTGATGCTGTCTGAAGTGTATTACTGTCTCACCAATTTCTGTGTCAGATATTATTATCTCCATTCAACAGTAGAGGAAACTGAGGCACAGAGAGGTTAAGAATCTTGCTCAAGGACACAGAGCTAATAAGTAAACAAGCTGAGCTATATATCAAGATAGTTTAATCTAGATCCTGTGTTCTAAAAAACTATGGCATACTATCTCTCAAGATCTCTCTTATATACAAGGAAGACCTCTGTGAGTGTTGGGACCTATGCATTATCAGGCTGCTGTTACAGAGAAAGACAAAACATGTATAGATCAGTGGTTCTCAAAAATCTAATGTGCATTATAATCATTTAGATAGATTGTTAAAATACAGATTACTGGACCCCATCACCGGAATCAGTAGGTCTGAGGGATGAGGCCCAAGAATTCGCATTTTTAACAAGTTCCCAGGTGATGCTGATGCACTTGGTCAAGGACACACTTTGAGGACTATTGCAGTACATAAAGGATTTTCACACAATTTCTCCATCTTTAAAAATACATAGTACTCTTCCCCTGCAATCTGCCCTGATATAATAAATAAATAGAAAAGAGAAGCTGTTCAAAAGAAATAATTCAAATGCAAACAAAATAGAACAAGGGTAAAGTGGTGTTTCAGGTTTCTCCTCTTCTCTTCCCTTTAATCTCACGGCACAGGTTGTGGTATGCACATCCTTTTGAAAAAAATGAATGTATTTGCCTCTAATAAGAAGAGTGTGTTACCTAGCTAATCTTGTTTAATTCACACAACTTCATAACATTACCACTGATATCCCCCTAGTAGAGATGAAGAAACTGAGACTCCCAGAAGTTACATCACTGACCTAAGGTCACAAAGCTGGAAAGCAGAGTCCCAACTCAAATTTTTTGTTGTTGTCACTCCAAATCCCTATTCATTCCATTGATTGACACCATCCTCCATTTTTCCATTTACCTTTTTAATTTTCCTACATGCCCAAGTAGCAAAAAGTAATTTCTCCCACACATACAGAAAATGTCAACTGGAAAAAAAAAACAGATCTAAATTCATCTCTAGCCAAAAAATATGCTTTTAATGCCTCTTCTTTTGATTACTTTTAAAAAATTGGTTGCTATTCATTTCAAATATATAGTGAAAAAAAACTCAGGATCTTGAATCAAAGCATTATGGGAGCCTCTCTAAGAAGTACATAGCATCCTCAAATAACCACAGCATAGTTTGTCTTTCTTGAACTATCAGACAAGCTGAATTTGATCACCTCCCTAGTTTGGTTGAAGAAAGAAGCCTTTTAGAATTCCACTGCCGTGCCGGGAGGCCATACATCCCCCAGGATTAATCACAAATATTTTATAAAGATGAAGTTTCGTTATATCTTTGTTCTTTGTATCTTGGCTTTTGTTAGCGCATTTTAATTAGGATCTGGTATCTGCAATAAACAGTAAACATAAAGAGCTTTGCAAAAATGTATTAGACTGTTTGTTTTCACACTCTAATGCATATTTGCACAATTTTACCATGAAAAAAGAAAAACATGCTAAGCTCTTGGGCTCTATCCCAAATGTCCTGGAATAGAATCCGGAAATTGCTAAAAATGAAACCAAACCTCATTATATTCCAGCAATTAACCTAAGAAACGAGGGTCCATTCTCTGTATGAAAAAAAAAAAAACATTTTTGAGGGGAGAAGTCTGTGGAGGAGAATGCTTCTCGATAACACCCAAATCGCATTCTCCAAACCTGTTTTGAAATTTGGACTATTTCCCTTTCATGCTAAAAAAAGCTTAATCAACAAATTCTGTTGGGCAATGTTTTGTTTTTCTCTTTCAGAGTGTTAAGAAAGCCTCCCTTACTGAATCAAGGCAGGAAGGACTGCTAAGCATAAAACAAGGGATAAAATAATCACATGTGGTCTCATTTTTAAAAGTAGCTGGGGATTAATAATCTCCCTGCTAAATAGTTATACACCAGAATGAATTATCATTAAAACAGTAGAATCATGGCAAATGCTGATGACAAGGGGCAGTTTGGAATTTTTTTCTTTAAACCTATCCTAATCCAAAAGTAGCAAAAACTTTTAAAATCTCCAAATGTGGCTCCTGTGTGCAATTGTTATTGATAGGACACCTTGATAGTGTTCAAATGCTACACAAAAGCCTAAAAGTGTGAGCAATACAGAGGCATAAAATAATTTTTTCTTTTGTATCTAGCCCTTAATATGTTTCCAAAGAAGACACAGGATTAAGTAATTTATGTCATTGCATGATTTACTTATGATTGAAACACAGTAAAGAATAGATTAAAGGCATAGTCCCACACATGAACCTGAAAGATAAAAAATCATTACATTTTAGAGGGATATATATAAAAATGTCAATGTGAACTGTGAAGAAAGTAAAAGTGTTAGCTCAAAGTCTTAAATCTGAGTTAGACTTGGTGTTCCCAACTCCCCTTTAGGGGAATGATATGTCTGAATTTAATTAGGAAGCTGATTTTTTAAGATTAAAGTTGTGAGAAAGTTAAAAGGTTGGATCATGCAAAAATAAAAATGACTCTGAGGATCTTAGGGAATTTGAACCGGTAAACTTAGATTTTATTTCCTGCCAACTGTTTGTGGGAGGATTAAGAGATGTACAGGAATTATTAGTTTTAGATAAAAGCCAGCATTTTATAAAGCAATTAATTTTTCATTAGTTTCACATAATTTTGGCAAAAAAATCGTTTTGTTCCAATAAAGCTATTGCATTTCAAGAGGTTACTCTAAAATATAGCCATTAACTTTGTATTAATTTAACCAAATTTATAATAGGCTAAACTACTGGCAGGAAAGCAGTAATAGTTTTTTACAGAATATATTAGAATTAAAAGGAAAAAATTAAGATGAAAAGTATTTTAAAAACAGACTGTAAAACTTCTAAATTTCTAAGCATGGTTATGCATTTATTTAAAAGACATTCTCCTATAATGTTTCTTAAGCCTATGAAATGAATTATATGAGGTTCACCATAAGTTTTTGCACTTGGGAATATCCAATGTCATTATTTTTATTAAAATAAATTCATGTTATATTACAATAAATAAAATATACTTCAAAGATTCAAAAAAAAAGGGGTTAGCGGTGAAAACTTCACAGAGACATAAATTACCCTTCCCAATGCTAGATCTACCTTTACAGTATCCACAAAATCCCACTCAGCTGGCCCATTTACCCAGATTGATGGAGCGTCCTCACCTCCAGTTTGAGTTTTTCAATCCTCATCACAATGACAAAGAAGTCTAGTTAAGTCAGGGTCTTAAAGTCAGAGACCTCAAAGTCTTGGGTGGAGAATGTTTCTTCTCTGTTTACCTCCAAATAGGCCTCAATGGGTAGCACGCTCCATCTCCATCATCAACCTGTCCCAGCCAGAACTACCTCCCTCCAGCTCACTGCAATGTCCTCCTAACTCTCTCAAATCCCATTTTTGTCACATTTTCCATACAGTGAACATGAAAGACTTTGTTAAAAATGTAAGTCAGGCCATGTCGTTCCCAAGTTGAAAGCCCTCCATTGGTTTTCCTTGCACTTGAAGAAAATCTTGCTGCTTACCTTAGCCTACAGAATCCCTGGCTTTTGTTTCTCTCCTCTGAGTAACACTCCCTTACAGTCATTTCAGCTCAACCCTGGGAGGTTCCTTAAGTGTTCTGCAGCCACTCCTACCCCCAGTCATGCACCAGGAACCAGGTAGATGCTGAATTCCTAGTAACTACCACTTTGATTAAAAGAAATTTATCCCAACTTGTTCTTCCAAAGACTTTCTACCCATTCAGTTTTTAGATTCGTTGCTTGGTTTTGCACCTCTCTTTGCCCTTTGGACTGGGCACCCGATGTACTCTTTCATATAGGATCCTGACTCCCTCTCAAATACTGCCTTGTTCCACCCACACTGCCTGGTTCAGTGTAGGCCCACAATGAGCACTGTTCAAATGGATGGTACATTTGCCTAGTTTATACAAGCCCCTTGTGGGTCCAGGGAAGTACCATATTATCTACCACAAGTCTATTCTTTAATGATTGCATGTATACTCATATTGCCTCCCCCAACAAATCGTTAGGTCTTTGAAGGTACATAATGTACTTATTTAGATCATGTTGGTGGAGTGTTGAGGACTTAGCAGATGTCATATCTAACCTAGGCTCAGCTCAGAACATGGTGGGACCTCACAATTAGCTGGCTCAGAAAAGAGCATTAAGACAGGAACTAGTAGAAACCACACTACAAGGAAGATCATTCACTCATTCATTTAATATTCTTCTACTAATGGCCTGGTGCATGAAATTTGTGCACAGGGGAGGGGATGTCCCTCAGCCCGGCCTGCACCCTCTCCAATCTGGGACCCCTCAGGGGATGTCCGACTGCCAGACATCCCTCTCGCAATCTGGGACCGCTGGCTCCTAACCACTCACCTGTCTGCCTTCCTGATCGCCCCTAACCATTCTGCCTGCCAGCCTGCTCATCCCCAACTAAACCCCCCACCGGCCTTCTTGCCCCCAACTTCCCCCCCCCTGCTGGCCTGCTGGCCCCCAACTGCCCTCCCCTCCTGGCCTGATTGCCCCTAACCACCTCTGCCTCGGCCCTGCCACCATGGCTTTGTCCAGAAGGACATCCGGAAGGTTAGCATATTACCCTTTTATTAGTATAGATATCCTAATAGCTATGCTAAGTGATGCAGAGATAACTGAATAAAACATAGCTACTGAGTTTTATTTCTTTCTAAATTCTATTTCTTTCTAAATTCTTGGTGTCTCATGATCATACACATGGTACATGCACACACACACACACACTTTTTGCTTTTCTTCTCAGTATCATTAAGTTTGCTTAAGAAGAATAGTGAATCATTGTGCATTTAGAAAACCCCAAGAGATAAAATAAAAAGCAATGAAGACTAATAATAGAATTCAATTTAGTGGTAGATTATTGGATATATGTAGAAAAATCCATTAATTTCCTATATATAAACAATAATCAAGTCAAAATTATTCCCATTTGCAATACCACTGAAAAGTATAAAATAGCTAATAATAAACCTAACAAGAAATATGTATAAAGAAAACTCTTAACTTGGGGGGTACATGAAAGAAGCAGTATAATTTGAGAGGAATACAATGTGGTTTTTTTAATCAGAAAATTCATTACATAAGGTATCAATTGGCCCCCAAATGATTTTGAAATATGTAATACCAATTAAAAGCCTCAAAAATTTTTTGGAATGAGGCAAAATATGTTCTTGTGAAAGGATAAATGAAGATGAATACAAAAAAGTTGAAAAGAATAATTGTGTTAGTTGTCTATTGCTGCATAAAAATTATCCCCAAATTAAGAAGCATAAAAAACAAACTTGTTATTATTTCAGTTTCTTTAAATCAGGAATCCAAGCTTGATTTAGCTGGGTGCCTCTGGCTCAAGTTTTCTCACAAGGCTAAAGTCAAGGTAGCAGCTGGGGCTCTGATATCATCTAAATGTTCAAGTGGAATAGGATCCACTTCCACACTCATGTATGTGGTCCTTGACAGGATTCAGCTCCTCTGAGTTGTTGGACTGAGGGCCTCAGTTCCTCATTGGCTGTTGTCAGAACTGAGACCTCCCTCAGTTATTGGCCACATTACCCTGACCATAGGGCAGCTCACAATAAATCAATGAGAAAAGGATAAATGATTAAGTTGTGCTGGGAAAATTTGTTATCCATTTCAAAAAAATCTATATTAACTCTTTAACTCACTTAATTATCAAAATAAGTTCCATGTATTCAAAATAGTTAAATATATATACATTACATTTGAGGAGGGAAATAAATGAATCTTTAATTCTATCAGTAGCATTTTATCTTAAGCTGAGTTGGGATACACAGATATTTGTTAGATAATAGCAAAACTTAGCTCACTACACATCAGGCATGGTTATAAGTACTATACATATGTTCATTTACATAAACGTCACAAAACTATCTTATAAAAAGAGTCCTATTATTTTCTCTATTTTAAAATAAGCAAACTAAGGCACAAAATCACACAGCTTGAAGATTCATGCCCACTGTATTAGTCATCTATTGCTACATATCAAATTACCCTCAAACCTCGCAGTCTTACAAGCATTTATTATCTCTTACAGATTCTGAGAATCAGAAATCCTGGAGCACTTCAGCTGGGGGTCTCTGCCTCAGGGTCTGTCGTGATAATGCAGCCAATATATCACCTGGGGCTACAGTCATCTGAAGGCTGGGTCTGGACAACCCCCCTAAATCTTACTCATGTAGCTGATGGCCTAACTTTAGGCCCTAAAGTCTCCATTGGCTTCCTCTTTGACTGCTGGTAAGGCCTCAGTTCCTCATCAGGGGGACCTTTTCCTAGAGTTGATTGAATGTACTCAGGGCATGGTAGTTAACTCCCCCCAGAGAGGGGAAAAGGGAGATGAGGAAGGTAGAGATAGAGATAAAGATAGAGATAGAGATAGAGAGAGAGAGAGAGAGAGACACGGAGATAGATTGATAGAGAAGCCCCAGTGTCTTTAATGACCTACTGTAGAAAGGCATAATCCATCATTTCTATAATATGTACTTATTAGAATTGAGTCACTAAGTTCAGCCCAGACTCAAGGGGAGGGAAATTAGGCTCCACTTTTTGAAGGCAGGAGTGTCCAAGAATTTGTGGACTTATTTTAAAACTGGATCCAGGAAATCAGGCTCAGAAGTCTGTGCTCTTAACCAGTACATATACTGCCTCTCTTAAATTATTCTTCATACCAGTTTTTTATGTGTGGAATATTTCATAATACTTTAAAGGTTAAATATAAAAATTAAAACCATTAAATGAATTATAGAAAAGTATTTTTAAGCATTTTAGGATGGGTTAATGATTTCTAAGCATGACACCCAAAGTAGAAGCCCACCCAAAAAAAGACTGAAAGGTATGACTCCATTAGAAGTAAAAATGTCTAAATAGAAAAATCACCATCAGCAAAGTTAAAAGGCAAATGGAAAACTTGGTAAAAATAATGGCCACATATATGACAGATGACAAGTTCCTCTCCTCAATCAAAGGGTGCTGTAAAATCACAAAGAAAAAGATAAATACATTAATAGAATAGACATTAACATAAATAGACAACTAAAAAGAAGAAATACAATATGCCAATAAACATAAGAAAAATATTCAATTTATTCCATGTAAGAATATCTATTAAAAATGAAATCTGGCTGTTGTCAGAACTGAGACCTGTACTTTAACATTAGGAAAGATTGAAAAAATTATAGTATTTTTAAGATTTGGAGGGAAAGGGAATTTTATATGTTCACAGGTGTATAAATTGGTAGAAATTCTGCAAGAAAAATTTCAATATTCATCAAAAATCTTAAGGAGTAATATGCCCTCGACATAACAACTTTACTTCTACAATTCATCTTAAGAACTAATTGGACAAAAATGTATGTATAGAGATGCTCATCACAGCACTTTATATTATAATAAAAAAATCTGAAACAACTTAAATGTCCAAAAACTGAAGCTTTTGTTACATAAATCATGGTACAGCAGTGAATGATGGAATACAATGCCATTTATATTTTAGAAGTATGTTTACAGACATGGAGGAAATTCATGAAGTTAAATGAATGACATTTAAAGTCACATCAAAGTGATATAATCTTTGAAAGAAAAATGTTAAGCTGTATTGCATAGAACATATGTTACTAGTGTTAAAATGTTATATACAGAGCAAAATGTTAGTAGTGTTAGCTTTAGACGAAGCAAGTTGGGGTGATTTTTATTTACATCTGTTTATTCCTGTTTTTAAAATACTACCTGTGAAATAGGTCCAAATCATAAATTTGAAGTTATTTCTTCAATGACCCCTCAGTGTTTCTCTTTTGTCCCTCACTAAGTGACTAAAAGATAGACAAGGCTGGAACCTGTTATCATCATTTAGTAGTCATTAATTCCCTCACCCCTAGCACAGCCTTTGTAATTTGCATAATAAAGAAGTGAGTCTGAATTTCCCTGCCCAGGGATCTGCAACCGCTTTAATAAGCCTACTAGAGTTCTGCTTTTAGGCAAGAACTTTAAGCAGCATATTCAAAATGATGGTATGTTTACACTTAGAGCAAGTGATCAAAAACGTACATGAGTGTGAGTCTGTGTTACACACCTAAACACCTCACAGTAGCTTTGTCAATGTAGTCTACCACTTCTCAAAACTGCATCACTGTCATTTACCTCTGTCATTTTAGAGATGGATGAAAGTTTAACTTTGAATATGAACAATCCTTACACTGCATACACAGGTCTATAATTAACAGTTAATCACTCATATTGAAAGGGAACCAGGGCCAAATAGACAATCCACTTATTACTCCTATGCTCTAATGGTTAATGTTTTTAATTAAATTAGCCAAACTCTGGCAAACTTTCTATCAAGAAAAAGAAAGTCCGAGAAAACAAGTAACTGCTTTTTGATCTAAAAAGAGAAACTCATATTGAGAACAACATTTTTAGGAGCCAAAAACAACTACCTAAATTGCATAATAATAATAATAAAGCATTTTAAAAGGCAATGACAAGCATAAAGTCACTACTCACTTTTTTTAAACAATAGAGTATTCCTGCATTTTAAAGCAAGAATGAATTTGCAATACAATGGATAACTTCTAAGAGGTAGAAATTCTAAGTTTGAATTGTTAAGAAAGAATAAGTAGTTTTCCTATTTTCTTTCTTAACTAATAAACTCTCACAAATTCCTTTATTCCTATTAGGCCACACATGCCAAATCAAACCAATATAAACTCACAAAGTTTTAAAAATTACTTGATTACTTCATTTGGGAAGATTTTTATGAGTAACTTGCTACTATTTTTCTGAATGATTATTGATTATCTTTGGAAAAGAAATATTGGCTGATGGTACTTGTCCATTTAGAACATGAAGCAAAGGTTTTGGAGCTATCAATTCCCACTGAGAACCAACTCCTTTGATAGTATTAAATAAATAATAAGAATAAAGTTATAACATCCAATCTCTGATTCAGCACCTGGCTTAATGAGGTAATGTTAAGTGCTATCAAATCCTCAGAGAGTAAAAAGAGCATAACATCATTCTATTATTAGAGATTAATATTTCAACTTTTCATTTTATTTTAATTTTTGCACATTGATCCCTTTTGCAATGCTTACCTATATTTGATGAAACAAGATAATATAGAAATAAGCAAAAATTCTAAGGGACTTAGAAATATTTGGGGTGATCCTTTCTATCAATGATGGTTAATGAAGTAAAGTTTATTGCATTTAGAATGGCATTAAACTAATACTTAAGACAGGCATCTGTTACATCGTAGAAACAAGCTAAGAATCAGATTAGGATTCTTGGATTCCAGTTCTTTTTTCACTTTCTGTGGGACTGCAGGCTGATCATCAACCTAAAAAATGGTGACTAATAAGACCATCTCCAGCTACAATATTCTTTGAGCACATTAAATCCAAGTTGAGAAAGACCTGTACCTGAAAGTGATACGGAATTTTTGGACTGGAACCCGGATTCTTTGTCTGACGGAGTCAAAGAATGAATCCACGAACAGAGGGTAGTATAGCAAAGGTGGAGATTTACTGAAGAACAAATACAGACTCCCAAGTGGGGAGGGGAAAGGGTCCCACTGAGTTCCTTTTCCTATGGCTTATAAAGGCTGCAGTGCCTGGTGCCTCCATATCCCCTCTGATTGGTCACTATTCCCTTAGACTGGTTACTATAGTGACTCCTGAGGCCCCCCTCCCTCATTGTCCTCTGATGCCTTCTGGGCTTTCTTCCTCCTTCTTTATTTTGTAAATATAGACCTTTCTTGGCTACTTCCAGTTCCCTTGTCTTATGAAAATGTAACTGCATTGTGTTATGGAAATGTGCCTTCTCCCAGTCTGTAGCCCTGTGTTTTTCCATGGATCCCAATTCTAAAAATTCCCTAAGCCTGCCTATATTCCCCTAAAGTTCCTGTTTCAAAAGAGTCTAATTAGGGTTGTTTGTGCTTCAATATGGGGGTGCTTCCTTAGGAATCCTAATCTAAGAACCCTCAGTCTATGAGAACTCCAAGGTCATACATTGACATAACCAAGTTCCCTCCCAAGGAGATCAAAGCGATCACCTTCAGCTCTAGCTCAGTGGATAGAGTGTTGGCCTGTGGACTGAAGGGTCCTGGGTTTGATTCGAGTCAATGGCACATGCCCAGGTTGCAGGCTTGACCCCCAGTAGGGGGTGTGCAGGAGGCAGCCTATTGATGATTCTCTCTCATCATTGATGTTTCTATCTCTCTTTCCTCTCTAAAATCAATAAAAATATATTTTAAAAAAAAACAAGAATGATCACCTTCAATTATCAATTCACCTTGACTAATGACATAATTTGTTCAAATTACTTTTAGAATCAAACCAGCAATTTGGTCCAGAGCTTACCCATCCTGAGTCAAAGGTGTACTAAGTTCCCTTGGTTTTAAGATATGTGAGAAATCAAAATAAAAGGTTTTCTGTAAGTATTTAGCCTAATCCTCCCTTTTCAATATCATCAAAAATTCATGTCACAAAACTAAGTTGAAGAATTTAAAACATTCTGTTACGATTTCACTCTTGGAAGGTCCCACTCCCTTGAGATGGAAACACCGAGGACCCTTTCTTTGAGATTTTGGTACTAGACAAAGCTTTGCCTCCCCTGAGAGGTAAGTACACTGTCTCCTTTCTGGTGGCTGAGTTGTAATTTATCATGCCTCCCTCTTACCCAGCCTGACAAGAAGCTTAGATTTAGGATTGAAACTCAATCACAGTAACCACGTGAACAATTATAGTTAGCATATATTTCTTGTCCTTTTTTCGATATCTTGCTTTTTAAAAAAAAAAATTTTATTAACCTTGTTGCTAAGTCATTTTTTATGTCATTGGCAACCTTTTTTCAAAAGAGATAAAGAATAAGTCCAACTGTAAAATGAGCCTACAATATAAACATTAGTTTATTTTCAAAGAACAACATCCTTTACCTCTATACATTGATATTAAAATTAAAATCTAATTTATTTAGGAGTGAACAGCATGATATCAGCAAAATTTAGACAAGTAATTTGTTTATTAGATGCTTCATCAAGTGTCTCAATCTATTTTGCTTTATTAAGCTCTTGGGGAAAATTGAGAACTCTTTAAACACTTAGAGTGCTCAATTAAATTAAATATTTCGTAAAAATACTTAAAACTAATTTTTAGGTGAAAGCCTACCTTCAAAGTGAAAACAAAACTTTTTAGAACCAGAGGCTCTGTATTATCTAGGGGAGTATTAGCTGCTCTAATAAATCCAAAGTGTGTAAAGACTCAGACACATCTGAAGTTTATTTTTCCTGGTTAGCAGGAAGATCTCCTCTAGGTGTGCTTCAGGTGACCTGGGTTCCTTCCATCTTTGCACATTTTGCCACCCTTAGGCCCTAGACCAGTGATGGTGAACCTTTTGAGCTCGGCATGTCAGCATTTTGAAAAACCCTAACTTAACTCTGGTGCCGTGTCACATATAGAAATTTTTTGATATTTGCAACCATAGTAAAACAAAGACTTATATTTTTGGTATTTATTTTATATATTTAAATGCCATTTAACAAAGAAAAATCAACCAAAAAAATGAGTTCGCGTGTCACCTCTGACGCGCGTGTCATAGGTTCGCCATCACTGCCGGAGGGCCTAGGGTATCCAGCTGGCAGAAAGGAAAGAAAGCATGAAGCCTTGGGTTGAAAATAACATATTACTCCCATCCTCATTCCATTGGTGAAGACCAGTCAGGTGGCCACATCGAGAAGTAAAGCAAGAAATGGGGGCAGGGGAGGGGGCAGGGCATTGGGACTAGGAAATGTAGTTCATGGCTGAATAGCCAACTTTCCAGTAATAACTCCATACAAGGGAAAGGGGGCATGTACAGTTTTGTGGGCAGCTTGCCCTGCCTGCTACAGGTTCATGCCTTTCCATCCTTTGTGTCAAAATTCTCCATCCTCTATGCGATGGCAAACACTCAAACACAAAGGAGTAATTTGGCAGCATAACTTATTCCATGTCAGACTGGGGTGCTGGCAGAGAAGAGCTGGTGGTAGAAGGCAGCTGAATAGAACCAGGAAATCATACCAAAGACTGAAGAGGTAAGTAGACACCAGTCCTGAGGTCATAAATGGACATCTTTCTTCTGTGTTGTTGAGTTCATGGAACCCAATAAACTAGAGAGTCCAGGACAGACTCAGTCTCATTTTCTTTTCTTCAGGGAAGGTTCTTTGTTTAACGTGTTACAAAATATGGTACCTCTGAAAGACTTTTCTTAGTAAAAAAAATTACAAATCAGAAAATTTATTTTGTCAAGCCAAATGTCCTGATGTTTATTCAGGAAATATGGTTATTACCTGGGTTATGGGTTTAGCTCAGCCATTAAATAGTTGTGTGACATTAGACAACCTACTTCACCTCTGTGGCTCTCAGAATTCTTTGTTTAAAAATATATAGAGAGAGGGAATATATATAGATATGATATATATATATATATATAGTCTCAAGGATTCAGCAGATGGTAGCTATATTCAACTAAGATCCAAGTTGAAAAACTCCGCAATCTGAGTTTTTAAAACTCTGCAATATAAAGCCAATTCAACTTGAACATATTTTTAACTTAATATATTCTGGCATCAACAGTAAATCAAGTTATTGTAATAAATGCCTCCATTGACTGGATTTTGAACAAGAAATGGTTTGTTAAATCCAAATATTGCCTACAGTGGGGACTATTCTCTCCATATACAGACAACATTTAACAAAATGCCTAATCTGATGTTGGAGAATAGAGTCTTGATAAGTCTTTACCTCTTTGTAACCACGGATGACATTGCCTTTAATTGAATGACATGAAACGTCATGCACAACTTCTTGACCTAGTTATCTGAAAAGAGAGCACACTAAAGTTAATTAATCAAAATGTGCTATAAACGTAAATACCAGTCGTCACCCATTAGGTGCTTTCTGGGCCAGTCAGAATGTCCTTCAGTAATCAGCTGAGTGCCGGGTTTAGTGAACTAAATCATAATCTGGTTACTCATTGGGGTCACTCTGCCTTCCTTCAGCAGTGCCCCAGGCCAAGGAGCTGCTGCCAGGAAGTGAGCCATTTCCACCCACTCTCCTCCCTGCACCACTTAGAGTCCAGGGCTGGGGAACTGTCCTGTCACCTCTCCCGTGTCCGAGTTCAGTATCCATCATGCCTCCAGCAAGTATCCTCACGCAGCCTCACTCAACATCTAACTCTCAGCTGGAGAACGAAGTAGCACTATCTTTGGCGTTGGCTTTATTTGTTTTGCAAACCTCACTAAAGAAACTTTGGTGCACTGTTTCAGAAACAGGTAGGCATCATAAAAGAGGAAGCGGTCAGTTCTACCTTGGTGGAGTGTCAGGGGGAAGTTCAAAAAAGGCTTCATAAATAAGATGGCACTTGAGCTCTTCCCGTAAGCGGCCTGGGGTGACCTCTGAAAATAGTTTGCTATTCATATGACCCAGGAAGCCCCACAAAATCATGCAAATCAAGAGGTTCAGAACTTTGTGTTCACTTTAAGAACACTCATGAAACTGCCATTAAGGGTATGCATCTCCAAAAAGCCACCCAGTATCTGAAGGATGTCACTTGAGAGAAACAGTGTGTGCCATTCTGCTGTTACAATGGTGGAGTTGGTAGGTGTCCTCAGGCCAAACAGTGGGGCTGGACACAGGGTTGGTGGCCCAAAAAAGAGTGCTGAAAATGTGCTGCGCATGCTTAAAAATGCAGAGTAATGATGAACTTACCGGTTTAGATGTAGATTCTCTGGTCATTGAACACTTCAGGTTGAACAAACTTCACAAGATGTAGCACAGAAATGACCCATTGATGAGCTCTCCCTACCACACGGAGATGATCCTACTGAAAAAGAGCAGACTGTTCCCAAACCAGAAGAGGAGGCTGCACAGAACGAAAAAGTATCCTAGAAGAAACTAAAACAAAAACTTACGGCCCGGGAATAAATTCAGCATAAAATATATGCTAATGAAAGTAAAAAAAAAAAAAGGTGACACTTGAAAAGCTCTTTGAAGATAGGAGGGACAAGGAGATGGACAAGGAGGGATAATCTTTCTAAAATGCATAGACTAGAGAAATAAACCGGAACTAGGTCATGGAGGACCTGGTACAGGCGGCTAGAGTTTGAACTTCGTCTTGTGAATAATGGAAAATCCCTGAAGGATATTGAGCATCAGGGTAACATGAAAAAAAATGCATTTTACTAAGATTATTATTCTGGCAACAGTGTGGAGGATAAATTATGTGCCAGGATGGAAACAAGGGTCTAGTCAGGAGATGACTGTGGTCGTTATTCCAATCTCAGTTTAGCACATTGGCTAGGATGAAGTTCCAGGCCAGAAAACCACCCGACAATATACCAGCCCTCAGGCAGGTTCACAAGCCACAGAAAATTTCGCACAGACAAATGCCTCTCATCTAAACATAGATGCTTCTAGGCAGAAATGTTAGCTCAAGTTGCATTTACAAAATATGTAGAGCTAGATAAAAATGCCTTCCTTCTTATTGATTACTTTCAATTACCTGGGATAGTCTTTTGCCAGATACGCCTTATAACTTAGATCAGTATTTATCTGTGGGGAAGAAGCAGGTGTGTGTGTGTGTGTGTGTGTGTGTGTGTGTGTGTGTGTTTCCAATTTCTAGCAGACTGACACTTTTGTCAAATAACCATCATGATAAATCACTAGAAAAATGAAATGACACAACAAAGAATACAAAATACAAGCCCCTTTCTCTAATTTCGTTGAACAAATTGTAAAATAACTCCATCAAAGTGCTATCAGAATTTCTGAATGCTTACTCTCAGTTTCTTCCACAAACTCGCAAGAATTTACAGACCACACAATGATTAGCACTGGCCCCAATGGGACCAGTGTGGGACCACAGGGAGATGGAGAGCCTCCCAGGGGATCCCAGACTCCCCTCATTTAGTCTCCCCCAAAGACACTAAATGATAATAGTACTAAGACTATTCCAGTGGTTCTCAACCTTCTGGCCCTTTAAATACAGTTCCTCATGTTATGTCCCAACCATAAAATTATTTTCATTGCTACTTCATAACTGTAATGTTGCTACTGTTATGAATCGTAATGTAAATATCTGATATGCAGGATGGTCTTAGGCGACCCCTGTGAAAGGGTCGTTCGACCCTTTGGCGGTTGAACGACCCTTTCACAGGGGTCGCGACCCACAGGTTGAGAACCACTGTGGCAGAAGTGGCCAGACACAAAGTCCAGCTTTGTATCATGAAACAATTTGAACAAAGCAGCATTTTTATTAGATTTGGGTTGGTGTTTTTTTGGGGGGGGCAGGGAGGTTTCCCTCCTACATAACTTTGCTTTTAGCAACCACTGAGACCAATATTTAAACACGTTAGCACTGATGAGCAATGCCAGCAAAATATAATCAAACAAAGTGACTAAATTAATAATTTATACACTAACAACTATGTGAAAATATAAGGCACGAGGAATTAAATTAGAAAAAAAAATGTAATCCAAATTAGAGTGCGTTTCAATTAAATTAGATTCCCCAGCAGTGCTGTAAGTTTAGTTAAAGCCCACAGCACTGCAGTGACCTTAGCATCACTAATGGTAACTTGACTTGGAGCATATGTGGTATGTTTGAAGCACTTTATAAATACTTATGTAGCTGTTCTGCTTATAAGCTTAAATGGTAATAAGACTCTTCCCAGACTTCTCTTTATAATGCCATAATAACAGTACTTTATTGAACATTGGTTATGCTTCAGAGACATTATTTCCTTAAATATACCCTGACAAATCTGCAAGATAAGAGCTATATTCTCCCATTTTAAAGATGAGAACATTGAGGTTCAGTGAAAGTAAATACCTAATGAGAGGGACACTGTTGTTAAGAGGAGGGGCCACGTTGAAACCCAGATCTCTCTGATGCCAAAGCCTGTTCTTCTGGACAAGATGCTCTACAGTACTCTGCCTGGATCATCAGCTTTAGTAGAGCTTTGACCCAGAGACTGGAGACTGCCTGGCTGGAATTGTGTTTTCAGATTTGAATGGGAGGGAGATACACTCGTCCTTGACCTTCACTCAGTAGTAAAATCCCTAGCAATGTGCTTCCACCCAGGGAAGACCTCTCTGTACCTGCCAGTCTTTATCTTTTTTTAACTTTTTATTTTGTAATAACTTTACACTGATAGCAAAGTTATAAAATAATATAGAGAGTCCCCATAGAGCAGGGGTGGGCAAACTTTTTGACTCGAGGGCCACAATGGGCTCTTAAACTGGACCAGAGGGCCGGAACAAAAGCATGGATGGAGTGTTTGTGTGAACTAATATAAATTCAAAGTAAACATCATTACATAAAAGGGTACGGTCTTTTTTTTTTTTAGTTTTATTCATTTCAAACGGGCCGGATCCAGCCCTCGGGCTGTAGTTTGCCCACGGCTGCCATAGAGCCTTTACCCAGTTGCCCCTAATGTTAACATCTTATATAGCCACTAGAGTCCTGGTGCACAACATTCGTGCACTGGGTTGCGGGTCGGGGGTTCCCTCAGCACAGCCTGAGCCTCTCACAGTCCGGGATCCCTCTCGCAGCAGTCCAGGGCTCTCACTGTCCAGGACTCCTGGATCCTTACTGCCCTCGCTCCTTACTGCCCTCCTGTAGTGGAGGCAGAAGAGGCTCCTGCCACTGCTGCTGCACTCGCCAGCCATGAGCCTGGCTTCTGAGTGCAGTGGCAGTGGCGGGAGCTTCTCCCACCTCCAAGGCAGTGCTAAGGAGCAGTGAGCCCAGTTTCTGGCTGAGCAGCGCTCCCACAGGGGGAGCGCACTGACCACCAGGGGGCAGCTCCTGCGTTAAGCATCTTCCCCCTGGTGGTCAGTGCTTGTCATAGCGACTGGTCATTCTGCCATTCAGTTGATTTGCATATTAGGGTTTTATTATATAGGATAGTACCATTAGTGAGACCAGGAAATTAACATGCTTACAAATGCTGCTAATTAAACTACAGACCTTAATTGATTTTTGTCACCTTCCCCATTAGTGCCATGTTTCCTGTTCCAGGATCCTGTCCAGGATTCCTCATTGCATTTAGCTTTTATCCTTCCTCAGTTTCTCCAATCTGTGACAGTCCTCTGTCTTTTTTTTGTTTTTCATAATCCTGACACTTTTAAAGAGTACTGGTCAGTTATATTGTACATGTCCCTCAATTTGGATTTGCTGGATGTTTTGCCATGAAATTTTAATAGGTCAGGATTTGGGAGGCAGAACACCACAGAGGTGTTTTATGTCAGGGGATACATGTCAACGTGTCTATTATTAGTGAGATTAGCCTTGATCACTTGATTTAAGGTGCTGTCTACCAGGTTTCTCCATGGTAAAGTTACTATTTTTCCACTTTCTAATTAATAAATGTTTATTTGGAGGGAGAGGAGACCATCCTGCCAGCTTTTCTAGTTTGAACATACCAGCCTATTCATTTGGGCATGCACGACACTGACGACACTGACTTCAGAGTCCTGTTTTGTGTAACTGTTCAGAAGAGGATGGTTGGGGTGGATGATCAGAGAACAAACCTACTCATCACTGAGAAGGAAGAAAGGCCTCCATGGGACTGGATGAGGAGCAAATAGGCAAAGTGAGAATGTTCAATAGAGAATAAATGAAGCCCCACAGAACCCTGAAAAAAAAGATTAGGAAGTGTCCCTCACCCTAGTGTTCATTATTCCCTTATTTCTTTAGTAATTTAATCTCTACTCATCCTCAAATTTTAGCAAGACACATGGCTTTCCAACTTGAAACTACATTTCCCAGCTAGATGTGACTACGTTCTCAACAATGGCATGTGAGCAGAAAGTCTGGGTGCTCTTCATTAGAAAGATGGTTCTTGCCCTCGTGCCCTCTAGTCTCCCTCTTTGACCTTGACCTTAGACTTCTTACTCATTTTATATCATGGACTGGTTTGACATGCTGGTGAGCCCCCTGAGACCTTCACAGAATGATGTTTTAAATACATCAAGATCCAAAGGATTAGAAATCAACCATACTAAAATTATAAAAATTATGAAGGAAACCAATCATAATGAAATACCATTATTAAATATTTTAAATAAATATATGATACATCATACACTTCTTTATTGACATATTATATAACAAGATTTAACAAGAAGACCTAATAATTCACATGGTTTTAAAATGATGACTATAAATGGTAGTTTGAGATAACTGCAGTAACGTAATGTGATATAAAAACACCAGTGACTTCTCTTAGTGACAGAGTCACTAGTCCTAGTAATACTGCTATGATTTGTTGCCTATAATTGATTGAAATGCTACATTTGTTTTGTTTTTAAAATAGACTCTATTTTTTAAAGAGTTTTTAGGTTCATAACCAAAATGAGCAGAGGATAGATTTCCCTTATGCCCTCTGCCCCCACCTGCATAGCCTCCTCTACTTTCTTTTTTTAAATATATTTTATTGATTTTTCACAGAGAGGAAGGGAGAGGGATAGAGAGTTAGAAACATCGATGGGAGAGAAACATCCATCAGCTGCCTCCTGCACACCCACTACTGGGGATGTGCCTGCAACCAAGGTGCATGCCCATGACCGGCATTGAACCTGGGACCCTTCAGTCCACAGGCCAATGCTCTATCCACTGAGCCAAACCAGTAGGGCTAGCCTCCTCTACTTTCAACATCCTGCACTGGAGTGGTTCATTTGTTAGAACTGATAAACCTACATTGAGACATTATAATCACCCAAAGTCCATATTTTGAATTAGAGCTCACGCTATGAGTAGTAAATTCTATGGGTTAGGACAAATGTGTAATGACATGTATCCATTACAGTATTACACAGAGTAGTTTCACGGCCCTAAAAATCCTCTGTGTTCCACCTACTCATCCCTCCCTTCCCCTGGAAACCACTGGTCTTTTTACTGTCTCCATAGTTTTGCCTTTTTGAGAAGATCATATGGTTGGAACAATACAGTATATAGCCTTTTCAAGACAGCTTCTTTTACTTAGTAATATGTATCTAAAGTTCCTCCATGTATTTTCATGGCTTGATGGCTCATTTTTATTTAGCACTGATTAATATTCGATTGTCTTTATATACTACAGTTTATCTATTCACTACCAAAGGACATCTTGGTTGCTTCTAAGTTTACACAATTATGAATAAAGCTTGGAAATTCTACATTTCTGTTAGAGATTATCTACTTAGGTTCATAGATATACTGAATTCTATCCATAGAACCCAGATGAGAAGATATTGGAGCAAAAAGATATAAGCCATCTGAGATCCAATTGTTCCGACTTCCTCTATATTGATCTCTGGACTATTGCATAAAAAGAGAGGAGTTTCTGTATTATCTGAAACACATTATCACCCTTTTCCTCTATGTGTCTCTTAGTTACAATAGCTAAGCAGTACTCCAACTCAGTAGTTCTCAAACTTTTTGGTCTCCAGAACCCTTTATAATCTTGAAAATTATTGAGGGCCTCAAACAACTTTTATATGGGTTATATGTATCAATATTTACCACATTGGAAATTAAAACAAAGAAATTTTTAATTCATTAAAAATAACAATGATAAACACAAATAACATTTATTATGAAAAATAGTTGTTTTTTTCCAACCCAAAAAAATGAGTGAGAAGAATAGGCATTGTTTTACATTTGTGAAAATCTCTTTAGTGTCTGGTTTAATAGAAGACAGCTGGATTCTCATTGCTGATTCTGTATTCAATATGTTTTGCTTTGTTGTTTTGGTTGAAATATATGAAGAAAATTCAGCCTCACACAGATATGTAGTTGGAAAAGAAGGAATATTTTAATAGCGATTTCAGATCATTGGGGGTATCCTTTTTTTATAGTATACTAAAACTCTACAAGTGGTAGTTTCTTAAAAGTTAGTTGTAACAGAATCTAAAACAATATCAATGAAATTTTTATTGCAATTCTGTTACATCAAAATATATTGGTCTATCTTGCATTTTGAATGGATCTCTTACCCACACACAATTTTGTAACATCATGAATTGGTCATTTTGAAAATATTGGTTCACTGAGTTATGGCAGATCTTCTCAATGTTGATACACGTCATTACACAATATTGAAACATTCCATTGGTTAACATCACCATCGATCTTATAAAAAAAGTTCTAAGTATTTGGAGGTTGTCAAGCTCAGGGTGGTGGATACAAGTCTTCCAAAATTAGAGTTTTCACTTGAGAGCTCAAATGTTATCATTGGCAACAAATGCTGTCAGTTGTTTTCCTTGAAGTGACAGGCTCACTTACTTCATTTTTGAGGAAATGTCTGCCAACCACCATAGCTTGACTATTAGTCACTCTTTTAAGAAAAAACAAAATTCCATTAAAAAGTGGCTAATTTATCTCATAGCTCCAACAACTGCAGAGGCACTTCTTCTTGAGACAACCATAGCATTTGTGTGTGCAGTAACAGCTGGCCCCCGAGACCTATGAGTGAGGCTACCCAAGACTAGCCAAGCCTGTTCCAGGTCAGCAGACCCTCCCTGCCAATCCATAACCTCATAAGAAAGAACAAATGATTATTGTTGTAAGCTACTACAATTTGGAATTGTTTGTTATGCAGCAATAGCTAACTGATGTATGTAGGGAAATGCAGCAAAGGACTTGACTGTGCAGTGGAAATAAAGTGTCCTAAGAAGGCATAATTCACTCACAGTACTCTCAAATTTCTGTGTTTCATACACTAAATCACTACTGCAGATGGTGGGATGTTTTCAATCTGTATGTTCAAATAATTTTCATTCAAAAGACTGATGAGTGACCTGAGTCCTTTCTAGAATGAATAGAGCAATAAAGAGAAATAGGAATCAAATAGCAAAAAAAGGAATTCTGCTGTGCTGTTCTAGACACAGCTGCCCTAATAGAGAAATGTGCAGTTTCTACTTTCCTTGCAGTTTTTCAGTTTAGAATTACTTTAAAATAAATCCCAATGAAAGCAGTAATCAATTATGTCAAGAAGAAAACAAAGTTTGATCTGAAAATACTAACAGAATCTAACATTTTAGAAATAAAGTACTGTGTCATGTCCTATGACAACATTGTATCAAATGGCTTAAAAATAAATCGCACAATCAACTCTTGAGTATCTGCATGTGTATTATCCTTTTTGCAGATTATTTGTGAAAAACATTTAATTGCAGAGTTTTATCTCTCTTCTCTTCAGTGTATTTTTCTACCACCTTTCTGACTACTATCAGTCATAGTAAGCTAAGGGGTCAGAAATGTAGTGAAATACAATAGTAATTCATTTTTACTGAATCCTGCAAGAACAAGGTATTAAATGTAAGCAAATTTCCAACATAGCCTAAAAGTCATTCAAGAATTGTTGCTTATAAAAAGGGGGTGTGAGGAAGGGGCTGTAAAATGTATTTTACATTTTCTTTCCTTATGAAGCTGAGTATGCTTTACTCCTTACCTTAAGTAAACCTTTATTGTACAGGTATTTTAATAGATGTTAAAAGGAAATAAAGGTGGCCCTAGCTGGGTACTCAGTGGTTAGAGCGCTGGCCCACAGACTGAAGGGTCACAGGTTGGATTCTGGTCAAGGGCAAGTACCTCAGAACACATGTGGGAGCAACCAATCTATGTGAGACCCATCGATGTTTCTTTCTCTCCATCTCT
Source organism: Myotis lucifugus (assembly GCF_000147115.1). NCBI lineage: Eukaryota > Metazoa > Chordata > Mammalia > Chiroptera > Vespertilionidae > Myotis > Myotis lucifugus. Next base: position 1,788,081 of record NW_005871056.1, read on the forward strand.
CCTCCTCCCTTCCACTCTCTCTAAAAATCAATGGAAAAAAATATCCTTAGGTGAGGATTAACAACAAAAAAGGTGAATCAAAACAGTATTACAAATTGCAATATTTCATCTTTTTATGGCTGAGTAATATTCCATTGTTTTGAGAGTATCATGCTAGTAAAATAAGTCAAATGAAGGACAAGAACCATATGATTTCACTCTATATGGAGTATAAAACAAAATGCAACAAATAAACTCACAGATACAGACAACAGAATGGCGGTTTCCAGAGGGGAAAGGGGCAGGGAGAGAATGAAGAGGGTAAAGGGAGTCAAATATATATATAGTGACAGAAGGAGACTAGTTTTGGGGTTGTGAACACACAATACTTGGAGTATGTAAGTGTTGTATTATAACATATTATAGCCCTGGCCCATGTGCTAAGTGGTTAGAGCATCTGCCAGAAGGACTTCAGGTTCAATTCTCAGTCAAGGGCACATACCTGGGTTGCAGTTTCGTTCTCCAGCCCCAATTGGTGTATATGTGGGTGTATGTGAGAGGCAACCAATGGATGTGTATCTCACATCAATGTTTCTCTCTCTCTCTCTCTCTCTCTCTCTTGTCTCTCTCTCTCCCTCTCCCCCCTTCATTCCAAAAAAAAGTTATATTAAAAAGTTGTATAATGTTATTAAGCAATGTTGCCCCAATAAATTTAATTAAAAATGAAAGAAAACACCCACAGGATTCCAACCTCAAGTGGTTTACAACTGAATGAGTGAGGATGGATGATAAGACATGTACATGTAAGGTCATAAGAATGGTAAAGAAAAGTGATATAAGAGTTTAAAGGAAATATTGAATCTATTATGCAATGGGACTAGGGTGAAGTGAGTGAAGCACTTGCCCCAGGTACAAAATTTAAGGGGGTACCAAAATTACAATAATCAAGATATGTAATGTTTTAATGTATAATTTTAAAAGTCAAAATTAATGCAGGTTTTAAGTAAATACTGGATCAGTAACAGTACCATGCAGAGCCATGTTGGAGTGTGAAGCAAGAGGAAAAGTCAATGAAAGACAGTTGGGGCTGGTGAGTGGTGAGTCCACTAACTAGGAAGTTACATCATTTTCTAAAATTAGTCTGTTGTGAAAAAACAGTGGCCTACTGCAAGAAATAATAACTTTTTAAAAATTTTGTTTTATTGCTTAAAGTATTACAAAGAGTATTACATATGTCTCCTTCCCCCCCCCCCCCCATCCTTGACATTCCCCTGGTCTCCCCTACCCCCAGGTGTCTTATGTCCATTGGTTATGCTTATATGCATGCATACAAGTCCTTCAGTTGATCTCTTACCCCCACTCCTGCCCCCCAACCCTCCCCAGCCTTTCCACTGTACTTTGACAGTCTGTTCGATGCTGCTCTGCCTCTGTATCTATTTTTGTTCAACAGTTTATAATGGTCTTTATTATCCATAAATGAGTGAGATCATGTGGTATTTTTCTTTCATTGACTGGCTTATTTCACTTAGCATAATGCTCTCCAGTTCCATCCATGCTGTTGCAAATGGTAAGAATTCCTTCTTTTTTACAGCAGCATAGTATTCCATTGTGTAGATGCACCAGTTTTCTAATCCATTCATCTGCTGATGGGCACTTAGGCTGTTTCCAGATCTTAGCTATGGTAAATTGTGCTGCTATGAACATAGGGATGCATATATCCTTTCAGATTGGTGTTTCTAGTTTCTTGGGATATATTCCTAGAAATGGGATCACTGGGTCAAATGGGAGTTCCATTTTTAACTTTTTGAGGAAACTCCATACTGTCTTCCATAGTGGCTGCACCAGTCTGCATTCCCACCAGCAGTGCACGAGTGTTCCCTTTTCTCCACATCCTCTCCAGCAATTGTCATTTGTTGATTTGTTGATGATAGCCATTCTGACAGGTGTGAGATGATACCTCATTGTTGTTTTGATTTGCATCTCTCTGATGATTTGTGACTGAGCATGTTTTCATACGTCTCTTGGCTTTCTGAATGTCCTCTTTTGAAAAGTGTCTATTTAGGTCCTTTGCCCATTTTTTGATTGGGTTGTTCGTCTTCCTTTTGTTAAGTTGTATGAGTTCCCTATAAATGTTGGAGATTAAACCTTACGGTGATACCATTGGCAAATATGTTCTCCCATGCAGTGGGCTTTCTTGTTGTTTTGTTGATGGTTTCTTTTGCTGTGCAGAAGCTTTTTATTTTGATGTAGTCCCACTTGTTTATTTTCTCTTTAGTTTCCAATCCCTAGGAGCAGTATCAGTGAAGAAATTGCTTCGGCATATATCTGAGATTTTGTTGCCTTTGGATTCCTCTAGTATTTTTATGGTTTCCCATCTTACATTTAAGTCCTTTATCCATTTTGAGTTTATTTTTGTGTATGGTATAAGTTGGTGGTCTAGTTTCATTTTTTTTTGCATGTATCTGTCCAATTTTCCCGAAACCATTTATTGAAGAGACTGTCTTGACTCCATTGTATGTTCTTGCCTCCATTGTCAAATAGTAATTGAGCATATTGGTTCGGGTTGATTTCTGGGTTCTCTATTCTATTCCATTGATCTATATGTCTGTACTTGTGCCAATACCAGGCAGTTCCTTCATCTTGAATTTTTTTGAATAGTCTGAGGAGGATAGGTTCTTCCTTGAATGTTTGGTAAAACTCCCCTGTGAAGCCATCTGGCCCTGGGCTTTTGTTTGCTGGAAGCTTTTTGATGACTGCTTCAATTTCTTCCATAGTTATTGGCCTATTGAGATTTTTAGATTCTTCCTGATTGAGTTTTGGAATGTTATATTTTTCTAGGAATATGTCCATTTCCTCCAGGTTGTCTAGTTTGTTGGAGTAGAGTTGTCCATAGTATTTTTTAACAATCATTTGTATTTCTGTGGGGTCTGTTGTTATTTCGCCTCTATCATTTCTGATTTTGTTTATTTGGATCCTCTCTCTTTGCTTCTTGGTGAGCCTGGCTATATAATAATTTTTATGATCATTGACTTCTTTCTACAATTTTGGGTGCCACACTCTGAGTGGAATACTACTATATTGCTAATAGGAGCAGATACTGGCCTTGGGCACTTTGTCTGCTAACCATTAGGATTTTTAGATGGAATCTAAAACCTGATACCACTCTTAAAGTTGAAAGTCAGAATACTGGGTCAGAATTGTACTGCTCTAATAATTACATTAGTGTGTTTTTTCTCTATACTTTCTGCTAGAGACAGCTCTCTCTAGGCAGCCTGAGGCATCCATCTGCCTTGGGGCAAATTAAGATTGTGAAACAAAAAACAAAAAAGAAAAGGAGAGTTCAGCCGAGACAGCAGCAGCAGCAGACTCAAGAATGAACAACCTGCCAGAAAACAGTAAATTGCCTGTGGAGAGTGGAGACAGCAGCACAGGCACACAAACGAATGGTCTGGACTTTCAGAAGCAGCCTGTGCCTGTTGGAGGAGCAATCTCAACAGCCCAGGCCCAGGCTTTCTTCAGACATCTCCACCAGGTCCAGCTCGCAGGAACAAGTTTACAGGCTGCTGCTCAGACTTTAAATGTACAGTCTAAATCTAATGAAGAATCGGGGGATTCCCAGCAGCCAAGCCAGCCTTCCCAGCAGCCTTCAGTGCAGGCAGCCATCCCGCAGACCCAGCTCATGCTGGCTGGAGGGCAGATAACCGGGCTTGCCGGAAGCCGGTCCATCCTTGCTGCTTGACAGTCGCTGCAGGAAAGAAACATCTGCATAGCATATGTTTCAAGGGACCTGGTTTATATAGCATACTGTTCTTAATATGTTTGCTCCCCTTAGCGCTATGTGTTTTAACCAAGGTCACCTCTCTGAGAAAGGTTGTTTCCTCAGGTAGGGATTTTTCCCTGAAGTTAGGGAGGGGATAAAACCCCTTAACTAAGTGCCAGGCGGGTAGTTAATCACTTTAACTACAAACAATCATGCTTAAGCTACATAATCTTTACTCCCTGGAATGGAGATAAGAAACGCCCTAACCTTTGCAATAGAAATTGACAGGATTAAAATCAACTGGTATAAATACAGATGTAACAAGACAATAAACAACAGAACTTGTCTGGAGATCCTGGCTACAGATCCTGGCTAGGCTGCTGATCAACTGAACGCTGTCTCCCTGTCATTCCTTCTTTGCCGACTCCGTCCACACCTTTGGGGACCCCTGGACCTGCTGGGGTTGGACCCCAACACGGGCTTACTTTGATGCTAGCCCAGCAGCAGTTGCTCCTGCAGCAGGCACAGGCACAGCTGTTGGCCGCTGCGGTACAGCAGCACTCCACCAGCCAACCGCACAGTGCTGCCGGGGCCACCATCTCTGCCTCCACCGCCACACCCATGACGCAGATCCCGCTGTCTCAGACCATACAGATCAAACAGGATCTGCAACAACTACAGCAACTTCAGCAGCAGAATCTCAACCTGCAACAGTTCGTGCTGGTACATCCAACCACCAACCTGCAGCCAGCACAGTTCATCATCGCACAGACGCCCCAGGGCCAGCAGGGTCTCCTGCAAGCGCAAAATCTTTTAACGCAACTACCTCAGCAAAGCCAAGCCAACCTCCTACAGTCGCAGCCAAGCATCACCCTCACTTCCCAGCCAGCAATCCCAACACGCACAATAGCTGCAACCCCAATTCAGACACTTCCACAGAACCAGGGAACACCAAAGCGAATTGACACTCCCAGCTTGGAGGAGCCCAGTGACCTTGAGGAGCTTGAGCAGTTTGCCAAGACCTTCAAACAAAGACGAATCCAACTTCGATTTACTCAGGGCAATGTTGGGCTTGCGATGGGTAAACTGTATGGAAATGACTTCAGCCAAACTACCATCTCTCGCTTTGAAGCCTTGAAACTCAGCTTTAAGAACATGTGCAAGTTAAAGCCACTTTTGGAGAAGTGGCTCAGTGATGCAGAGAACCTCTCGTCAGATTCAGCGCTCTCCAGCCCAAGTGCCCTCAATTCTCCAGGGCAGGGAATCGAGGGCTTGAACCGTAGGAGGAGGAAACGCACCAGCATAGAGACCAACATCCGTGTGGCCTTAGAGAAGAGTTTCCTGGAGAATCAAAAGCCTACCTCAGAAGAGATCACCATGATTGCTGAGCAGCTCAACATGGAGAGGGAGGTAATTCGAGTTTGGTTTTGTAACCGCCGCCAGAAGGAAAAAAAGGATCAACCCACCCAGCAGTGGTGGGACCAGCAGCTCGCCTATCAAAGCAATTTTCCCCAGCCCGACTTCCCTGGTGGCGACCACGCCAAGCCTTGTGACCAGCAGTGCAGCAACTACCCTCACAGTCAACCCCATCCTCCCTCTGACCAGCGCTGCAGTAACCAACCTCTCTGTTGCCGAGGTGCCTTACTCAGTCTCAACCCAGGGACCGACCATGGGCGGTGCTCTCAGCCCAGCTCTGATGAGCAATAGTACACTGGCAACCATTCAAGCTCCAGCGAGGCAGTGACCACTCCTGGGGAGTTGACGGGACCCCTGCCCCGTTTCTCCTGGTGGTTTCGCGATCTGGGTGGCTATTGTGTAACCCCACTGCCCCAGACGCCTGGGTAGCCAGTGGCCACCCCCCCCTCCGACTGCCCCCCCAAAATATTTCATAAGAGTCAGCTGATAACATAGAATGGGGACTTTGCATTTGGGGATTCGCTGATGCCTTCCAAGGCCTGAGGAGTCAGGGGACATAAGTGGTGCTGTCTCCTTAAAAGTGCCCTTCCTGTGACCCCTCCTGGGCCGCCCACAGGCTGTGGGCTTGGGAGAGGCTGTGTGGGTGACTGAATCAGAAGGAAATGCTAGTTTTTTTGTAGATGCATTTGTCTCCTGTAACTTTATATATATATATGTTAAACTTAACTGTAACTGTACAGTTCATTTCTGTTGTAAAACATCATTAAACCATTTTTCCAATTAAAAAAAAGAATAAAAAGAAAGTTATAATTTGCCTGTGACTTGGAAAATGGAATTTTCAAATATGCAGCAAGACTTATAAGCTCAGCTTTATAAAATAAAAAATAAAAAAGGAATCCCTCAGTCCCTTACCTCCTCCTTTAATTTATCTAGAAAGGAGCTGACTCAGATCAGAGAATGTTTTCCATAGTGAAGATCAGTATCTCGCCCACCTTTGGCCAAGGTCTAGGCAAGGAGCACAGGATATACAGGAAGTGAAAAGCGCACCTGCTGCTTCTCATACGAACAGATTTAGAAAGGAGACAAAGGGGAAGGAAATGAGTTCCTCTGAAAATGGTATGTTGGAGAGTTGAAGGAAATGATAAGACCATAGGGGATTTTCCCTAATTCAGTTTTAAGGTATGGGAGGCCATTGCCTCACAGGCTGCCCTGCCTTCAACTTCGGGGACAGCCCCATTAAAGTCAAAAGCATAGTAGGGCAGAGTTAGGCCCAGGGTTTAGTTTTTCTGCATCCAAGTAAGGTATGGACAGAACTCAAAAGTTCTCCCATGCTCCCAAGGGGAGCTAGAAAGGTAACTGAGATGAGAGCCAAAGGGCTTTCTTCCCCACATAGCAAAGACTATTGGTAAGCTGTCGAAGTCATGGAGAGGGAGGGTGTGCCATGTGAACTATGGTAATGCTAAGGAAACAGGTATGCATATACGTACACAGGCTATACAATGCATGGTCACAGGTAGAAGGATTCCAGGTCCTGACCAAGCCAGGAAACTGTACTCTCAGGTATATGAGCTGTCCCCTTTAGCAGCTTGTGTAATGCAGTTCATTCTCTTGGCCTACATGGTAAGATGTGACCATGCAGACAAAGAACAGTCTTACAAAATCAGGAGAGCCAGAAGACACCATGAGGTGGACACTATCAAAGCTCTGCCCAGATCCCCTTGGATCTATTTAGAGGTTCTGTGGGCACCAACCCTACCCCCCTCGTTTAAGTGTGCTTTGGCCTCCAATGCCTGCAACTGGGGCTCTTCATTGGAGATATGCCTTCAGGCTCCTGGAGCAGCTTCATGCATCTGCCACGTAGTGTCATGGGAGAGGGCCTTATGCAAAGATTGATGGGGGAGAAGGATGTATGACGGGAATAGAAAAGCCCAATCTCTTCACTTTAAACCCTCAAGTGAGACTACATTGGCTGCAGGAGAGACCCACTAACCCTGGTGGACCACCACATACTATTGAAGCCGACCTTGCTCTGTCTCTTCTCTATGTAAGTGAAGGGCTGTTTTACCCAGTGCTTGACTGTGCTGTGTTTTCCTTGGAGACTCCGATACCAAATGCAGTGGGCAGAAATGCTTAGAATCATCCCCTGGGATTGGGAACCAGTGCAGGTTACCTGCTCTACAACTCTCCTCCCTCATCGTTTTATGGGCTAGAGCAAGTCTCAAAAGCCATGCCTCTGTTCAACAAGATAGGAGTATATAGTTTTCTTGCAGGGAGGAGCTGTGGACTGAGGTTCAGAGACAACACACAAGTCCCTGGGATGTCTGGTAAAATCATGGTGCCCCTGTCTTTGGGGTTCAGGGTGGCAAAGTAGGTTAACAAAACAAGGTTTCAGCCAATGAGGAACATGGCAGGGGGCCATCATTGAAAGTGGGGTACAGGTTGCATGCTTAGCCACAGGACATGAATTAAAGAGTGGAAAGACCAAGGCAAGGGAAATAGTCCCAACATCCCCACAGTAGTTTCAGAAAAGAGGGAACTGAAGCAACTATGAAATCCAGTCTGAGTGGCGAGGGCGAGAAAGAGTCAAAGGTATACATATTCTGAGCTCTTTAGGAAACTGTATTGTAGTATCTTGTCGACTTGTAGAGCAGGTAACATGCACTGGTTACCAATCCCAGGGGATGACTACATCTCCCAGCATCCCTTTCCCTCTGCAAGTTCAGGCTAGGATTTGCCACAAGAGACATCGCCTATGAAATTTGGAAGGCAGAAGTGAAGCAGTAGCAACAGTTTTTTCGCCCCTGATGGTCAGGGTGCTGGACAGTGTGGCAGCTCAAGCACATTGTCACGGATCCACATAGGACAGCACTGACTCACAGTTCCTCCAACTCCCGCCAAATGTCTGTCTTCGGCTTCTCCCAGTGCTGTATCAAAGCAGGGCCCCTCCATGGCAAGAGGCACCGGCTTACCCTGCAGGACACCCACCGTACCAGGGTTGGAATTAGTGAGAAATGGATATTCATTTCAGTTCATCTTCACAGATTTCAGAGTGTCCTTGCTCTGGTCTTATTTACTATATTCTCCCAATTTCCACTGTCAGTCAAATGTCAATGAAATGACTAGGATATGTGAAGTTACTTAGGATGAAAGCAAGAAATGCACTGCTCATTTATGCCAGAGACCAAATATGTACAGATGTTGTCAAAGTATAAATATTACCACCACATGGCATTAGTTCACAGGACACTCAGGAGATCACCCTGAATCTGGAGAAGACTTCACAGACCAGTGGTCTAGAAGACACTGTATTAGGGCGTATATATGCTCTGAATTCTAGAACGACAGATTTCCTTTTCCCTTCTGATTTAATTAAGTCTCTCTTTAAGACAATCCTATTATGTGTGGATTTATTATAGCTGAGATTAGTCTTTAAAAAGAAGATAAACACAGAAGGCTATGCGGTCATTGAGAAAGAAAATCAATTTAATTTGTCATTATTCAGAATTGGGGTTTTACAGGAAAAACCCATAAATTCTGACTCTCTCATATTTCTATATTGTGAAACAGGTGATCATAATGCAGATTATGCAGATTATTTAGGTACTGCCTAGATGTAACTCAGCAATAGAGTATGAGCTCAGATCTTGTTAATAGATTACAGTAGAATTTTGAAACAAGGGAATACAGGTAAGTTTTTTCAGTTTTTTAGTCACTGGTCTTCCTTTATGCTGAATATATGTATGTAGGAGCCCACTAGAAATTCAGATGCAGAATTTCCTTTCATCTGATCATGTAGACGTGAATTAATGTAGATGATATGAACAGAGAAAGATAAAAAGATGTCATGTTGAATATTCAATAACCCATTACTCAAAGATAAAAGTTTTCTAATAGCCATTAAGAAGAAAATCAAAGAATATATAAATTTTAATTTAGCATAGCATTGCATCACATCATAGCTTGTGGGAGGCTTCCGGAGAATCTAGCAACAGATGGATTACTGGTCATTGACTAAGAATTTGCCAGTGCCAAAGGTAAAGAAAATTGGACTGCTCCTAAAAGATTTTAAATAAAAAAAGAAGTTAAATTCCCCATCGTAAAAACCTTATGGAAAGCTGTTACGAATTTAGGCACTACTGAATAAAGCTGCAGTTAAGAAAGCCAATTATTTTTATAGGGAAAATAAATTTTTCTATGATAATTCAGATAAAACTGGTAAGTGGATAACTGCCTTAATAAAAGAGAGAGAGAAAGCTCAACATAACAGCAATTTATACAAAACAAGGAGTGATAATGAGGAAAGAGATAAGAAATATCTTTAAGGCATATTATGAGAGTATATAAATCTAAGAACCTGGTAAGGATGGTAGATTTAGAAGTTTGGCGGGGAGGGATTGAAATCTTATATCTCTTCCTAAATAAAAACTTTCTTAAAGATGAAAGTGTCTGCCTACCTTGACTGTGTGCCTATGGGATTACCCCAAACTGTGGGGAGTTCTAACCAGGACCCAAAATTCCAGTTGATGCATTTCAATAATATGGAGAACTCAAACCCATTTTGAAATTACTATATTCTATTGAATTGCTCCTCAATCAATTAACTGATTCTGTGAAAAATCATTCACCTGCATAAGTCAGGACTCTGTGATTATAAATGACAAAAACTAACTAAGGTTGGCTTAAGCTAGTAGGCTAGGTTTGTTATGGCAGCTGGGAAAAGCACTGGGTTAGCACAGCAGGTGCTGAGCTTAAGGACGGGTGATCTGGATTTACCACCACCTGGATTTGCTTCCCTTTCTACTTGTCTCCAGTTTCTGATTGCTTCTGATGTCTCCAGCCACAGCCAGTGGGAGAGAATGAAGCCACACCAAGACAGTCCAGAATTAAAGTAATTAGAAGCAAGAGCGAGAACAAGAGGGAAAGAGTGTCTTTATGGCAATAGAGTTCCAGTTTCAAACTCTGAGATCCCCAGGACTGTGCCATGCAGGTTCCTGAAGCTTTTCCTCTGGTTCTGCTACCTGTTACAAGAGCCTTACACTAAAATAAAAAGACCCCCTTTGGGCTCAAGCTAGTTTGAGTTGAGTTTCTATCGCTTGTAACCAAAAGAGTCCACATTAATATAACTTACCTCTCTGAATAATGCTGGAGAACTGACTTCCTGGGAAAGCAAATGTGTGGGTAATTAAATTAACATTTGAGATTTGTTACAAAAAGAGGGAAGTCTTCTTTAAGTGGGGCTTCAGAAAAGGGACTGGTGCAAGTTATTTGTGAGGCAGGAAAGTGGAGAACAAAATTTATAGGGTTAAAGGAAAGAAGTAGAGTTAATGATATGAATGTGTTATATTAATCAGCAAAATTATTGCTATCCATGCTTAACAAGTATTTACTGAGCACTCTTTATGTGTCGGGCATGGCAGTTTTAGCAGAATAGTGATGGTGAAAGCTACTTAAAAATATAAAATATTTTATGACATAAAATTATTTAAGGAAATAGAGCATTATCAAGATGGTTGAAGCCTCCATGTACTCCTTTCCAACAAGAGGTAGAGATGAATTAGAATGTGTGCTTAAAGCCACATTTCGAAGAGTTAAATGGTGAGAGAATGGAGGCAGGGAATCTGGGAGGCTCTTTGCTGATTTGATGCTAAAATGAATGAGAATAATAGAAAGAAAGCTTGAGGGGATCACAGAGTGGAGGGAAGGTTTTAAATTTAGAATAGAGCAGAAGTGAGCAGGCTTCTGGCTGAAGTGAAGGAGCCAGGCAGAGACTGAGGATGCAAGAGAGAGAGATGGGAAGCTGTAACTAAGACAATCCACGCTCACAAAGGTAGGAATGGTGGAAACGCACTTGGGGGTAAAATTCAGCTATATCCCTGAAGATCCATTCTAGTTATTAAGACAATTCCATTTATTTAATTTAACGTGTTTATTTTCCTTGTCCTTTATATATTCCTCCAGGTAAAATATATGGTACATTAGCACAAGCCTTTTTTTTTTTTTTCAAATCACACAAATCCCTTTGGACATTTTATAAAAGCAAAGATATGGTTAAAACTCAACAAAACAGTAACAGAATACAGAGTGAAGAATGTTGCTGCAATTCCTTGAAGAACTGAACCCTGTAAAAGAGACAATTTCTTTATTTTTATTTCAAATAGTGCCACATGCATAAATCAATCTGTGTTCCCATTTTTACATTATTATTGAAAATGAATAAAAGAGCTTCTTGGCTGTTGAAGATGTTACTCTATTTTCCTCAACAAGATTATGCAATAATATCCCAATTTTAACCAACAGAATGAGTTGGGTTATGGAACAATTTATTCATAGAGATAGGACTCGCTTCATAAAAGGTAGACTCTCATGAAACAATGTGAGCAAGGTCTGGATATTATTAGTTGCGCCCCAAATATTTTATTCCCAGTTCTGATGATAGTGAAATACACTAACTGGCATTTGATACCATTTAAATGGCTATATGCTTTGGAAGGGCTTAAAGAATTTGGTCTCAAGAAACTTTTACAATATTCAGTTGATATGCCTTCTTATATACATCTTTGAAAGCACTTGTTAAAATTAATAATATTGATTTAAAGGATAGGGTGATCCAAGATAGCATCTGTCTCCATAACTATATGTGCCTAATATTAAGTAGCTTTTGTACATGTTTTAAGCAAAATAATGATATATTAAAGTATTAAAAGCTCAAGCAGCATCTAATTATTTATCACTGAAAATTATTTTAAATTTTCTTTCATTTAAAAAACATCTAAATATATTATTACACTAGAGGCCTGGTGCATGAAATTCATGCACTGGAGGGGAGGGTCCCTCAGCCCAGCCTGCACCCTCTTGCAGTCCAGGACCCCTCTGGGGATGTCCGTAAGTTGGCAGGCAGACATCCCTCTCACAATCCGGGATCCCTCGCTCCTTACTGCCTGCCTGCTCACTCCTTACCTCTCAGCCTGCTGCTCCTTAGCGCTGCCACAGAGGTGAAAGAGGCTACCGCCACCGCCACTGTGCTCACCAGCTGTGAGCCCGGCTTCTGGCTGAGCGGTGCTCCCCCTATGAGAGCGCTCCTGCATTGAGCGTCTGCCCCCTGGTGGTCAGTGTGCATCATAGTGTCCCGTCGTTCGTTCCACTGTAACAGTCGCTTAGGCTTTTATTAGATAGATTTCTGTTTCTGAGAGATATCACATGGACATATATTTGAGTCTCAATATTTTATGTCTAGAAAAATAAAGTCACAGAATAGAACTCTAAATAGGTTTTCAAACTGACTTCATTTATTAATGATACAGTCAATAGTATTTATATGTAATTTTCATAGGATTATATATTTGTAAACTAAAACACCAACATTTTCCTATATGAAGTAATACTATTATTCTCATCTTGGTAAATATCTGGAACATATTTCCAAAAGAAAAATAAAGTTCTTTTCTATGGACTGCCATGGCTCTTGGGTAAGTTATTTAACCTATGAGACTAAACTAGTACCCCAGACTAGCTAGTTTATCCATAGCCATAAATCATGTACTTGTCACTCCTACCTACAATCCTACTGATAAATTATCACATCCATAGGAAAACCCGAGTCATCATTAATCAAACATGCTACTGGGCAAGGGCCCATTGTAGTATTTGATATTTTGAACCATGTCCGTTGAAAAAGATAAAAACTAAAAGAAGTCAATGGGGAACAAGGAGACTCATGTAATACTTTAGACAGTAAAGAATTTAAATTTTTTAAAAAGCCAAAAAAGAGATCAAAAAATAAAAGAAGTCTCTATTTGGCATTGTCTCCTCCAATTGTTTTTGCCATTTGGGTTTATTCTGTGCTGTCCTTTTGGTGGGATATGAGAAGGGGAACATTGTCAGAGGTCTTCAACCTGGCATATTTAAACAGAAGTCTGTAAACTTTCATTTTCTATCTGATATGCTATGTATCTTTTTTAGTTTCTGTACATACCAATGAACTCTAACCTTCAGGATCCTGCCTTATAAAAGGATAGCTGCTTTGATGTCATTTTAGGAGTGGAAATGGTATATACACCTTCACTAATAAAATCTTGCTTCAGGAATTTATTCTCTTTTGGGGAAAAACGCTTTGACCCGTTAGCCATCATTAACATTGACATGCAAATGATGTTGGTTTATTTGATGGGGGAAAACCAGAGGATTCCATTTAGGATCTTGATGATGATTTGCAAAGGAATATCTCCTGGAGGAAAAGGCTGAGGCTGAGATCTATAGATACAACTGACCTACTTCACAATTTTACTTGGGGCCAGCACAATATTTCTTTACTAAACTGAGGTGTCTATCTCTTCAAGTCTCTAACTTCTCAGGAAATAAATAATGTATTGAACCCCCAAATCTTCCCGAAGCTTCAATTACCCCCGATCCTTTGCAATAAAGAGAGAAAGCACAGCTTCTGCATCTTCTGGCCATTAGAATAGATGAGTTTACCTTCCCACCAGCTTAAACAAAATAGCCACTTAATGGTCCTCCGAGGACTAACCAAATAAGAAAATCAGGCTTGCCAGAACCGGTTTGGCTCAGAGGATAGAGCGTCGGCCTGCGGACTGAAAGGTCCCAGGTTCGATTCCGGTCAAGGGCATGTACCTGGGTTGCGGGCACATCCCCAGTAGGAGGTGTGCAGGAGGCAGCTGATCGATGTTTCTAACTCTCTATCTCTCTCCCTTCCTCTCTGTAAAAAATCAATAAAATATATTTTTAAAAAAAAAGAAAAAAAAGAAAATCAGGCTCTAATCAATACTACTGCTAGGCTTAATAGTTTTCTGATATTTGGTTTAAATCTTATTGCTGTCAGTTGAGTATCCCTTTTTAAGCAATTCTATTTGTCTCTCAATTATGTGCGTATGTTTCCTGTAATATCCCTCCTTGTGGTAGAAGAGGAAGGGGACACTGAGAATGACATTGGGTATTTAGTTTTTCTTGTTATTATAATCTATGGTTTCTTTATGATCATTTTGTTAAACTAGGTATTTATTAGGATTTTTATTTTGGGTTCAGTGAGGTCAGTATTGTTGGCCACTTACCCGCATGTTCAGTATTTTCCTCCCATCTGATGAGAAAGCTGATAACAGTGTCGTTTCATCAAGATGCTTTTAAGGTAATTTTTATGTTTTTGTTTAACATGGCTCCAAGAGCAACCCCAAACATCAAGACACAGATGCTGATTAAAACACATGGCTGTTTGCTTCCCTGCATATTGGCCCAGTGCCTGGAAGGATCGCACACCAACAGGTGGATAGGAGTGTGGCTGATACACCTGACATGAGAATGGACTAAAATGAAGCCCAGGCTGCACTCCAGTAAAAATCAGGATCTTCATATCTTTGACTAAATCACTTCAGATCAAGCTTCTATTATGGCAGAACTAGCTAGTGGTTTTGAAATTAAAATCAGGAAGAACTTCAATGTTGTTAGGCTGTTTCCATATATTGCAGGAATCTTAGGATTGGAGAATGATATCATGAAGCTGAAGGAGGAAAGGAAAACCACTGTGGTAGATTAAGAACAAAAACTGGCTCCAATTCTTTACCCTCCTTTGCCATATTGCAAGCCATGGCCTTTTATGGGATACATTTGAGTAATAATAAATAGAACATCAGTATTATTTAAAAAATGAAAGAAATGTAATAAAATATTTTAAAACTGCTATTGCCTCAAACAACATTCAAAGAAGCCATTCCAACTGCGGGATGAGACCTGACAGAGGATGGCGAAGTCAATGTAAATGCATGTTCCTGAGCCCAGGCTACACCTTAGAAATGCAGAGGTTACTTTTTAAAGTCCCAGTGCCTAGGTTCTTCTCCAGACCAATTAAATCACAATCTTCAGTGGTGGGAATTGAGGGGAGATGCTGAAAATGAGGGATGAACCCAGGATCAGTATTTTTAAAAGCTCCCCAAGTGATCTTACTGCACAGCCAAATTTGAGAACCACTGATTTAGAAGGTAACAAGTAGCAATTCTTTTCATAGCTAAAGTAGAATAGCAAAGAGTAGAGTGAATGGAATAGATAGAAAAGAAAATATCAGTGTTTCACACACAGCCAGGGTATTATTTTAGATGGTTTTGTTCCATATACATATATGTTAGAGGATATGGGTAGTGATTATAGTACATTTCTAACTGTGGGTCACTGCCAAGAAATTTTTTAAACTACTCTTTTAAAATGAACAGTGAATAAGCACATAAGAAAAGGTGGAGAAATATTCACAAATGACAGTCTGGATTTTTAAAAAAGTTACATCCCAGCACAAATGCAGAGAAGACAAGAATTAGTTTAGGACACACAATTATCAATAAACCTCAAATAGAAAGCAGAAGAATCTGAAATGTACTGGCCTAAAACTTAGAGCATTCTTGCTTGTTATATGTTCTCGTGTTCAAGCTAAAGATGGGGAAAAATACACACCTTGAGCTTCCAATAGAGAAGATCACTCTCAAATAATCTGTTATATCCATAAAATCCTGATTTAAAGAACCTTTTAAGATATTGTGAGACAGATATCTGAAGTATGTGGTCAGTGAAATTTAGCAGACTATACACCCCTTGTAACAGTGGTTCTCAACTTTGCTCCCGCTCCCCTTGAAAATCCACTAAGAGCAAAGGGACTTCTTTAATAAAAATAGATATAGTCAGCTACACATGGAATTTTGCACAAAAATAAAGACACCCCCCAAAGCCATTTATGGACCTTTTCTTCACAGTGTTGATCCCTAGATTAAGAGCCCCTGAAAGAATGACTTTGAGAAAGCTGATTTCCATGTGGGTGCCCTGCAAATTGTTCAACTATCCATTAATTGATGACACTTGATATGGAGAGTTTTCATTTCACAGAATTAATAAAGCAGGGACCAGATTTAGTAAATGAAGTAATCAAAGGTGAGGTCCCAGGGGCCCAGTTGTAAGATTGTGCTGGTGGTGCAGTACCCTTGCCTGTGCTAGACATAGCTTCCTATTCTTCCTTCTGTCTCTCTGTTTTAATCTTGGTTTCTTTGTCATAAAATATACTTAACATAAAATGTATCATCTTATTTTTTATAAGTGCACAGTTCAGTAATGTTAAGTACATTCACATTGTTTTGAAACCAATCCCTAGAATTCTTTCATCTTGCCAAACTGAAATTCTACATCCATTTAACAAGAATTCCCCATTTCCCTTCCTCCCAAGCCCTTGGCAACCACCCTTCCACTTTCTGTCTCTATGAATTTAGCTACTCTAGGAATCCTATATAATAAAAGCCTAATATGCTAAGTGTCCGGTTGGCAGGTCGGCCATTCAACCAATCAAAGCATAATATGCTAATGATATGCTAAGGCCACTCAACCGCTCGCTATGATGCGCACTGACCACCAGGGGGTAAACGCTACAACCAGTAGGTTAGCTTGCTGCTGGGGTCTGGCCGATCGGGACTGAATGAGATGGGCCAGACATGCCCTGGAGCTCTCCCACAGTCACTCCCTTGTTGGCCAATCTCCCTCATCCCTCCCTGTCCCCAGTCGTGCACTGGTGGAATCCTTTGGCCTGGCCTGCACCCTCTGACAATCTGGGACCCCTTAGGGGATGTTGGAGAGCCGGTTTTGGCCCCACCCCGAAGGCCTGGCTGAGGGACTCCATTGGTGCACAAATTCGTGCACCAGGCCTCTAGTCTCTATAAGTGGGTTCATATAGTCTTTGTCTTTTTGTGAATGGCTTATTTCACTTAGCATAATATCCTCCAAGTTCATCCATTTTATAGCATGTGTTAGAATTTCCTTCCTTTTTAAGGCTGAATAATGTTCCATTGTATGTATAGACTACATTTTATTTATTCAGTAGTGATGTACACTTGGGTTGCTTTCACCTTTTGCCTATTGTGAATAATGCTACTGTGTTTTTTGTTTTGTTTTGTTTTTGTTAATCCTCATCAGAGGATATTTTTTCCATTGCTTTTCAGAGAGAGAGTAGAAGGGAGGGAGGAAGGGGGAGAGAGTGAGAGAGAAAGGGAGAGAGGGAATAAGAGAGAGAGAAGGAGAGGGAGGAGAGAGAGTGGGTTACATGCCCTTGACCAGGAATGAAACCCTTGAACCTATGGTGCACAGACCAACACTCTAATCACTGAGGCACACCAGCCAGGGTTAATGCAGCTGTTTTGTTTTGTTTTTAAAATATATTTGTATTGATTTCAGAGAGGAAGGGAGAGAGAGGGAGAGATAGAAACATCAATGATGAGAGAGAATCACTGATTGGCTGCCTCCTGCACACACCCCACTGGGGATTGAGCCTGCAACCTGAGCATGTGCCCTTGACTGGAATCGAATCCGGGACCCTTCAGTCTGCAGGCCGAAGTTCTATCTACTGAGCTAAACCAGTTAGGGCTAATGCTTCTGTTTTAATCTTTAAAAAGCTTGTTGCAAAGTTCACCCCAGAGAGCAGCCAGAAAGAACCTTAAATTGGGAGTCTACTCTAGAGTAATCTTAAAATGAAAGCAAGCACTATCAACCATCATCAAGGATGACAAAAAATGCTAGTCTCAGATTGTAACTTGCCACACTGTAACTTGAGGGTGGAATGCTCTGTTCTTACAGAGAACAGCTGATTTTAAATTTTATAATTTTTCTGATTGTAAAAATAATATATGCTTACTGTAGAATATTTGGAAACTAGAAAAAGAATAGCTAAGAGATTATCTCTAACCTTCAACCCAGAGCTAGTCACTGTAAAGATTTTGTTGGGTTTCTCCTAGTTTTTCTGCTATATTATGTAAATTTATATAAATGTTATGCTATATCTATCTATCTATCTATCTATCTATCTATCTATAGCTTAAACTAATTTGGATCATACTGCATATAATTTTGTATTCCTTTTCCATTTACAATAACACACTGTATTGTTAGTATTTTCTTGTTAAAATTAATTCTAATGTTTCTACAATATTCCATTTCATGGAAATATCATAACTATTTGTGTCCCTATTGTTTAATATTTAAGTTATTTCCAATGCTTTATCTATTATAATCTGATAAACATCTTTCTACAAAATCATTATCTACATTACTGATTAATTTCTTTTGGCTAAATAACTGGAAGTAGAATTGTTGAGTACAAAGGTGTGAATTTATATAAATCTCTTACTATATATTTCCAAATTACTGGAAACCTGCAACCAGCTTGGCAATATGTAGTAAGAGATTTATAAAAATTCACACTATTGGGTCTAATCATTCTAGAGTATTATCTTTTATTAGTCTTTGCGTATTTGTAAGATCAAAAAAAAATAGTATTTTTGTTTTTATTTCATTTGCATTTTTCATAAGTTTAATGGTCTTTACATTTCTTCTTGAAATGCAAAACTATAGAGACAGTAAAACTATAAAAGGTTTCCCAGGATGGGAAGGGGGCAGAAGAGAATGATGAATAGGTGGTTCACAGAGGCTTTTTAGGGCAGTAAAAATACTCTGTATGATACCATAACAATGGATACATGTCATTATGTATTTTTCCAAACCCATAGGATGTACAACAGTAAGAATGAACCATAATGTAAACTATGGACTTCTGATGTTTTCATTTTAATTGTCTAAAAGTTATCTTGATATCCTGTGAGATGACAATCTAATTTAATTTCTTCCCACCCCAAAACCTACCCACAACCACAAATTTAGCCTTTCCCAAAAGGATTAAATGTTCAATAACATTTTGGGAAACAGTGCTGCTGTATTTTATTATTAAGAATTGCTTGGACTATTATTTAAGATAGTCATTAAGGACGTATAATTTTATTCTTAGACCTTTAAGAGTTTCTATCAAGAATGAATATTCACTTCATTAAAAACTTTTTCAGTCTCTACTAAGATGATGATGAATTTTTCAGCTTGTCCTAATCATATGATATGTTCATATGATTTCCTAATTTAGAGCAACATTTCACTGCAAACCTAAATACAAATAAATCATGGAAGATGGTTATTTTAATATAACTGATCAATTCAATTTATTTTAATCACAATTATGTTAGTTGTTATTTTTGATCTTATACATAAGTAAACGTGTGTATTACATTTTTTTAGGTTTTGGTATCAAAGTTCCATTAGTTTCATAAAGTTGTTTGGATAATTTTCTAATAAAATTTTCATCTTATTTGCTTTCATGTCCACTTTTAAAAAACTATATTTCTTTATATATTGTCTCTTTTTTCAAAGAAATGCCTTATAAATTTATCAGTTCTTCTCTTTGTTTGTTGGATTTTTTTTATTAATCTCTACTTTTATCTTTATCAGTTCCATTATTCTGTTTTCCCAGTTTTTCTGTTTGAGTTACTTTCCTTTGGCTTGGAAGCTTTTTTGTAGTAAAGTATGACACATTTATACCAAAATGTACAAATATATACATAAAGCTCAAATGACAATGATCAGAGTCAGTTAATTCCACCTGCCTCTTATTAGAAGGAAAAAGTAGTTAAATAGAACATCATTTCATAGACAGTTTAAAAGGCACAACTTCTCTTTGTGGAATTCTGATGTATATATGTTAAATCAGCCTTAAAATTATAACTATCATTGGTATATGTTATTCAAATTATTTTAGAACTATTGGTTGCAAGAGGCAGATTCCACCTGAACGTTCTTAGAACAAAGGAGGATTCATTAGAGACTGAACGGTGTTCCTGTTACTCGCAACCAAATAAATTCCTTAATTCACTATAATGTATTTTAGGAGGATTTCTCAAGTTTGTCCTCCACGTTACTAAAAGAACCAATAAACCAAAGGATGAGACAGGCAAGTCCAGCTTGACCGTTTAGAGAGCTTAATAGGGAGAGAACTTGTGTACAGAAACAGGTCCTGGGCGGCTGGGGGGACAATCAGGTCTCTATCTTCCTGTCCTAGGCCACCCTCTTTCATTTCCCCTCTGAGGTAGATCTATGTGCTCTGAGAGGAGTGCATGGGCAGTCATGGGGAGACCGAAAGGCTAGACAGATATCAGCAGGTGCTATATGAGCTAAGAGATAGGTAACATCTAGAGCAGCGGTTCTCAACCTGTGGGTCGTGACCCCTTTGGCAGTCGAACGACCCTTTCACAGGGGTCGCCTAAGACCATCCTGCATATCAGATATTTACATTAAGATTCATAACAGTAGCAACATTACAGTTATGAAGTAGCAACGAAAATAATTTTATGGTTGGGGGTCACAACATGAGGAACTGTATTTAAAGGGCCAGAAGGTTGAGAACCTGATCTAGAGCTTCTTGCCCTAAAGCAGTGATGGTGAACTTATGACACATGTGTCAGAGGTGACACGTGAACTCATTTTTTTGGTTGATTTTTCTTTGTTAAATGGCATTTAAATATATAAAATAAATATCAAAAATATAAGTCTTTGTTTTACTATGGTTGAAAATATCAAAAAATTTCTATATGTGACACAGCACCAGAGTTAAGTTAGGGTTTTTCAAAATGCTGACACGCCGAGCTCAAAAGGTTCGCCATCACTGCCCTAGAGGAAGGAATAATGAAAACTTCATGACTAGCCCCAAACTTCTGTACACAATCCAGAGTTCACCCAGGGGAAGAGGAGGAGGGCAAAGGGCCCAGGTCATTCACTGGCAAGTTAAGCTGTCAGATAAGCTTCGAGATGGTGTTGGCTCTGTCCACACACCCTCTTTTTTTTGCTGTGTTTTTTCCTGGGAGTTGTTTCTGAATGTGTGGAGAGATGGATACTCCTGCGGTTAGGTGGGGGAAAGAGAAGGTGCATGATAGAACTTCAGCTCTCACTGGCTACATTGGTGTTTGTTTATGGTCAATAAAGTACTTACAAGCTGGACTTAAATACAGACAGTGAGGGGACGGCAAGTCTTTCCCTGGTTTTTCACATCATCTGTCACATTCTGCTTTGGAGGAAAGAGCTGACAGAAAGTACATTTTCAGTCCATCATCATCAATAAAACAGTTAGTCGAAATTCCACCTGGACTTTAGCAACTGTTCCTCTCTCATTTTGCGTCCACAGCACCATTGCCAGTCTTTCTCCTTTTCTGTATCTTTATGGGCATTTTAACAGGAAATTGTAAAGCGGCCTATCAGGATCTCTAGACAATCCCTTTGTGAATCCAAATTGGAGACATGCTTTTAAAGGCTTTTGCCCTAGGAATATACCTTCAATATTTTAACATAAGATATGGAAGTTAAATGAGAGAATAGTGTGGTAGATGGAATTTAGCTCTACTCTAGCCTTTCAGGAATGCATCTGTTCATGTCTTAAGGCATACATAAATGAATTGATAATTGGATATCCGGAGTTGGCTACATATGTGACACTTACTATGACACTACAGAATTTGGAAGGAATCGCATTATGTTCTTTAAGTATACTTGATAAAATAGTGTTTCAACCTCTGGCGTTTCTATGTAATTTAAATTAAATGTAATATTTATTTAAATAGTTCAGACAGTATAACATTCAATGTCCTTCAGATAAGCCAAGTTAAATGGCAAGATAAAAATTATTCCATATTAATTCACTTTAACTGTGAAAAATAGTTGAAAACAGATGATTTCTGGAGGATCTGTGAGTTTAAAAGTAAACAGAAACGTAGCATGTCAGTTTCCCAGGATTATAAAGCTGACTCATTTATGAGGAAATAGATCCCAACAAAGAACCACGAGTTAAAGAAAACTACTAAAATTTGAAACTACAAACAGGAATAAAATATTGGCACTACCCATAATATATCTAAGAGAATGCGTTTCTTTTTATTTGGATTACACCACTGCAGCCTTTTTGAATGAAAATTACTTTTTTCCAGTCACCTATTAAACATTCACGTGTACCATGCTGTACATTACTTGAGGCTTCGTCCATAAGATAAAATTCCCAAAGTAATTTTTCTAACTGAACCCATAACTCTTTCATAACCCTCATCCCTGAATATGCATGATTTCCCATTACTGTTTATGGTTAGGACTTCTGTCTTTACAGTATATGGGCACAAAAATCTATGTTACATTTGCTATGGGAACTATAATTTTTAAGGCGCTGTGCTTGTAAAATCTTTACCTTTATTATATTACCATAATGTAGATTTTTTATTTTATAGAGTTTTGCATGTCGAGGGAACACAGTATTGCACTGTTGGATGGACTGAGTGGTTAGTTACATCATGGTGTCGCTTGTTCTTTTAAAGCAGCAGTCAGGGAGCTCATTAGAGTGTCAGCGCAACTTGACCAGCTTCTAAGGTTGGCTACCTTGTGCTTGTCTTCACTCATTACTGCCCATTTTTTAGTCTCTCCTTATATTGGAATTACTGGCCGTGTCCTCTGTCATGGGACTTTGCATTGCCTTCCTCTACGGCAAACAGTTATTTTCATACCATATTGATATTGTACTTGGCCATATGACTTGCTTTAGCCAATAGAATGTGGGCAGAGTGATAATGTACTGGTTACTCTGCTTATCTTTTGTCATCTGCCATGAGCAGAACATGAACATTTCCTATGTAGCTGCCAGTCCCAGAATGAAGAAGACATGTGGAACAGACCTGAACCTAGCCCAGTGGCCGGCAAACCGCGGCTCGCGAGCCACATGCGGCTCTTTGGCCCCTTGGGTGTGGCTCTCCCACAAAATACCACGTGCGGGCATGCATGTACAGTGCGATTGAAACTTCATGGCCCATGCGCAGAAGTTGGTTTTCGGAAAGGAGATAGACGAAACAAGTATACAAGATGAGTGTGGATGGGAGATTTGGAAGGGGTTGACCTCAGCGAACATACCTCAATCAGATTGAGGACGTTTTTAGCAAAGGCCAGCTTAGGAGTACCCTAATTAAGTTAATAACAATGTACCTACCTATATAGTTTAAGTTTAAACAATTTGGCTCTCAAAAGAAATTTCAATCGTTGTACTGTTGATATTTGGCTCTGTTGACTAATGAGTTTGCCGACCACTGACCTAGCCCAAAGCCTGGAGTCCAGCCTAGCCCAGTTTGGCCCAGCCAAGCCCAAGCTAGATCATGTGAACCACAGCCAACCTGCAATCCCTGAGCAAGAAAAATAAATGCTTTTGTAAGTCATTGAGATATTGGGAGTTGTTTGTTCAGCAGCATTGTTGCAACAATAGCTAATTAATACCTCTCCCATTCCTGGTGGTTTCCATGCATTTGTCTACCTGTGTGCATGCTCTGTGCTTCTTGCTGGCTCTTCAAATGGACAAAATCAATTGAGCATGCCAAGGTCCACATGAGACATTTTGCTGTGAATTCCTAAGCTAGCAAAGAGATGTTGTGTATCTTCAATGTTCATATTTCAGTCACCATTTTAAAGGACATATAGGTGGGCATTCAACCTAACCAAACTACTGTCTGGTGATTTGGGGGTTCAACTATTTTTGGTTAATGAGTTATGACTCATCCATTCAAATGTAAGGACTTCTGTGAAAGACATTCTTCCTTTTACATCATGTGTTTGGAGCATTAACACATTTTAGCAAGCATTTGGACATTCTTATGAATTAGCTTGTGAACCTAACCAAGTTTCTTCATTTGAGTGGACCAAGTACTAATATCTTATTTATACCAAGGCCTGTTTCTGGTGAACAGACTCTAGGAGAGCCCCAATGATCTCTGCCTCCTGGTATATATGCCCCAATGTAATACTTTCCCCTTAAGTATGGAAAGGGCCTATGACTTGCTTCTAACAAACAGTATATTGTAAAGGTGACGAGATGGCACTTCCATGATGATGTTATATGAGATTGTTGCATCTGTCTTGTTAGGAAACTCCCTGTCTTGTTGGTTTTGATGAAGCAAATTGCTATGTGGTGAGCTGCCCTATGGAGAGGCCCACTTGGCAAGGAACGGAGGGCTGCCTCCAGCTGACAGCCAGCAAGAAACTGAGGCCCTCTATCCTGCAATTGGCAAGGAACTGAATTCTGTCAGCAGCCATGTAAGCCAGTCAAGCCAGAGCTACAGCCTCAGCTAATAGGATTGCAAACAGGCAAGAGATCCTGAAGCAGAGAACCTAAGTAAGTCATGCACAGACTCTGGACCTGCAGAAACTGTGACATTAGAAATGTGTGGTTGTTTTAAGGAGCTACACTTGTGGCACATTTTTACATTACAACAGATCCATATAATACTCTTCAACCATGTAGCAAGTTGATGATTTCCATAATGTGATACATACTTATTTTTATTCATATCAAACATTTATTGAGTACCTCCCAGATGCTAAGCACTTCTTAAAACATTGCTGATGCAGAGATGAATACAACAGGCTGCTTGCCCTTGAGGAGCTCATAGTCTAGGGAATGTGACATTCAAGCAGCTAGTCATGCTGCAATGGGACAGCTATTATAACAGGGATATGAACTAAATGGTATAAATGATGTTGCCTACTTACCATTTTCTTGGCACATTTTAAGCCTCCTTCATCTGGAAAAATGTAAGGGGCTCATACAGCATACAGACACTATAAAATCACTGTTGAAAGGTGTTTACTAAGGAGCCATCTGTACATTCCTGACCAAGAATAAGTAATCCAATGAAAATAATTGCTATCGCAGGAACAAAAGCTTCAAAGAAATGGCTTTACATAATTGTGATCATGATTCCATTACCCTTCCACAAGACTGGAAAATCAAAACTGATTATTTCCCCCCAATAAGTTCTTTCTCCTTGCCGGGTAATGTTTTTAAATGTTCTTTCAGAATAACAAAGTTAAGACATTACTTGTATTGCCATACTATTTAGGCATATTTGTATTATGTATGTTCGGGCAGTGCAACAAAAATACCTTTGTCTTGTTGATGTCCAAAGTAAAGTCCAGAATTTGCTCTTTTGTGTGTGTGCAAACAATGAATTCCAATCATTACTGTTATATCCAGAATAATTTGCTCATCCTCCAGACTGATAAAGACTTTTCAGATCAAGACTCTAAGATATAAAATAATATAATATAAAAAAATATATTTTTAAAAATTAAATGGTGGATTATCTCCATTAATGCTCATAGTCACATGATACATTAGAGATTATTTATTTATTTTAAAAATATATGTTTTATTGATTTTTTACAAAGAGGAAGAGAGAGGGATAGAGAGTTAGAAACATTGATGAGAGAGATACATCGTCAGCTGCTTCCTGCACACCTATTACCCGGGATGTGCCCACAACCAAGGTACATGCCCTTGACCGGAATCAAACCTGAGACCTTTCAGTCTGCAGGCCGATGCTATATCCACTGAGCCAAACTGGGTAGAACATGTTAGAGATTATTAATCCCCATCTCACATATGGAACCGAAGCCATAGAGGTTAAGCGATTTAATTAATTTGCTTGAGATTACATTGTTAACAAGTAAGAGGAACTGAGATTTGAACTTGGCCAATTCTACTCCTGGCTCTATGCACTTAACCTCTATTCTCCATTGTCTCCTAATGCCTCTGACTGCTCCAAGATGTTTATGGTCAACTTTGAGCATGGGTGCTCTGGTGATAATGAAAAGCATAAGGGTGCAAACAGGTGCCTTGTAGTATCAAAGTATTTGAAGTTCCTCATAGATCAGCCATGGGCAAACTACGGCCCGCGGGCCGTATCTGGCCCGTTTGAAATGAATAAAACTAAAAAAAAAAAAAAGACCGTACCCTTTTATGTAATGATGTTTACTTTGAATTTATATTAGTTCACACAAACACTCCATCCATGCTTTTGTTCCGGCCCTCCGGTCCAGTTTAAGAACCCATTGTGGCCCTCGAGTCAAAAAGTTTGCCCACCCCTGTCATAGATCCATAAATATTTACATGATTTCCTCTAAGGGCAAGTGGATTTATCTATTTGTGTTTTAAAAATTGATCTAGAAAATCTTTTGTGAGATTCTCCACATATCAACTTAGTTAACAGAATATAATACCTTATACATTGCATCAGGTAAGGTGTAGGGTATGCAGATTTTTAAAAAGGATATAAAAATTCAGTGGCTTAAACAAGGTAGAAGTTCATTTCTAATTGAGAGGTATAGTGGGGAAGTCAAGGTTGGGGAGGCAGCTCTCCATGAAGCAATTCAGGGACCCAGTTTCCTTCCATCAGTGTCTCTATCAGCTCAGCACACTGGGCTGGGTCACCCCCATGTCTGTGTACAGGTGGCAGGAATAGAGAAAAAGGCAGTATAGGGCAAGCAACTCTCTTTTAATCAAGCGATGTGGAAAATGTACACACTGAACCGCTTATACTCCATAGATGAAAACAAAGTCACATGTTGCATCCAGCCACAAGGCAGAGTGGGAAATGCAGTCTCCAGACAGATGGCCATGTGCCCAGCTAAAACTCAGTTCCAATGAAAAGAGAGAAAAATACATTTGGAAGGGAAGATGAGCTAGCAGTCTATCACACATAGCTATGCAGACACCACATACAAATTAACTTCTGGTTTCAGCTTTCCCCCCCTCCCCCCTTGGTAGGCTCTCTGTAAAATAATATCATTCTTGTTTTTCTATGACTTGGATGAGAGTTAAATTGACTTTCAAGCCTAATATCACTAAAGTCTAATATTACTGATCAATTGGTTTTATACCTGCTAATAATACCTACTCTTTAATGACAGGGTTAGTAAACAGATAGTTGCTTTATGTTAGGTGAGAGCATTTTGAATTGGGTATAAGAAGGTTGGGTACATGTGCTGAGTAAGTAATGGAAGGAATGCAGTGAGCATGTACCGTTTTATCTGCCAAGCATCCCTTTTTCCATCTGACAAATAGCTACAACCCTTCGTTAGGAAACTGGCTCCGTCCCACTCCTTGAGATTGTCAGTGGGGTGGGGGAAACCTTGCAAATGCCTTCTGAGGAAAGCTGCCTTAAGTAGTTCTTCCTGCAGGCAACTTCTCAGACTCCGTGTTACCGTGGTAACCAGAGAACTCTCCACCATTACCACCAGTCCTTGTGTCTCTGACTCAGCCATAGCACGGTTCCCTCTTGCTGTTGCTAATCTCTGGGTAACCTCCCCATCACTTCGGCTCTTAGCTCTTCCATCATCTGTGTAACTCATTCCCTGTATGAGATCGCTTCTGTTGTAAATAATTGAAGTGGTTTCCAGTGTCCTGATCAGAACTTGACTGGTGAAATGGCCTACTGCATTGGGTTGTTACCCTTCTAGTCATGCACAAAGACTAACCAGTTGACTTTGAATCCCAGTTCTCTCAGAAAGAGAAGCTGGTTTGCCCAGTTTGTTTCAGGTTCCTGATGGGTTTTGGGGGTGGGGAGAGGAGAAAGGCCATTGAGAGTTAGTGGGAGATAGCCCTTATTAAGAGCTGGACACAGAAAAAAAAAGAGCTGGACACAGTCCCCAGTGTATCTTCTACAGCAACCCAGAATGGGGCACCTAAATGGCCCTTGTTAGCCCACAAAACTTTTAGTAATTTTTAATATTGGCCTCACAATCTTTATTACATTCTTAATTATCTTTATAGCCAAAAAGAACTCATAAACGATCTTTCTTATTTTCTTAACAATGAGAAGTTTTAGGTTGTTTTTATCTCTACCTGAGGTTAGCTGCTTTTTAATGGATGGCTCTGAAAAATGAAACCCCAAATGCAAAAGAAGGAAAGAGCTTAGGTATCTTGTTATTACTCAACAACTGTATCTTGTAGCTCTAGTCTGAAGTGGCCCAGTATAATGGGGGGTATTTTAGCTCAGGTTCCCAGAGAAGCAGATACCAAGATGAGGTTGGATATACAAACGTTTTAATCAGAGAAAACCAGTGAAGGATAAAAGAAAGGAAGCAGGAGCAGGATGGGAGAAACTTCAGCCAGTTCTCAGAAAGCTTGAGCAGGCCTAGGAGGAATCCTCCAGCCAAAGTTGCCCATTAGAGCAAACCAGCATCTTCTGAGAATGAGCCTGCACTAATACCACAGCAGGCAGCAACCAAGGCTGAAAGTCAATTATGCTCCCTGTAGCAGGAGATCTGAGATGGGTATTTCCATGAATGAAAATAAAAGATAGCAAAGGAGGAAAAATGTTACCATGTTAATCTAGGCCACTATGGCATTTTCAGGATCTGATGGTGGCCCATTGACCCAGGCAAGTTGAGTGGCATGGAGGAGAGAAGAGCCAATAGAGGGGATGCAGATGATGGCCTGGTCAGACAGAGAACATCTGCATTTGTTTTTTTGTTTTTGTTTTGTTTTTATTTTTTAGAGAGAGAGGAAGGGAAAGGGATAGAGAGATAGAAACATCAATGATGACTGGCTGCCTCCTGCAGCCCCCCCCCCCCCCCGCCCCAGCTGGCAACTTGGGCATGTGCCCTGACTTGGAATCCAACCAGTGACCTCTTGATTCCTGGGTTGATGCTCAATCACTGAGCTACAAGGGCCGGGCCTGCATTTGCTTTTCAGCTTCACTTTCTGCCACGCCACAAGACAGAGAATACACACAGATGCTAAAGCAGAGAACCAACTAGCACACAAGTAGCTGCAAAATTGTCTCAATTATTCAACTCTTTTTTTCTAAGAATGCTGATGTTGGTTCAAATTTAATTTTTCTAGCTTAAAAAATATGAATTGTATTATAAGTAGCATAACTCAAAATGAATTTCCACACAATGTTTATATTTTCTGGAGTTATTAATCATCAGCTTTATTACTTTAGTTTCTTTTTCCTAGATTAGATTGCAGCCACTCTCAGCCCTGTCAATATGCTCTGTGTTGCCTGGGGACTAACAAACCCTCATGTTTTCTCTTGGAGACTAAGGATGTGAGAAGCCAGAGAAGAGCTGGATTCTTAGGGCGACTATTGTACCTAAAGGATGAGGTCATTGGTATGGGTCTCCATAGCTGGGCCTCCCAGCCTTGAAACCACCAGGATGCAGGTGATGGGAGAGGACTGGGCTGGTTTCCCATGTCTCCTCACTTCCTGCCTGCCAATTAACCTCTAGGGCAGGGGTGGGAACTTTTTTTCTGCCAACGGCCATTTGAATATGATTTTTTTTTTCTGTTAATCCTCACCCAAGGATATTTTTTCCATTTTTTTTTTTTAAGAGAGAGAATGGTAGGGAGGGGGAGAGATAGAGAGAAAAACACTGATGTGGGAGTAACACATTGATTGGTTGTCTCCCGCCTGTGCCCTGGCCCTGCAACCAAGGTATGTGTCCTTGACTGGAATCAAATCCAGGACCCTTCAGCCTGTGGGCCAACACTGTAACGATTCAGCCAAATTGGCTAGGGCCATTTGGATATTTGTAACATCATTCGCAGGCCATACAAAATTATCAACTTAAAAATTAGCCTGCTTTACCGTAACCGGTTTGGCTCAGTGGATAGAGCGTCGGCCTGCGAACTGAAAGGTCCCAGGTTCGATTCCAGTCAAGGGCATGTACCTTGGTTGCGGGCACATCTCTAGTGGGAGGTGTGCAGGAGGCAGCTGATCGATGTTTCTCTCTCATCGATGTTTCTAACTCTCTATCCCTCTCCCTTCCTCTCTGTAAAAAATCAATAAAATATATTAAAAAAAATTAGCCTGCTATATTTGGTCAAACATTTAATTAACTCAGCCCTAATGCCTTGGCAGGGCCAGACCAAAGATTTCGTGGGCCTTAAAGGGTCCACTGGCTGGTCATCCCCCTTCCCCCCACACCGCAGTCTAAGGTAATCTGGGGGCAGATGGGAATCTTCCTTGCTGAAGAAATTGACTAATCCTCAGTACTTCAGGAGAGATGATGAGGATCAGAGGTGAGATGTTGGTGGGGGTGGAGAAGGAACCCCATTACTTGGTGCCTGAATGTTGCAGGATAAGGGAGAGTCAAGGAAAGTTCTCAGGTTATCTGCTTGGGGCTCAGAATGGAGGGGAAGACAATGTAGTACCAGTGGCAGTAGGGGCACAGGAAAACGGGCAGGTTTGGAGGGAATTTGAAAAGCTCAATTTGAGCAGGTTGACTTTGAGCTGCCAGTGGGACCATTTGGGACACATCTCTAGCAGAGAGCTAGATATATAATTCTATTCTGGTTATTTATTGCTACTAACAAACCACCACCAAACTCGGTGGTTTCACAGAACAACAAATTTGCCCCCAATTCTGCAATTTGGGCTTGGTGGAGAACAGCTTGTTTATGCTCCATGTGGTGTCAACTTGATTGGGGTTGGAGAATCCACTTCTAAAATGGCCTCACTCATGTGTGTGGCTGATTGGTGCTGTGTCCAACTGAAGCATTGCTGGGGCCATCAGCCAGGGGCCTCCATTTTCCTCCGTTCAGCCTCTCTGGACGGCCAGGTTAGACTTCTTACAGCATGGTAGTGTCAGAGTAGTTGGTTTGCTTACATCATGCTTCCCCTAAAGGATAAAAACAGAAGTGGCTGTCAAACAGAAAAATTAAACAAGCAACGGAATAGATTTTATTTTGGCTACTGAAATAGGGAGAATACCCAGATTTGAAGATAAAGATCAGAGTGCCTTGGGAAGGTGGTTGTGCCTTATGCTTTCATAGGGAGGAGTAGACAAGTCACAGTTGGGATTAGTTTGTAATCTGGAGAAGTCTTAAGTCTTGGTCAGTCAGGAAATGTTTATCTCTGGGTCTAGCTAATTTCAAGGGGACAAACAATTCTAACCTCAGCTAAACATTCTTGAGACAAAGACCAGGAAATGGAAGGATTTTTGTCTGAGCTTGTGAACAAGTTAGAAAAAAATGGAGAGGTCTGTGTTGGGCTTTGTCACAGGTAAACAAGGAGTCATCTTCTAGTCTCATGAGAAAAAGTGGACAGTGAATCTCATCTAAGTCATATGGGGAAGGGTGATTTTTTGTGGTAAGCCATTTCCCAGAACATAGACAGATGGGGGGATTTCCTAGTCACTTCTGTTTTCCATAACTAGGGCTCTGATAAAGTTCAACGTGGTCACTGCAAAGCCTTCTTAAGGCCTAGAACTGGCATAGTCATTTTGCCACATTTTATTGTTTAAAGCAGGTGACAAGTCCAGCCCAGACAGAAGGGGAAAGGATTACACAGAGAAGTGAATACTGGGAAGGCGTGGTTCATTGTGAGCCACTAAATTAATATTCTCTCAGAGCGTCTGAGCCTTGGACTGGATATTTAGAATAGGTAGGTATTAGCATAAACTAGGCAGTAATAAACTATTTGATGGGATCAGAAAAGTGTCTATCAATATTGCAGACATATAAGATTGGAGTTTTGAGGGTTGTGACTGAAGGGGTTCAGAACAGGCCTCCCCAGAATTTGTCACTTTGGCAATGTGGACTATATGAAGGCAATCAAGGCCCAGAAGATTCAAGAAAAACTTTTACCTGTCCCCAAATTACTGAAAGAATGTAGATAGACCGGGTGCCCCAGAAAGAGAACTATTACCAGACATAACTTTTTATCTGGATAACCTATCTGTATGGCAGGGCAAACACTTAATTAACAAACATCTGCTCTTCTTATTTTCCTATGAATTACCCTTTCCCTCCTGTTCCCTATCCCATTTCTTAGCTCGGTATGGCATACAGCAGGTCCTCGAATAATTTTATTTCTTTCAATGTCATTTTGCTATAATGTTGATGAAATGCCCTAGGAACCTGATTATATCAATTAGCCTACGGTTAAAATTGATTTTATTATATGTTGTTTCACGTAAAGTCACAGAACCTATCAACAATATTAAGTGAAGATTTACTGTGTAAACCTCAACTGCCCAACTTGCCCTTGGGTCTCACATTCTTTTGGGACCCCATATATGTGTTATTAAATTTGTTTTTCTCCTGTTAATCTGTTATATTAATTTGATTATTAGACCAGCCAAAGAACCTAGAAAGGTAGAAAGAAAATTTTCCCTTCCCAACATGATTTTCCTAGTTTTTCAGAAGCTCTGCTAATACTGTTTATTGATCAACATTTATCCCAAAATTTTCTGGGATTTTGTTGTTAGTCCTGTTTCTTGAACATCATGTCAGTATTCACTAGTTTTATAGTAATGACTAGAGGCCCGGTGCACGACATTTGTGCACTGGGGGAGTGTGGGGGTCCCTCAGCCTGACCTGCACCCTCTCCAATCTGGGAGCCCTCAGGGGAGCCCTCTCCAATTCGGGAGTTTCTGTCTGTCTTTGCAATCATATGAGTGAATTGTCTGAGACCCCCCCAACCCAGTTTGGTTTGTTGCTCACAGAATAATAGAGGCATTTTTTTTTTCTTTGCTTCATTGGCGGAGATTTCCTGAAAGTTTTAGGATATCTTCCCTTTAATTTTTCCTAGACACTCTGATTTTACTTATGTCTCTCACCTTTGCTTTCCCTCCATCCCCCACCGAAACAGTAACTTGCTCCAGGCTCACTTTGCTCTAGTGCAGTGGTTCTCAACCTGTGGGTCACGACCCCTTTGGGGGTCAAACGACCCTTTCACAGGGGTCGCCTAAGAACATCGGAAAACACATATATAATTACATATTGTTTTTGTGATTAATCACTATGCTTTAATTATGTTCAATGAAATTGGGGGTCACCACAACATGAGGAACTGTATTAAAGGG
Organism: Myotis lucifugus; assembly: GCF_000147115.1. Taxonomy (NCBI): domain Eukaryota; kingdom Metazoa; phylum Chordata; class Mammalia; order Chiroptera; family Vespertilionidae; genus Myotis; species Myotis lucifugus. Next base: position 1,820,752 of record NW_005871056.1, read on the forward strand.
TTGCGGCATTAGGATGGTTGAGAACCACTGCTCTAGTGTCTGGAGATCCGTCTGCCACCAGAACTACGATTCCCAGCATTCCTGGTGCTCCCTGCGCTCTTGGTTTTCCCTTCCTGCTCTGTCTCTGCCAAGGCCTCCAAGCCACCAGCTCTCCCTCTCTGTTCTCCGTCTGGAGGCTTGGGGAGCCAAGTTCCCCAAGCTGCTCCCCAAGCTGCTCCACTCACCGCCATCTTTGTCAGGTTAATTTGCATACCCACTCCTGATTGGCTGGTGAGCATAGTGGAGGGACAGTCAATTTACATGTTTCTCATTTATTATATAGGATTTCTCTTTTATTATATAGGATGACTTATCAGTTTTTACATTTTAATTATTTGCCCTGATTTAATCTGGCTAGAAGCACTAATTTAGCCTAGCCACATTCTACATCAAAGAGGGGCAACAGAGCCTGGCTGGTTGTGGCTCAGTGGTTGAGCATCAACCTATGAACCAGGAGGTCATGGTTTGATTCCCACGTGCCCAGGTGGGTTGCAGACTCCATCCCCAGTGTGGGGTGTGCAGGAGGCAGCTGATCAATTATTCTCTCTCATCATTGATTTTTCTATCTCTCTCTCCCTCTCCCTTCCTCTCTGAAATCAATAATAAAAAAATATATTTAAAAAAAAGTGGGGCAACAGAAAGAAAGGGAGTCCCTGGGTGAAGGGGAGTGTTTGTGAAGGAAGGTCTCCTGTACAGGGACCCTCTCTGAAGCTAGCTAACCTTTGGAAATTTGACCTTTCTCTCCCTTGGTTTCCTTTTGCTGGACTCAACAGTATCAATTTCCTTTGGAGCTCTTGGTGAAGGTAGGGTAATAAAAAATCATAAATCTTTTTTACAAGTTGAAGCATTTACTACTCTAATTAGCACCACCTTTCAAAGGCTTTCATATTGGGGAAACAAACACTAGCATTCCACGTGTGCTTCTGCTTCGGTGAAAGGGTAAGTGGAGGGCAACAAGACAGGGTTTAGACATTGCCTGTATTCTGTCAGTCAGTCATCACACCTTTACTGAGAGGCCACAATGCTAAAGACACATACTGTCCTAGGGTATGTGGAAAAGACAAAACCAGAGCCTAGGATTGCGGGTTTGTAAAAAAAATAACGGTTACATATAACTTCTCTATTGGTTTTTTTAAAGTAGGTCAGCACAAAATGCTAATACTCTCCCCAAACAGGGTAGGGTACATTTCTCGGAGGAAGTGACAGATAAACTGGGTCTTGAAGTATGAATAGGAGTCTACTCAGCTATAGAAAACTAATGGAAGACCATTTTGTATGCAAGGAAATGTAAATTCTTAGGCTGGGAGGGTCCCGGGGGCTGACATCTCCCCTTCCTCTCAGTCGCCACCGGGAAAGGCAGCGGTGAGTGGTGAGTGCGAGTAGCTCAGTCCCAGTGGCAGGTTCCCAGGCTCCAGCTGCGCTGCGCGATCGGTGGTGGTGCCGGTGCCGGTGGGGTAGCGAGAAAGGGAGGAAAACATTTAAAGAGCCTCCTGCGCATGCGCTCTCGCGGCCGGCCGGCTCGGCGAGGCTGCGCCGCTGGTTCACTCCCTACCTCAAGCCTTGTGGGGCCCCACACACTTGGCCCCGGGAGGGAGCGCGCCTCGCGCCCGCGCAGTCTCCAGGCCCAGGCGGGCGCCTGCGCACGGGCGCCGCGGACCCGCGAGCGCCGCGGGGTTATGAGAGGTGGAGCGCGGGGAGGGCGCGCGGCAGGAAGCGGCCGCCGTTACGGCGCGAGCGTGGTCACGTGGCCGCTGGTCGCCGCCGCCACCCTTCGCGCCCTGTTCTCTTTCTGGTCGGGCCGGCCGGTCCCGCGAGCGCCCGGCCGAGACTGAGGGAGAGAGAGAGAGAGAAAGAGGAGGGGAGGAGGAGGATTCAGGGAGTAGGGAGCTGGGGGAGCCCTTCTGCGCCACAGGTAAAGCAAAATGATGATGATGATCATAAAAAAGCTGAGCCCTCGGAGCGCCTCCGGCTTCCTCCAGAGCATCCCCCACATGCAGAGGCTCCCGCCCGGGTCCCCCCTAAGCGTCTCAGGACCAGTCCCGCCTCCCCTCCCCTCCCCTCGCTGTGGCTGCTGCCTCCGCCTCCCGGGGCGGCCTGCGGGTGCGGGTGCTGCCGCCGCCGCCGCCGCTGTCGCGCGGGGGGTTATTAATACAGCCTCGCGTTCGTGCGCTTCCCAGAGCGGCTGGGGGTGCGGGTGGGGTGGCGGGAGGGGAGGCTCCCCCAGCTCCCGGGCGGGCCGGCGTGGAGGCTGCGTCCCCAGCCTGCCTGCCTGCCCTGGGGAGAGTGGGGTGCAGGCTTCCAGGCCAGCTGCAGCGAGGGGGCAGGCATGGTGGCTGGACTCGGTCGGGCGCCACTTCCTACTTGGTAAACGTCCCTGCTCCTTTCTGCCCCGGGCTGCACGCTTCCTTCGCAGGCCGGAAGCGAAACCGGCCCGCCGTCCCCAAAATTCCTTTAAAATGCTGCCTTTACCAGAAATGGGAGCCTTTCACCTTTGAGGGAAGAACCGTGTCCTTGTTGTAGTGCGACTTCAGTGTATTCACCTGTAGGAACATGCACGTTGAGGCCTTTCCGGATGCGAGGAACTTCGCTGAGGGTGAAAGTTGTTCTCTCTCTCCTCGCCCCCGCCCCCCTTTTTTTCCTGGAAAAATGAACACAAACCTGTAAAAACAATGTTCGGGTCTGCACGTGACTTTTTCAATGCTAGGATTAAACAGTGTTAGTTCCAGGAACCTGATCTATGTTTTAAAGTTTACATCCTTAAAGATATTTTTTTCTGAATGGCTTTCTGGAAAAAGTTTCATTTGTCGACTTTAAATACGGACTGAATCCCGAAATTTTAGCATGCAGAGTGCACAGTTTGCGGCCGGTTGAGCTGACATTTCTAGACCCAGTCACTTTTGCACTCTTTGGACAATAAAATAGAGTCTCAATAAAACTATATGTTATTGGTTTTGTGCCGTTGCACAAAATAATGACTCAAAGCGGGAAGCATTATTGTTGTTGAAAATAGTACAAATCTTTGAATACTAACTGGTATCAGTGGTAACGAAATTAAAGTATTTGGTATTTCTCGTAATGAGCTTTCCTAATTCCGCATCTTGGTTATTTTCATAATATATCTCTGAATTCAAATGTGAAATTGAGCATTTTTAATTTTTACAGTAGAGTCATTTGGAACAGTGCTTCTCTAACTTTAATGTGCATAGGAATCCCTTGGGATTCTGGTTTGAAGGTGCCAAATCTGAGTCAGTAGATCTGTGATTCAGCTTGATATTCTGCGTTTCCGATAAGCTTCTAGGAGGTACTGCTGGACAAGGAACCATCCTTGAGTAGCAAGGAGGTAATTAACTTGTGTGCTAAGAAATAAAATGATGTATCAGTGGACAAGTGCCTTTTAATAACTCACCCTGGTGTAGAGGTGACTTGGGAGAAGGGGCAAATAGGATGAACTGAGAAGGGTTTTCGTAGGGAGATCACTTAGGCAGAGTGAGCAGGCCAGGTCTGGGGCCCAGGGCCGGGGGTAGCGGCAGGACTGGGGGAGCTGCCCCAACCCGGAAGAGTGCAGGTACCAGGTGTGCATGCTGAGTGGCGCCTCTATCACCTGGACTGTGGATTTCCCATGGAAGCTTGCTGTGTTTCTAGCTGAAGGAATTGCTCAGCTCTAGGTAGTTGGGCTTTATCAACATCAGCCTCTGAACGCACTGCTGGGATGAAAGTTTCTTTAATTGGTGGGAGTATTGAGTGTGTGCTCTCTCTCATTCAGAAGCAGCCTCTGTTGAGTATTGCCATCCTGAGCCTTGGAAGCAAACTGGCAAAGAGTTAAGGGTCTCCACCTGTTGAGGGTATCCCACCTGGGTTCAGATGTTTTTCTAATGTACTTAAAAAACGTAAAATGAAAAGTTTGTGTCACTCATAACCTCGAATACTTTATGTGTAGAAACATGGTTTTACTTTAAAACAACTTCATGGAAGTGTAACATCAAAACTTTAGTACCATAAATCTTATAGTCATTAATTCTTACTTTACCATTGTTTCTTTATGTTATTAACTAATATTTATGACAGCACTTTTGAAGTAGTTACTGAGTGCCAGGCACTGTTCTAAGCGCTTAGTAGCTACTTGAACTCATGTAATCCTCACAACAACCTTTTCGCAGTGGTCGGCAAACTCATTAGTCAACAGAGCCAAATATCAACAGTACAATGATTGAAATTTCTTTTGAGAGCCAAATTTTTTAAACTTAAACTATATAGGTAGGTACATTGTTATTAACTTAATTAGGGTACTCCTAAGGCTTAGGAAGAGCCACACTCAAGGGGCCAAAGAGCCGCATGTGGCTCGCGAGCCGCAGTTTGCCGACCACGGCTTTAAGGAAACATGCTCAGGTTTGCACAGCTGACACTCAGCTAGGACTCCGGTCGGTCGTCTAACTCTTGAGTCCATGCTTTTAACAATCTTCTCTATGTTGCCTTTTTAGAAGATAATTTGATGGTATTTTTTTATGTCTTCGTTCCTATTGTTGAAAATTATGATCTTTCATTTTAAAATTCAAATTTGTCATCCTTTTTTTATTTTTTAAATTTCATTTTATTGTTTAAAGTATTACAAATAGTAGTAAATATGTCTCCTTTTTTCCCCATTCAGACTGTCATCCTTTTAAAAGTTTCCCTTATTTTTTCCCCATTTAGAAATGAAGAACTAGTATTAGTTCTTCAGTGTTTGTAATTTTTACTGAATAAGATACTGAAATTTTAAAAGAATTATTTTGTTTGTACTTGTTTGCTGGACCAGTCTCTAAATTGGTATGTCACTATTAAATGTACAAGTAGTATCTGTTTCCCTTTGACCCTGCAGGTTTTCAGTCCTTTATTTCCTGCCTATGCTTGTCCTCCACCTTCTCATGAATACTTGGTAGATTCATTTTATTTTTGTTAATCGTAAGAGAGTTTTGGGGGGATTGACAGGGTTGCTGATTTTATTTTGCTAGTAAGGACAATAAAAAAAACACCTAAGCATTGGTCATCATGATCATATTTTAACACTGCAAAAAAAAAGGACAACCTCAGGATAAAGGATGATATTGTAAGTTGAATAATTTGTAATTCATAAACATATTAATATATGGTCTGTCTCCTACCCCCTTTTTGTCTTGGACCATAGAAGGCTTTGTCTAAGACATCTCTTAACATGGGGAGGTCACTAGAATGGCAGTGTGTGTGCTAGAACTTGAGAAATGAGAGATTGTGGCTGGGTTTAGTTGGGGGAGGGGAAAAAGGTAGGGGGAGGGAGAGTATTGGGTGTGGGAAGGGCCTGTGGGGCTGATTACAGTAGCATTAATTCTCTATTAACTGGGATAACAGTGAGTTTGGGAAGGAAGTCAGTGTAAAGTGTAACACCAGGTCCTGTTGTAAATGTTTTCTCAAAGCTCATACTCTATTTTTGTGATGTCTGTTATACTGTCATGCTGGCCAGTTCCTTAGCCTCACAGCACTTCACTTTTCTTTTTTTAAAATGAAGATAAATAATAACTATCTCAGAAAGTTGTTTTGAGGATTAAGTGAGAATATATGTGTATATATACATACATATATACATATATAGACATATATACATATAATATATATAACATGCATATGTAAAACTAGAGGCCCGATGCATGGATTTGTTCACCGTGGGGTCCCTCAGCCTGGCCTGTGCCCTCTCGCAACCCGGGACCCCTTGGGGGATGTTGGACTGCCGGTTTTGGAACGGGCAATCTGACATCCCTTGAGGGATGCAGTAGTGCATGAAGCGGCAGGTGGCCGGGAGGAGCCCATGCCTGGGCTGGGCGCAGCTCCCGCTCATCCTGGCCCCATGGCTCCTGCCTCCACTGACACTAGGTAGCGCTGCCACGGAGGCAGGAGAGGCTCGTGCCACTGCAGCTGCACTTGCCAGCCACGAGCCCAGCATCTGCCCGGTTGGTGAGCTGAGTGGCGCTTCTGCTGTGGGAGCGCACTGACCACCAGGGGGCAGCTCCAGCGTTGAGTGTCTGCCGCCTGGAGGTCTGTGCGCATCATAGTGACAGGTCAGCCTGTATTTCGGTCGACAGGTGGTAATGGTCACTTAGGCTTTTATGTATATAAATGATTATGTAATGTCTGGCACGTAGTTAATTTACCATGTATGCCCTATGGATAATCTGCGGTGTGGTTGATCATATCCACATAATCAAGACTGATTATATTTGAATGAATCTAATGGAAATTGTACATTTATTTTGGTATAAGACTATGGGCTTATAAAACAAAGTTTGTACTTTGTGGATGAAATACAAAATTGGTATAGTAATGCTCTTATCTCTTTGGAGAATTAAATATTATTAAATATGGTTTGGCAACTCATATCTTTCAAAACAAGGAAGTAAGGCTGTAGAGATGCTATATATGCTGCTGCTCGGTAGTGCTGCCATGGTGGCCGGAGAGGCTCCCACCACAGCAGCTGTGCTTGCCAGGCCTGAGCCTGGCTTCTGGCTTCTGGCTGAGTGGCGCTCCTGCTGTGGGAGTGCACTGGCCACAGGGGGCAGCTCCTGCACTGAGCGTCTGCCCCCTGGTGGTCAGTGCACGTCATAGCGACCGGCTGACCGGTCGTAACGGTCGCTTAGGTTTTTATATATATAGATTGTTGTGAATGGGATCTCTCTCTCTCTCTCTCTCTCTCTCTCTCTCTCTCTGAGTGTATTTCTACCTGACTTCTGCTGGTGAATAAAGAGCTGCTGATTTTTTTGTGTATTTTGTAACTAGTCACTTTATGAATCTATTTATTAAGCAGCCTTTGAGTTGATTCTCTTACATTTTCCAGGTAGATAAGCATAACATTGAAGCCAGCCATTTTTATGTAAGGGTCTTTTTCATGATTAATTTTCACTATGGTAGCTGTGCTGGAATGAATTTCTTAATTTCATTGACTCGGAATATGTTTTGATTTGGTATCACTGTGAATTGATGTACTCAGCTCTCAGAAAGTTATTCCACCAAATGAGTTCTGTTATGGACTAAATGTTTCCCCCCCAAATTCATAAGTTGAAATCCTGTTCCCCTTCCCATGGGATGATATTAGGAGGTGAGACTTTTGGGAGGTAACTAGGAGTTAACTGAAGGAGAAAGTTTTGAGGGTGGATGAGGTCATGAGGGTGGAGCCCTCATGAACTGGATCAGTTCCCTTATTAACAGTCACCAGAGAACTTGCTTCCTCTCCTTGGTATGTGAGGATACAACCAGAAGTCTGCAGTCTGCAACCCGGGAGAGGGCATTCAGCCCTCAGAATTGTGAGAAATACATTTCTGTTGTTTAAAAGCTTCTAAGTGTATGATATTTTGTTATAGCAGCTGAAACTGATTAAAGACAATCTCTAAGCTGAAAAGTTTTGTGATTCCACTTTGTCAAAAGACTCCTGGTAACAGACACAGCTCTCTGGTACTTTAAGTTAAAATAATTGTGGTTGTTTAGCTCCACCTCCCAAGCAATTATTCTGAGATTTTTGCATTTTTATCTCCTTAGAGCTTGAAGATTTTTTCTATGTGGGTTGGCAAAAATTAAAAGATAAGACTGATAGACTACAGAGATCAGACCTGTGTTTGCTTGTTTGCAGTATCAAGTATCATGGTTTTCTTTTTCTGATCAAGTGGTGTAATTAAATTTTCTAATTGTTAGACTGAGTGTAATGGAAACAATTGGGAAGTGAAAAATGGACCAGGGGGCAGTGACTGGCAGAGGATAGGATGGGGAAGTGTCTGGTATGTCAGCTCTTCTTTCTCTGGCTCTCTTTCTACTTTCTGATGATCTTCCCTGGACTTCTTTAACTCTGTCCTTCTAATGATTTTGTGACTTCCTATATATTCTCCAGGTATACCTCTTCTTTTTTAAGAGAATAGCTCCCCTCCATGCTTTCTACTTTGATCAGCAGAACAGATACTTTGTGCCTCTCTGGGAAGTGCTCCTGATCAGCGCTTTGAATTTCCTTCCTTCTTGTCACTAAAACTATCTGCAAAATGCCCTGACCAGTGGCCATTAAGCATCCTACCTTGCAAAGCCTGTGCAAAACAATGATTAAACTTGGGTTTCCTCATAACATAAAGCCACTGCTTTGGAAATGTTAACAAAATGAGCGAGCCAGATACCTTTTAAAGACAAATTGTCAGAGAATTGTGGAATGGTTGAGGACTACAGAGGAGATAGTGAGAGATTAGTGTTACAAAGATAGAATAAGCTTCTGAAGAGTCTGTTATCTTAGATCTCCAACCCTGATTTCTTCCTGAGCTTTAGACCCCTGTTATCTGATTGGCTACTGGGTAATTCCACAGTTGAATGGCCTACAGAAAGTTCATCTTCTCTTGCAAAACCTATCCTCCCTCCCAAGTTTATTATTTCAGTGGATGACACCACTATCTCTCTAGTTGTTTAAGCTAGAAATCTGGCAGACACACTTTACTTTTTAAAAAAATCCTTACCTAAGGATAGGTTTTTGCAAAAAAAATTATTTGGGGGGGACAGGGAAAGAGAGAGAGAGAGCGATAGAGAGAGAGAGAGAGAGAGAGAGAGAGAGAGAAACGTTGATCTGTTGCCTCCCGTATGTGCCCTGTCCGGGGATTGAACCCGCAACCTACGTATGTGCCCTAACCAAGAATCAAACTTGCAACCTTTTGGTGTATGGGACACTCCAGTCTACTGAGCCACCTGGCTAGGGTTTTACCTTCTTTTTAAAAAATTTCACTTAAAGGCATTGAGCTCTGTGTATTCTACCTCTTGACCCCATTGTCTTTTGATCCCTACTCTGGTACATTATCTCTTGATTTGCCAGATTTTCTGTCTCTTGCTAATGTTTCTGTAAGGTTTTTTTACTGGTGTCACTGTAGCCAGGTGATCTTTTTAACCGCTCACCTGATTCTCTTACTCTATAGCTTTGAACCTTTAATATTTTCCGTCACTTCTGTCCCAGTCTTGTATCTCTTTCTTCTACCGCTCCTATACTCTGTGATTTATTTTAAAGTACTGAAATCTTTGAGTTTTGGGAACTGCTTATTATTTTTGTTTGTCTCAAGCCTGACATATTCTGTCGCTTGATCTTACTGAATTTCGAGGTCTCAGCTTAAATGCCATATCCAGGAAGCTTCCTTACACCACTAAGTCCTGTTAGGCCAGATACCCTGTACTATTCCATGACATTAATGTATTATAATTGCCCTTTTACCTAAGAGTCTGTGTCCCACTTTTGACTGGTCTGTGAGTGGCAAGTGGCCATATACATCATCTTTACTCCTGGTGCTATGCCTATTAAAAGTTGATGTCATACCAGGTACTGAAAATACAGCAGTGAATAAGAGGGTGTTCCAGTTATTAACTACTGTGTGATTAATCTCCCCACAATTTAATAGTTTAAGACAACATTAATATTTATTCATACATGATTTTATAATTTGTATAGCAGTTGGTAGGAGTAGTTTATTGGTTTTACTTGGTGTCAGTTCTTTGTTGGTTAGTTACTACTTCCAAGGTGGCTAGCAGTTGATTCTGGCTGCTGCCTTGGAGCTCAGTAGGGCTGTTGATCAGGGCACCTACATGGGGCCTCCTCATATGGCCTGGGCACAACTGGTGGGTTCTGAGGGGGAGTGTACCAAGAACAAGCAATTTAAGAGTAGGAAGTGGAAGCAGCCAGTCCTGTTAAAGATTATGCTTGGAACTGATGAGCATCACTTCTGCTGTCTTCTATTGGTTGAACAGAGTCAGCCCAGATTTGATGGGAGGAGAATTAAACTCCATCTCCTGATGGAGAAAGTGGCAAAGAACTTGTGACTATGTTTAATCCACTAAACAGACCTAAAAAGCAAACAAAAGTAAAACTATAAAAGTTGTTGGATGAGTTACTTTCTGTCTATATCTTCAACCTCCAAGAATCATGATCATACATCATTAATTTAAAAATAGTCAAAGTACTACTTATAGTGAAAAATTTTAAAATAAATTTTACTCTCAATCTTCTTAAATAATTACTATTTTCTGTTATTCATATAGTTTCCTAATTTTTAAGTTTTAAATACACATATAGCTTCTAATTTCAGTCAGCTCTGTTTCTGTTTAAAAATTTTACCTTTCCTAAATCCTCATGCACTGATGTTATTACTCTGTAAATTTCTAGAAGTGGGATTGTATCAGAGGTATGTATAATTTAGATTTTGATATTTATTGTTAAACTGCCTAATAGATAATATTCATTTATACCCCAGCTTTTAGTGCAGGGTATAAATTACATTTGCCCATAGCCTTGCTACCAAGAAAGTATTGCAAATCATTGTTTTTGGTTAAACTATTGGTAAAAATTGACAAATTGCTTTTATTATTTCTTCAATGCCTATTTAAGTCCTTTGTCTAATTTTGGGGAAGTTTTTTTCTTATTGATTTCTCAAGTGCTCTTTGCCTATCATATATAGCCAATATTCCTAATTTTATTTTTAAATTCTTCTTATACATTTAAAAAATTATTGTGAAGAATTGTTCAATTTTTATGTACCTCTTTATCTTTATGATTTTGTTTCTTGGCAAAAACAAGATTAAACTCAGTTCTCTCTTATTTGTCTTGTTTTACCACTCTGGCCAATCTTCCAGTAGTTTGAAATACAGATTTTGTATACACACATATTGCAAGTGGGGTAAAACAATCACAGGCCAAGAAATTTTATAGAAGTAATACAGGCTGTGTTTTGGGGAATTAATTTCAGAATCTTACTCATCTCTTAATAGTCTTACAACACAATGGAATTGATCTGTTTTGGGATTTGGAAAAATTCTATCTTCGACAGTGAATCATGTTGAATAAAGGCAAATTGCTGTCAGTGTTAGACTTATGCAAAAAATGAAAGAAACCTTTTAAAATTGAAAACAGTAGAATATGGTCAGCTAGGTTATATGGACAAAACAGTTACCTGAAAAGAATAAGAAATGCTAAAATAATTTTTTTTTCTCCTTAAGAGCTAATGTGATAGTAAGAAATTACCAGGCCAAAATCTACACGAAAACAGGAATTCAGAGAAGTAAGCAGAATATTAAAACTGCTTTCCTTTGAGGATATTTGTCACATTTTAGGGAACTTTGCCTTTGTTTTGAAAACCTCACAAGGCACATATTTGTATAGAAATTAACGCCCAGAAACGCCCAAGGAGTTGAGTCTGATAGGAAATACCTTTCCTATGAAATTGGAACTCCAAAGAGCATTGCCCATAGAGTATGCGCAAACCAAGATTAAAACCCTTCCTTAATATTTTCTACCCAGTGAAAATACATTTCAAGAAAACCCTTCCTATGCTCTTGCTTATAGGAGCCTGCATGACCTCTTGACTTGTGGCTCAAATTTAGCATTACATGTTAGTCCAAAAAAGCCTCAAGTTGTGAATTTAAAATGGTTTTAGGTCCTTGGCAGAAACAAATGAAAGTCCTTTCAGGTAGGATACATTTTTATCTTAGGTCCTAGGAATTCCCACAAATAATCTTCCAAAGAATTAGTTCACAGTAAAGTATAACCAAGCATGTGAGGTAACAAGACACTATGAGTAGTAAGAAGCAGCAGGAACAATAGATGGACATAGACCCCTAAAACTTCAGATTTTGGAATTATCAGACAAAGATTACTGGTATAAAACAACTGTTTTTTATGGTTACAAAAAGATGAAAAATATCTGCAGAGAATAGGAAGCTAAACAGATTTGAAAAAGACCTGAATAAAACTAGAACTAAAAAATACAATAACTAAAATGAAAAACTCAGTGGTTATAGTTATTTGTAGATAAAATACAGCTAAAGAGAATTAATGAACTGGACATAGGAAAGAAGACATTATCCAGAATGTAGCACAAAAAGACAAGGAAATGTATAAAAAGAAAGACATTAAGATATATAGAACATAAAATGAGAAAGCCTGAGAGTATTTCATCAGTTTTCTAATTGTAGAAGTGAGAAATAATAAGAAAGGAGGCAATGTTTGGAGAAGTAATAGCTGAGAATTTCTTAGAGCTGATGAAAAATACCAGTCCATGAATTTAAGAAATTCAGAGAACCACAAGCAGAATATTTAAAAGGAAATTCACATCTAGATACACATCATAGTAACATGGAGAGCACCAGCAACAAGAAGAATATCTTAAAAATTGGCAGAGAACAAAAGACAGATTACCTAAACATTGCAGTTATACTGATAGCTGACTGCTCTAGGAACAGAAATGGAAGCCAGAAAACAGTGGTTTCATAATCTCACTGGGCTGGGGAAAAATTGCCAGCTTAATATTTTCTACCCAGTGAAAATACATTTCAAGAATAATGGTGAAATAATAACATTTTCAGGCAGAATTGTAAAATATTATTCTCTGATTGTAAATGTATAGGTTGATATACTTTCTGATTTGTTCTAGTATTTAGAATGAAGGATTCTAATATAACAAAGCAAATCTTAGCTTCACATAGTTATTCTATTCTTAGAAAATTGTTGTGTTTATACTTAGTAAACAGAGATACAGTTGTACTGATATATTACTCCAAGTTTTGGATCTTTGTTCAGAATCTTCAGTGTTGTAGGGCATCTTTTATGGTGATTAATTCATGCCTTTAAGTCTTGCTCTATCAGTGATGTAATTTTTAATATTTGTATTTGAAATATTAAAAGTCAAGCCAAGAAGAATTTGGAGAAAATTGTGTCTTGGTATTTGCAAAAATAACTCCTGGAGATGACTTTATTCTCATCCCCCAGTCCCCAATACAAATTTCTGGGGGAAAAATAGTGGGGAAAATTTTTTTTTTAACCCATTAATGGTAGTCTAGAATGATGTAAGAGCAAACAGATCTTAAAGTTGGTTAGATGGACCTGGGTTAACATCTGGCTCTATCATTTAGTAATTCAGTCTTGGTCATGTGACCTACCCTTTCAGATACTTAGTTTCTCATCTGTAAAATAGGAATAAGACTACTTTACCAGGTATCATGGGAAATAGAGTAATGTTTGTAAAAAGCAGTGAGTACGGTCTGTGGCTGTTATTGGATTTCTGAGTAACACAGAAAAATGAATTGAATCTGGGCAGGAATTTGAAATTGTTGCTTTTAATGTTGAAGAGTTATAGATATAATAATGATAAACTTTTTGACTTTAAGAAATTGTCAGAATGTGACTTGTTGCCTTGGTGGTTAATTTTGCATTAGGTCATCTGTGTATTCTGCGTATAGGTTACATAGCTTCGCATTCTTTAGAAAGTTAAAAAGATTGCCAGCCACCACTACCACCACCACCACCACCACCACCACCACCACCACCACCACCAACACACACACACACACACACACACACACACACACACACACACACTATTTCTATCTCCTGAAATTGAAGTTTATGATGACAGTTAATATTCTACACCTGAATACTTTAGGAATTTAATTCAGAAAATGGTTATAAAGTATGAACTTAAAACTTTATTCTTTCGTTTTCAGAAGTTAAATATATTTGTTGGCGTCCAATAATTTAAAGTACGAGCTATCAGAGCACTCTATTGCTATTTGAATCAAAGATACTACTATCTGTAAAATATTTAGACCTAGATTTTCTTTTCTCTACTTTTTGTTGTTTGTAGTCAAGACATGAATTAGAATCTTTTATGAAGTAGAATTACTTGTACACCTTACAAATTATTAGTTTGTTATTCTTTATTTAACATCCAGACATTTACCTCATTTAATAGTGATAACTATGTGGAATATGTTAGCTGATTGCATTTTTTAAACCATACTTCTTATTATCACAGCAAAATTTAAAAAATCTATAATGATAAAAGTGTAATATGCTAATTAGACTGGACATCCTTTTGGACATCCTTCCTTCCAGAAAAAGCTGCAGTGGGCGGGGGCTGTGGCAGAGGTGGCAGAGGCCCTAGGCCATGGTGGCGGCGGGTGGTGGCTGTGGGCGGGGACCGGGGCCAAGACCCTTGCACGAATTTCATGCATTGGGCCTCTAGTTATATAACGAAGACAATTCAGTAATTTATAACTTTGCAACTTGACATCATTTTTATTTATTTAATTTATATTTTTTAAAGTTTTATAAATTGGTTTTAGAGAGAGGAAGGGAAAGAGAGAAAGAGAGGGAAAGAGAAAGAGGCAGCAGTGTGAGAGAGAAACATCTATCAGTTGCTTCCCATACACTCCCTGACCAGGGATCAAAACTACAACCTAGGTATGTGCCCTGACTGGAATTGAACCTTCAACCTTTCACTGCATGCAACCACACTCCAAACAACTGAGCCATTTAGGCAAGGCTTGACATCATTTTTAGAATGTTGGTTACAATAATAAGTTGTATTTGTAGCTTTTGAGTTTATTCAGGTTATAGAGACAACTACTGAAAACAAACCAGGCATTTCAAATCTTTCAAGAAGTTCCTTGATCTCCAATCAAATACTTTAAAAATAATTTGGGTAAAAATAGTGATACAAGTTTGTCTAAATACATACATGCACAAATGCTTCCTATTAAGCATCTTGTTATAATTTTCTTGATTTACTTCAGACATACCTGTTATGCAGAAATTGAACAACAGCAATTTTTTGTGCAGTTAGGTCGTATGATATTGGTATCTGTATTGTACTGCTTTTGATCTTGGAAGTAATCCCTTGTAATCACAAACTTTAAAGAACATTAAGATTATGCTTTCTAAGTTGATATATTTGCCTTAGTAAAAAAACCCACATAGACATTTTTTTTCTTGTTTACGTTTGACTTTGTATTTTATATTTTGAGCTTTAGTTTATATTTCACAAGCTGGTAATTTCTTTTTAACTAGTGTTGTACTATCAGAAAAATTATAGGTTAAAGTGGAATGAGCCTGTTTTTCTTTTTATCTTTAAATTTTTTATATTTTGTGTTATTTCATGATATCAAACTGTATGTGAATCAAAGTCATTCCTTATAGGAATAGAAATTACTATTATAGTCTGTTTATTAGGGTTTATTGATAAATTTCTTCCATGCTCTAGTTTGACTTTTTTGCAGAACCAAAGATTTTTAGATACAGTCGTATCTTCACATCCTATAACAGTATTACAAACCCTGATAAGGTTAAAACAAAAGCAACCTAGTTTTTTTTCTTATATGAATGCATGTACCAAGCTGTGATGTAAAGTGTATTATTTCAGTGGAGCGGGCTTTTTTTTTTTTTTTTTTTTTTTTTTTTTTTTTTTTTTAAAAAAGGACTAATATACAGGATATTGTTGACCACATAGCAGGTAGAAAACAAATGTCAAATTTGCACAAAGGGGCTAGGATAATAACTCACTTTCCACTGAGTTTTCAGACATTAATCAGACAACTAGGCGGAATAATTCATCAACAGGATCTGATAGGGCTATTCTATCAGCATATGATAATAAGTCATGTACAAAGTGAGGGGAGTAGGTTGGATGTGTCTTGGAGATGCTAATCTCATTTTAGAGCTTTTGAATCAGTGAGAAATGTTTATTAATTGGTAATTACTTACAAGCTTTCGAGATAGGTCCTTGTAATTGGTTTATTTGCAGAGGTTGACATAATAGGTACTAAGTAAAGTTCTCTTTATACTTAAACAAATATTTATGCAAAAATGTGTGTGTTTGATAATAATTACTATTTAAAATACTGGCTAAAGATTGTCTTGTCCTTTTAACCTTTGTATTTTTTTAAAGTAATTCTCTGGTTCATCGTTAGCTTAAAATCACTCACGGGAACATTGCTTCAGAGACAGCAAGAAAGAACCAGACAAAACTGAACCCAAATCTTACTTCTGCTGTTTGCTAGTTAGGTTGGTTGCTTGGAAAAACTATGTAACCTTTTTGGATTTCCATTTCCTCACTGTGAGGTTTTAAGTAAGTACTTTACATAAACTGCCTAGCAGTGTGTAGTTGCTCAGGAAATGCTTGTCCTTACTAACCTCAGGCCCCTCTTTCTTTACATATCTGTCTTTCAAGTCTGTTATCTTAAATTGACCTTTTGCTTTAGTTTTGGGATCATTGTCTAATGGTATTTTTCTGTGATCAAGAACAACTAGCCTGATTGGTGTGGCTCAGTGGTTGAGCTTTGACCTATGAACCAGGAGGTCATGATTCGATTCCCGGTCAGGGCATATGCGCTGTTTGCAGGCTCGGTCCTCATTGTGGGGCGTGCAGGAGGCAACCGATCAATGATTCTCTCTCATCATTGATGTTTCTATCCTTCTCTCTCCCACTCTGAAATCAATACAAAAATATTAAAAAAGAACGACTAATTTAGTGGCTAAGAAATACTGTTCATTCAGAAATTAAAAACAACTAATAGATATTTTTTCTACTCTGGAATGTTTCATTTTCTGAAATATGTTATGGATGGTGAGTGATTGCTGAATTATTTTATTAGACTAATTTATTTAAGGAATTTCATGTAATGATTACAGGAAAGGGGAGTTGAAAAGTCCTGTAATAATCAGTTGTTAACACTGAACTGTTTATAAATTGTGCCCTTATTCCTTATGTTTAAAGTAATTCTTTTCAACTTTAACATTTTATGACCTTTTAAAAAATGTATGAAATAATATTAATGATTAAAGGTATATTTTTTAACTGTTTAGTGTAGTTGGATTTGTCTTGAAAAAGGACTGAATTTTGTGGGTTTGAATAAGTCAGTGACAGGAGGTCTTAAACATTTTTTTCCCTTTGAACAGATGTCTTGGCCTACAGTGACTCCAACTCCCATAATCCTTCCAATTTCCCCCTCTACTAAATAAGTTTTTAAAAAATGACATTTTTATTATAAGTGGTTGACTTAATTCAGGCAAACATTGCAGCTGAGGAAAGACTTCATTGCAGTGAGGAACACTTTGGTATGAATAAAATTTTATATTCTTTATTTTCACAAATTTAATGTATGGTTCTTTCCCCCATCCCTTTATCTGTATTCAGAACAATATTTTTTGTGTAATAAGCTTTTTTCAAGATTAAAAGTTTTTATACATATGCTGAGGTGTGTCTAATTCAGTCTATTTTAAATGGCAGTTAAAAACAGAATCAGCCTGGATCCATCCAGAAGACAGTAACCACAGTAGGACTTGTATCAGAGGAAAGTTAATCCAGGAACTGATTGCACAGGTAATTGCTGAGAAGCTAACTGGACTAACCAAATATTAATAATGATACAAACCAAATATTAATAATGATACCATTAGGGCTGGGGGAAGATGAGAAAAGCTGGTATAACCAGAGTACAAAAGCCAGGGCTGAGAGTGGGAGGGGAGCTAGAGCCATAGTTGAGACTTCATGGTGGGGTCTGGGAACTCAGAGGGCAGGACTCCTGGAGGGAAATGGAGTTATAAAGCTTCTGCCAAGGGTGTGTCAGGAAGTAGGGAGAGTGAAGAGAAATACTCTGGCTTCTCCCTCTTCTGCCTTCTATCACCCCTGAGTGCCTCCCCACCAGCCAAATCTTCCTGGAAGCCAGAGGGCAAGGTTGCTTGGAAATTGCAGTTGCCTATGATAAGCCCGGAAAATGCATCTGAAAGCATTTAGTTGACTAGCTCAACAACTATGTTGCTCGTGTGTAATCCTATATAATAGTAGTTCTCAACCTGTGGGTCGCGACCCCTTTGGGGGTCGAACGACCCTTTCACAGGGGTCGCCTAAGACCATCGGGAAACACATATATAATTACATATTGTTTTTGTGATTAATCACTATGCTTTAATTATGTTCAATTTATAACAATGAAATTGGGGGTCACCACAACATGAGGAACTGTATTAAAGGGTCGCGGCATTAGGAAGGTTGAGAACCACTGCTATATAATAAAAGGCTAATATGCAAATTGTCCCCTTGGGAGTTTGGGAGTTCAACCACTCGCTATGATGTGTGCTGACCACCAGGGGGTGGCGCGGAACGAGGGAAGGCCCTGGCCGGCAGCCAGAAGCCTGGGGAAGGAAGGCCCCAATCGGTCCTGATTGCTGGCCAGGCCTAGGGACTCTATCTGTGCACGAATTTCGTGCACTGGGTCTCTAGTATTAATTAATATACTTGTGTAGCATTAGCCAGAAAGAAGACTTCTCTTGAAATACCCCCAAACAAATAAATAAACAATCAAAAAAGCCTCTTGATTCTTCTTCTTTTTGCACAATGGATACTCCTTAAAAACCAGTATTAAAATCAGCATCTCAGTTCAGTTAAAACATTTACTGAGTGGCACTATATTAGGTAAATGACTACAAAGTTGAAAACACTTGGTTTTTTGGTCTTGTGATACTCACGGTCTATTGGAAGACTTTATTATTATTTTTTAAAGGACTCTCAATTTTAAAATTTTAATAGAATGTGTGATAAGTTAGAGATAGGGACATGTTTTTGTAGGAACTCAAGAAAGGAGCAGTTAACCCAGTCTTGTAGTTGATGGAATACTTTCAGGAGTTGGAAAATGTGAGCTAAGCTTTAAAAGATTGATAAAGAGAAGTGGAAGGGGCAATTCTGGAAGGAAAAGCTTGAGCAAAGGTTCAAAAACCTAAAAGAGCTTAAAGCATGTATAAGAAATTTTAATCACTATTGCTGGAGCATCAAGTTTGGCTCATAAAATGGGGCTGGGAGGCAGGAAGAGGCCAGGTTATTTTTCTTCGTAAACTTATAGGGAGTTATTGAAGGTGTAGTGGAGTGGCCTGATTACTTTTGTTTTGGCTGTGTTTTCCCATAAATGTGGAAGATGAGGGTGCTGTCTAGAGGTAGGAGACCTATTAAGAGGATATTAGACTAGTCCAGGTAATAGAGGGTAGACATAAGCTTTCAGAGTGTCTTTATGTCTTAGAGTCATTCATTTCATCTAAGTGCCTTCTATCCATGCCGCACTTTGATGCTATTTTGTTTTCACATTACACATGCCTCTCTCTATATTGTTACTTGTTCTCTGAGAATCCCTCTTCTAGGGTCAGAGACCATGCTCTCCAGAAGCAGGCATGGGAATCGGCAGTTATCGTCTAGTGCGCTCGGGAGTGCTGGCAGGGTGCTTTGCTCTCCTGCAGCCAGTGACTGCTATGTTCCTGAAATGTCATGGGGTGCAGTCATTTCCTTGAGAAAAATTTCCTGTATTCCTTAATGTAGTTTCTGATATTGAAGAGTGACAGATTTGCAGTGTGACATTTAATTTTAGTAAATATATCTTTTAAAATACCAAAATCCTGCATTTGAATAAGATTCACTTTACACATTGATTTTAATGTATATTTCTAATTTATTCTGATAATAAATGTGAGATTGATGTTATTATTAGTGCTATTTTCTTTATTTCTTTACAAAATCTCATCTGGGTTGTCTTACTCATTCTCTAGTGGGATTTCTACTGTATCATAAATGAGCAAGACAGAATTTTTGTCCTTAAGGAGCCTCTGCTCTACAGACATTAAGTCATAATCCAAGGCCTAAGAAATAAGTTAAAGAGAGACACAAATACTATATTGAGGGAATGTAGAGGAAGAACATATTTACTGTATTTTACTCAAAGGCATATATTTTTTACTCATTTCAATGTTTCTAAAATTGGCACATGTCTTACAATTTGATGGCATCTTAGACTTGAGGAAAATTATATTTTGAGAGAATAATAAAGGAGCATAGCTCTCCGAGGATGAGGAATTTAGTTAAGTGGAGAAAGTGCTAAGAAAAAGCACCTGGTGAGAAAGCCTTGGTGTGCTAAAGGAATGATAAGTGACTTTGGGAGGTTGTCATTTAGGGCTCAAGAATAACATAAGAAGTGACATTAGGTAGGTGGGTTGAATCAACTTTATAGAAGATTTTGAAGATGAAGCTGTGGAGAGGTGGAATTTTATTCTGTAGAAGGTGGGCAGCTACTGAGGGGTTTTGAGAAGGGGAAGTATGGTACATATTACATTGAATTTCTTGACCCTATTTGGGAATATAATGCTAGAAGGGGGATTGAAGAAAAGGAAATTGTGATGTTTTGAATTAATGACTTGTTTAGCTGAAAGGAAAAGAAGGAAAGATGTTATGGAGGGAGGTAGAACTGACAGGAGTTGGTGACTGACTGAATGTGGGAGGTGGAGTAGGTGGTAGTGAGGGCTAGATACCAGAGTTACTATTATTAGAGGCCCGGTGTACGAAATTTGTGCACTTGGGGAAGTGGGGGTTGGCCCCTCAGCCTGGCCTGCACCCTCTTGTAGTCTGGGAGCGTGCCTAAGCCATCCGTCGGACATCCTTGGCACTGCCGCGGAGGTGGGAGAGGCTCCTGCCACCACCGCTGCACTCGCCAGAAGTGAGCCCAGCTTCTGGCTGAGTAGCACTTTCCCTATGGGAGTGCACTGACCACCAAGGGGCAGCTCCTGGGCTGAGCATCTGACCCCAGTGGTCAGTGCATGTCATAGTGACTGGTCGTTCCGCCATCGGGCCAAAACCGGCTCTGTGACATCTCCCGAGGGGTCCCAGATAGCGAGAGGGGGCAGGCCAGGCTGAGGGACCCCACCGGTGCACTATTGGGGCCGGAGAGGGACATGGGGGGTTGGCCAGCTGGGGAGGGACTTTAGGAGGGTCCCAGGGCGTGTCTGGCCTGTCTCGCTCAGTCCCGATCACCCGGACCCCAGCAGCAAGCTAACCTACTGGTTGGAGTGTCTGCCCCCTGGTGGTCAGTGCACGTCATAGCAAACAGTTGAGTGGCCTTAGCATATCATTAGCATATTACACTTTGATTGGTTGAATGGCCAACTGGATGACTGGACACTTAACATATTAGGCTTTTATTATGTAGAACCAGAGGCCTGGTGCACGAAATTTGTGCATGGGGGGTATGGGGAGGTCCCTCAGCCCAGCCTGCACCCTCTCACAATCCGGGACCCCTTGGGGGATGTTCAGCTGCCGGGATTGGGCCTAAACCGGCAGTCGGACATCCCTCTCACAGTCTGGGACCGCTGATTCCTAACTACTCGCCTGCCTGCCTGATTGCCCCTAACTGCTCACCTGCCTGCCTGATCACCCCTAACTGCCTCTGCCCCAGCCCCTGCTGCAGCGACTTCGTCCGGAAGGACGTCCAGAAGGTCGTTTGGCTGTCCTGTCTAATAAGAATGTTACGCTTTTATTATTATAGACTAGAGGCCCGGTGTATGAATTTGTGCACAGGAGGGGTCTCTTGGCCTGGCTGGTGATTGGGACTGATCAGCAATGTCTCGCCCAGTCCTGATCGGGGCTGGCCGGAGGGAGGGACTGCGGGAGGTTGGCTGGCCGCAGGATGTTGCCTGTGGGAGCGCACTGATCACCAGGGGGCAGCTCCTGCATTGAGCATCTGCCCCCTGGTGGTCAGTGCGTGTCATAGCTACCAGCCAGTTGTCCGGTCATCTGGTCGTAACGGTCGCTTAGGCTTTTATATATATAGATGCAGGACTAGGACCAGTTTGCTGAGACAATGTATACTGAAATAGGAAAACACATTTGAACTTTGGGACTGTTGTGACACCTTCTGTCATGCATGTAGCAGGGAAGTGGGGAAGTTCAGGTCTGGAAGGAGGAAAGTCAAGGCTGATGACAAAGATTTAGGAGATATCAGCTAGACAAGGGTATAATTTAATTCATTTTAGGGGATGGGATCTATGAAGAGAGTAAGAGAGTAAAGATAGAATATCAGAGTGAGGGAGAACTCTCTGCATTTTTTAAATAGCTTTTTTGAGACATAATTCACATACTAAACAATCCACTTTTTTGAAAGTATACAATTTGCCCTAGTTGGTTTGGCTCAGTGGATAAAGCTCGGCCTGCGGACTGAAGGGTTCCGGATTCGATTCCAGTCAAGGTCACATGCCTCCGTTGCAGGCTCGATCCCCAGTGGGGGATGTGCAGGAGGCAGCGGATTAGTAATTCTCTCTCATCATTGATGTTTCTATCTCTCTCACTCTTCCTCTCTGAAAGTTACAATTCAATGGCTTTATGATACTCAGAGTTGTACAACCATCACTACAATTGATTTTTGAACATTTTAATCGCCCCTAAAATAAACTGTATGGTTTAGCATAGGCTTTACTATTTCTACAAAATAGTCTGTTGGAAATTGATAAGAATTGCATTAAATCTGTAGATCTCTTTGGGTAGTATTGCCATCTTAACAATATTAAATTTTCTATCCATGAACATGGAATGTCTTTTATTTATTTAAGTTGACTTTAATTTATTTAAGCAGTCTATTGTAATTTTCAGTGTATATATCTTTTACCTCTTTGACTAAATGTATTTCTAGGTATTTTATTCTTTTAGAGGCTTTTATAAATGAAAGAGCTTTCTTAATTTCCTTTTTGTTTCATTGCAATTATATAGAATCACAACTGATTTTTTTTTCTTCTTGGTGTTGATTTTGTACTTTGCAACATTGTAGAAATTCTTTATTAGCTATAGTGGCTTTATTTCATTTTTGAATAGAGATAGTTTTACTACTTCTTTTCCAATTTGGAAGCTTTTTTATTTTCTGATCTAGTTACTCTGACTAGAACATACAGTACATTGTTAAATTGCAGTGGTAAAAACAGGAATTCTATTCTTTTTCCTGATCTTAGGGGAAAAGAGTTCAGTCTTCCATCATTGAGTATCCTACTAGTTGTCGATTTTTCCTGAGTGCTGTTTATGTTGAGTAAGTTTCCTTTAATTCCTAGTTTTCTAAACTTTTTATTTTTTTATGAAAGAGTGATTTGGATATTGTTAACTGCATTTTCTGCATCAGTTGGTATGATTGTGCCCCGCCCCCTTCCATTCTATTAATGTGTATTACATTGACTGATTTTCTTATGTTGAATTCCTGGCATTCCACTTAGATCATGGTATATAATCCTCTTAAAAATGCTGTTGGAAAAAAAAAATGCTGTTGGATTAATTTGCTACAACTTTGTTGGTCTGTAGTTTTCCTTTCATGTGATGCTTTGTCTGTCCTTTTTATCAGGGTAATATTGGCTGCATAAAATAGGTTATTAAGTATTTCCCTCTTTGTAATTTTTTGGAAGAGCTTGGAAAGAATGGGTGTTAATTCTTTAAATGTTTGGTATAATTCACTGGTGAAGCCATATGGTCCTGGACTTTTCTTTGGGAGGTTTTGGTTACGAATTCAATCTCTTTAGTAGTTTAAGTCATTGAGATTTTTTCTATTTCTTCTTGAGTTATTTTGGGTAATTTGTATTTCTAGGAATTTGTTCATTCATCTAGGTTATCTAATTTGTTGGCCTTCAGTTGGTTCACAGTATTTTATTAACAATACTTTTCATTTCTCTAAGGTCTATAGCAATGTTTCCACTTTTATTTAAGCTTTTAGTTATTTGTGTCTTCTCTTTTTCATTTTTTTTCTAGCTAAAGTTTTGTCCATTTTATTGATATTCTAAAAGAACAACTTTTGGTTTTGTTGATCCTCTATTGTGTTTATCTCTGATCTTGATTATTTTTTTTTTCTTCCTTCTGATAGCTTTGGGTTTAGTTTGCTCTTTTTCTCAGTCCTTAAGGTGTAAAGTTAGGTTATTGATTTGGATCTTTCTTCTTTTTAATGTAGGCATTTGCAGCTATAAATATCCATCTGAGAACTGTCTTCACTGAATCCCGTAAATTTTGATATGTCTCATTTGTTTCCATTCATCTCTAATTTCTGATTTCCCTTGTGATTTCTACTTTTACCAATTGGTTAAGACTATTAATTTCAACAAATTTCCTTTTGTTATTGATGTCTAGCTTTATTCCATGTGGTCAGAAAATATACTTTGTATGATTTTAGTCTTTTTAAATTATTGAGACTTATTTTGTGTTACTGATCTTCTTTCTAGATGTTCTTTCCATTATTGAAAGTAGGAGATTGAAGTTTTCAACTATTATACTGGTAGAATCAGTTATTCTTTAATTCTGTTGGGTGTTCTCCATTGACATTATAGTAATTACTGATAAGGAAGCACCTCTGCCATTGTGTTTTTTGTTTTCTGTATGTCTTATACCTTTTGACCCTCATTTTCTCTACTGTCTTTTTTGTGTTTAATTAAACTTTGTAGTCAATCATTTTAATTCCTTCCACATTTCTTTTTGTGTATAGTTTTAGATTTTTTTTGTGTGTGGTTACCATTAGGATGGCTTAACATTTAAAATTTATAATAATGTAGTTGAAATGGATACCAACTTAACTGCAACAGCATACAAATTTCTGCTCCTGAAATACCTCAGTTCTCCTATCTTTTATGTTGTCTTGTTACAAATTACATCTTTATACATTGTATGTCAGTAACAGAGTTATAATTTCTTAAATGAAAAATGAGGTTACAAATCAAAAGTATAATAGTGGCCTTTATGTTTTCCATGAATTTATCTTCACTGGAGATCTTTATTTCTTCATATGGTTTTGAGTTACTTTGTAGTTTTGTTTTTTGTGTGTTTTTTTCATTTAGCCTTACGGACTCCTTTTAGCATTACTTGTTGGACAGGTCTAGTGGCAATCTACTATTATTTATTTCTTTTATAGTTGTAAAATTTATCAAAAAACAGCTCACCTATGAATTCTATTTACAGCTTCATCGCCATTCAGATTTCCTAGTTCTTAGTAGAGCACACACTTGCTGTTTTCAATTCTTCCTGTCGAGGAAGTTAGCTTAGCTTCTTACAGAGAGGAGTGTAACTGTTTTTTATGTATTTCTTGTTTAGTTTACATGTATAGTTGTAGAGAAGCTCCACCGACTGTCCTTGACCACTAATTTGTACTTAATTCACAAAAGTGAAAGCCATCATAAAGAACTCCAACCACTGTCTATTTGGTTTTACCTGATTATGCGTATTAGAATATATAGGAATAATTGGGCCTTCAACAGAAAAATGAAATATTTCTCCTACTTAAACGTTTTGTTGCATAGATTTTCTTATTGTTGTTATAAAAGTCTTTGAGTATAATAGTTTAATTTTTTCAGTAACTATTTTGGAAATTAAATTTAGGTATGTAAGTGCTTCTAGGAACTTAACTTATAAAATGTATTTTCAAGTTTTAACTAACATTTCTAAATAAGTTACACTTAACTGTGAATTTTTATAAATGTTCTTAAAGAGAAAAATCAATACAGTATTATAGCTAATAGATTCTTTTTAGAACACAAAGATCTGTTTTTGATAAAATACATTGACAGTAAAATAAAGTGAAGATAGTGTATGACCTATAATTTTTTTCTTAGTGATATAAAAATAAGTGTCTCAAATACAGTGTAATTAAAAGTTATTATAACTACTTATGATTTCTTTGAATTTAATTATCTCAAATTAAATAAATTAAAATTGCATTTATATTTATCTAGAAGTCTATAATTTTTAAACAAAATGCATTTACCAAAAATTATCCCAAAGTTTAGAAAACCCACTAATTTACATTTAAAAACTTAAAATAACCTTTAAGTTAATGATTTTTATTTACCTTTGTTAGAGAGAACTTAAATGCAAAAATAATAACCTATATCTCTTTATATGTAGATGTCAATCCAATTCAAAAGGTGACTGAAAATGAATGACTTTATTGAAAAAACTGCAGTTCTTAAATTTTAGATTAGATATAATTTTTTAATTTTATACAAATTACAAAAATGGCTCAATTATAAAATTCATAAAGATAATTTAAATTCAGAATAATTCAGTTTAATTTAAGATAATTTAAGCTCAAATGTATAATTATAAATAGCTCGACTCCTTAACTATATGGAATTTGAAATGTCATATAACCTTTTTAGATAATTTTCCTAATTAGGTGAGAACAAGGCCTGAACTGTCTCCATTTGATTTTCTTGCTAATATTTGCAATTTAGTACTAGAGTTAATCCTTAATTGCTGAAAAAGAGTTGTCTATAACATGGTTACCAATTATTTTTCTATAATACAATATGTAATAAATGTTAAGGATGAACTATTCAAGAAATACATGTTAAAAAGTTTCAAAGTAACAGCTTACTAATGGTGTACGTGTGTTTATGTGTGTGTTTGTGTAAAGGTAAAGTTGATTTTTGGTGTGTTCAATGTTGATGGAAAAGAATAGCTGATTAAACCTAGAAACTAACTAAATTAGTTTTCCTTCAGGTATAAAATGTGTGCTCCTCCAACAAAGGCCTGAAGGTTTGGTGTGAGCAGAAGGGCAAGACCCTTTTAAGCACTGTTACGCGAGGAACTAATATAATCATGCTACATTATTTTCAGATTGAATTTTAGTGAGATCATACGAAATGGGACAAATTAATATAATTATTTTAAAATAATACTCAGTGCCAAAGAAAATTAATGATTACTATTGGCAATTTTGTGTCCTATTCCCTGACTTATATATGCATGTGTTCATTGTCTCCTGGAGCATTTATTAAGGCTGTTTTTCTGGGAAAGCTTCTCATTCTCTGACTTAAGACGTTAATCTTCAGATATCAGTGATTTTAGTTATTAGAGTTTCCCTGTAATAAATTCAACTCCTCTTTTGACAAATACAGAGGTGAACTACTAGACTTCTCTCTCTGCAATTTTAAGCCATTTTCAAATGTTTATGATAAAGAATTTTGGCTTTGTGGTTTTTAAATTATGGATGGTATAAGAAAACTTTGCAGTTCGCTTTTACTTAAAAATATATTTTAAAAGTACATTAATTTTTAATGTTAGTGGTATCTTACTTAAAAACTTGTTTATTCACTTTCATGTTTTAAGTAGAAATCAGGAAGTACCAGTGAAAAGTTTACAATTGTGGGAACTTTTTCTATATATGAATGTGTGTATATATGTAGGTATCTTTTTTCCCCTTGGGTCTTGAAATATAACTATGTAGGCATCTTTTTAAAGCCTGAATTTTTCTCTCCACAAAGAAGACTTGCAGCAGCTAAGAAGAATACATACAAATGTGATTATAACTTTGGGTAAAAACTCAAAAGGCACCCTTTTGGAATGGGTTGGTGGTTAATTAAACTTGGGCTGTCAAAATTTAAAATTATAAGGCCTCATATTCTCATAGCTAGACCATGTATCTGGCTAAAATAATGTCTTGACCTCCCCCCCCCCCTTCAAATTTAACCATAAATTTCCAGCTTACATCCATCTTTATTTTAAGCCAGCAAGTTAAGATGTTTTGTGTCTTTTATCTGCTCAGGCATTAACTTTGAATCAATGTAGTTATGGAGTAGTTTGGAGAAGAATTTCACTTATTTAAGGACTTGCCCCCGAGCTTTTAAAAATGGCTTGAACTTTTGATTCTTCATGGTTACGTATGTATGTCAATTTTTGCCTTGCTCAGCTGTTATTTATTTTTAGCTGATGGAAGTATAAATTGCTCAGCCCAGTTTTTTCCCTCTATTTAAGTTCCTTTTCCATATCCTTAGAGGTAGCAACATATGAATCTTATGAAGATTAAATGAGCAAGTAAAACTTTTTAAATCTTGGTAAATCGTTTGAATTTGGCAACACTGCTTTAGGTAGGTTAAATGATCATTTCATTTAGTTTATTTGTTCTGTATGCCTAGTGATTGTCCTTTCAATATCATATGATAGGCGTGGGGTATGATGCTAAGAAGCAGCAGTTGATTAGATTTTGGGTATCTTTTTATATTGTTACATACAGTTTACATATTTTTTTGGTATATTTTCTGATGTTGTTCACCATGCTCTTTCATTTTCCAAGCTTTTAGCCATAATTATATTTGTTCTGTTGTAAAACCTGCATCCCATAAAGTTATTGTGATGCCATAATTTGTTTTGCCAAGTAGGTTTGGTGGATATACCTTTGCTTTCGCTAGATATCTGAACATGGTCTTTTAAATGGTCTGCATTTAGAAATAAAAGAATTTGTTCTGCTTTTAGAGTAGCTATTTTCAACCAGTGTGCCACAGGGATTTTTAAAACATGCAATACCTAACTATTTAGTCAGGAGCTCTGGCCTCTTTTCCCTTAGATTGTCAAATAAAAAAATGACAACAGCCAATACAACAGTCTGGTGTGAATGAATAAAAATTATACCTTTTTTTTTTTTTGTCAGATCGGCAAAAAACATCTTAACTTTTTGGCGTGCCACAGAATTTTAGTAATTAGTGTATGTGTGCCATGAGACGAAAAAGGTTGAAAATCACTGGCTTAGAAGAGTTGATAAGTAAAGTATAGCTTACCTCACATTGAAAGGACAGTTAATGAAATTTGCAATCTGGTTCATTTCAATATAACTCAAAATATATTCAGCCTCTACTAGTACAAAATTGTAATTTTTTGTTTTACAAAGCTACACATTAGAAAATAGACTAAACACAGTTTTGGCTGTGTGAACAGTGTTTCCAGTCCACTGGGAGTGGAGATCATTAGCTCTTGAAGCTTGGTCTCTACTAACTTTCTTTACTATGTCCCCTTGGCTGTATGTTATTTATTTACAGTCATCCAGTTCAAGTTCTAAAATGACAGAAAATGCTGATCTGGGATTGTGTTGCAATAGTTGTGGTGGATGTTTTCTTGCTTGTTAGACTGTCTATCTGCGCCTTGTATTAATTAGGAAAGTTTTCAGCTATTATCTATTCAAATATTACCTATACAGTCTTTTAAACATTCTTTTCTAATGTTGGTCGATTTATATTTTAGATCATTGCTACTCAAAGTGTGGTCTTCAGATTAGTGCTGATCTACAAACTGACTTTATTGGTCTGTAATGAGTTAAGGACAGAAATTCAAAGCAAGCATTTAGAAACTTTTTGTAGCAACTTGATATTATTACCATGACATCTAAGGACATGGTTTATAAAAAAAGAAATTCACTTTTATTATATTTTACAGATTTTTTTTTCTGCAGTGGATTGACAATTTAAAAAAGGGTTCTTCATTTCAGATAGTTTCAGCAGTGTTTTGTTAGACCTCCTCATTCTATTTTTTTGTATCTCTTAACTGCTTTTACGTTTTCGTTCTTTGTCTCTCTTAACTGCATTTTGGATAAGTCTTAAGAGTCTTTCTTTCCACTTACTAATTCTTCATATTGACTATACAGTTTAACTTTTACACTGAATCTAACATTTTACCAGTGTTTTTTATTTCTTGAAGTTTTGTTTAATCCATACATATATGTATATTTTAAGCATTTCTATTGCTCAAAACATCCTTATTGTACAATCTTTCCAATAATTGAGGAATCTGCAGTCTAATTTGTCTCATGTTTGTATTGGCTGTCATTCATTGTGTCTGATATCCTGACTTCATTTTTTTTTTTTTCATTTGAAATGATTTTTTTGAAAGTTGTTGGACATTTTGAGGTCTGGATTGAAATTTATTTTCTTTCACCAAGAGTTTGCCTATGCTTTCCACAGATACCTGTGGCACTAACAGTTTAAGAGCACTTTTAATGACATCTTCATAGGAGACTTATTGGATTATATACATAGTGTGAATTTAGTATAAGAACCTTTGTGATGGTTTCCCTTTGTGATTAAGTGTCAAGAGAATTGATGAAACATTCCTGAAAGCACAAAATCATAGGGATGGATCACACTGATTAGAGGTTGCCAGGGGTTAGGAATGGTGGGGTGAGGGGTAAGTATGATTATAAACAGGTAATAGGAGAAAGATCTTTTTGGCACTTTTTCGCTGTTAACATGATGTAGGTGCGTTTCCCTTTGGTAGACTTTCTAGAGTCTGTTTCCGAAGCCTTGTGCAGCCACCAAAAGGTAAGCCCAGTTTTGCCAGTGCTAGGCACTTACTCTCAGGACAAAATTTGGTTTCTGGGTTTACTTATTCTACTTTGTTTTTGTTCATAGCTTATGAGGAGACTGTACTTTCTTGCTATCTAAGCAATTCATTAAAGCAGATTTTTCCCACTAAAATTTAAAAATTGTATCTAACAGTATTAAGGTATCTAGACTGTCATACTGCTGGAAATCAGTGTTTCCATCTGTCTATACTTCAATTTTAGCAAATATGTTGCTATTTTGTGCCTCAGTTCTCTTATATTTGTTATTATAATAAACTATTTTTCTTTATCTCTTTGGTCTATCAGATGTCTAGTGTAAACCCATCACAGTATGCACTCAGTTATGTAGTTATGTCTATTAGTCTTATTTCCTGCTATTCTTTCACTAGCCCTATTATGATTTATTACACTTGTATTATAGTCACTATTCTTTCACTCATATTTCATCCTGGTTAAGTGCTGCCTCTTTTGTGGACTCCAACAGTTCCTTCTAGCACCATTGACATTTTGGGATTTTTGTTGGGGTGCCGTCCTATGCATTGTAGGATGTTAGCAGCATCCCTGTCCTCTACCCACTAGATGCAAATAGTATCTTCCATTTGCAACATCAGACATTGCCACACATCCTTTTTTTGGGGGGGTGGGGAGCAATATCTTCAATGGTTGAGAACTACTGTTTTAGAACTGTGTGAATCTGGTCTCCATTGAAGATTCTTGTTTGATTATCTCTGCCTGTGGTTTTATCTTCTGGATTTTCAGTGGTCCATACTGTCTGGATTGTACATTTTCCACTTCTTACATTTGCTTGTGCATTTCTTTCTTCACTCTCTGCCCTGTGTGTGTTTTGTTTGTGTGTCGCATATGCACATGTCTGATTTTCCCAAGTTCTAGATGTATTTTACTTTTTTGTTTGCTTGCTATTTTTGGTCAACCCTATACACTTGTTAGTAGTTTCAAATATATCAGTTGTTTGCTCTTTTCCTTATTTTTCCACTTTTATGTGGTAGTAATGGGGGTTTGGAAAATGGAATCATTCTAGAAAATGTGAAGAACTTTGAGGCATTCTAAATTCGAGCATTCTACTCATGATAATCATGAGGCTTGCAGATAATAGAGTTAATACCAATGTAATGGTAGTATGTATACCCAATAATAGTGGAAAATTTAAGATAGCATAAGATAGTCATAAAGATAAGAAGGATGTAATTTCTGTTAGCTGTATTCGTTATATAAGTAAACAGAAAAATGTGCAGAGGAGTAGAATTAAAAAATAGACTGAAAAATACAGAAAATGGAAGGATTTGTAGAAGCATGAAGTAGGGATGATTAGTTCTACAGAGTGAGATGAGCAAAGTAATCAATATGTCGAGGTAAATTGTTAGGAATGATGGATTGTAGCATCTGGTTAGGAGTGACTTGTGTAAAGCTGACAGATGTGATATGTGAATATTAGTAAGTTGAAAAGAAGTTCAGAATAGAAAGGTTAGATTCTTCTTACCAACTAAAAAGAAACATGTATTTTTTGTGCCAGTTGGGAAAGATATAACTCAGTTATAGATTTTCCTCCTTTAAAAAATTATCAGCAAATTCTAAGTAATAATATAAATTGAAGCTTGAATTTAACTACTTTTTATAAGGTGCTCCTCATCTAGGCCAAATTTTCATGAAAAATAATCATAAGCTTAATACGTGTTTATTATAGAAAAAGTAGAAAGTAATGAAAAGTATAGGGAATGTGAAAGGTAGTTATAGATCCCAAAGCCTAAAACCACTGTTTTAATTTAGGTCAATTCTATTATCTTGATTTTTATGTGGTCTTAGTCTTTCTCTCCATATATAGAAATGATGTATGTGTAAATATATACTGTATGTATATACACTGAGTGGCCAGATTATTATGACCACCTGACGTTTGTAGGCAAATTAGCTATAATTTCGCGCTGACGTTGCTAGAGGGCCAGACCATTATAAATAGGGAAGCAGGTTGTTTACCATGACAGTAGAAGTGATTTTTTTTCTGAAGATATGGGTAAACAATGCGATTTAACAGCCTTTGAATGTGGGATGATTGTTGGCGCTCGGAGCCATGGAGCGAGTATCAGCAAAACAGCCGAAGGCCTGTTCCAACACCTTTGCTGTCTGCAGTTACCAAGATAAAACATCTCCAATTCACACAGGAACACAAGTCCAAACAGTCGAGCATTGGAAAAAAGTCATGTGGTCCGATGAAACACCTTTCCAGTTGCATCATGCAGATGGCAGAGTGAGAATTTGGCGGAAACAGCATGAAAGCATGTACCCCACATGCATGAGTACAACCCTTCAAGCTGGTGGGGGCAGTGTTATGGTTTGGGGCATATTTTCCTGGCATGATTTGGGCCCTTTAACACTTGGAGTGCGGGAAACGAGTTAAGTCGGCTCGCGTGAATTGCGCGTACTCCGCGGGAGCCATCTTTAACTCGGTTCATATAGATTTGCGGTGGAGTGCGGGAAACGTGTAAACTCGGGCCGATTGTAACTGCGTATTACCAAATATTTGTTTGTAATCCACCCTTTTGGTGGATGGAACAAAACCAAAAGACAGAGCCATCTTATATTTTGGTGGGAAATTCACCCGCACTCCAAGTGTTTAATTCGTGTGGAACAACGTCTGAATAGCACAACATACCTAAGTATTGTTGCTGATCAAGTTCATCCTATCATGTTGATGGCGTATCCCAATGGAGATAGCTTCTCCCAACAAGACAATGCGCCATGCCACGGTGCTCGTATTGTGCAGGAGTGGTTTCAAGAACATGAGGGAGACTTTACCTTGCTTAGGTGGCCCCCACAATCACCAGATCTCAATCCAATTGAGCATTTGTGGGACAAAGTTAAAAGAGCCATCAGGCAGCTGGTTCTACAACCATCAAATCTCACAGAACTGGACAGTGCTATTCATCAGGCATGGTGTCAGATTCCTCGCATCACCTTTCAACATTTCGTGGAGTCAATGCCAAGAAGAATCGCCGCAGTATTGAAGGCAAAAAGTGGCCCAACGAAGTACAGATGGGGTGGTCATAATAATCTGGCCACTCAGTGTATATATGTGTGTTTGCATGGATGCACATATATATTAAATGGGTTATTTTTATATGAAATGTTATATGGTCTGTCCTTTTTCATTTAATATTATGAGCATTTCTCCATATGTATGTGTTGTATATATGTATATTTATATAAACTGGGTTATTTTATGTGAAATGTTTCATAGCCTGTTCTTTTTCATTTAATGTTAAGAATATTTCTTTTTATCAGTAAAATTCTTGAAAATGACATTAAATGACTACATAGCATTCTATTCTGACTTTACCCCCAAATTTATTTAAGCATATTGTTAAACATTTAGGTTTTTCTTTCATATATGTGTTACATAAAATATAAACACACACATGTATGTACATATACATATAATTGACAGTGAACACGCTAATGAAAAATTTTGAGTACATTTTCTCTGAAGAGTTGTAGCCCCTGTTGCAGTCTGGCTCTTATATATTACCCTGCAAAATTTATTCTACTTGTCTTTCTTAGTAAAAAGAACCCTAATTCTATGTCTGGGCATTATTACTAATGTTAGAGACCTCAATTCCTATCCTTCCAAGTGGTTAAGTGTGGCCAAAACACCACGTTGTGGTTTATACTCTGTAAGCTGAAATATAAGAGTTAGAAGTGAGCTGGGTGGGCCTTTCTTTCCCCTTTCTTTTTCTGCTGCCTGCAATGTGGCTGTGTTAGCTGGAGTTCTCATGGCCTTCTTGGAGTATGAGCCGACTTTGAATAGAACAGTATGTGGTACAGCAAAAGATTGGAAGAAACTTTGGCTCCTGATATTGGAGCTGCCACACCAGCCTTTGATTGTCTATCTCTGGACAGTTACATGGGAGAAAATCTCTTTCTTTGTTTCTTATTCTCTTATGTTATTACTAAAGGCCCAGTGCACAAAATTTGTGCACTGGGGGCACCTCAGCCCAACCTATGCCCTCTCACAGTCCAGGACCCCTTGCTACTTACCGTCTGCCTGCTCGCTCCTTACCCTTTGGCTCGCTGCTCCTTAGCACTGCCATGGAGGTGGGAGAGGCTCCCGCTACCGCCACTGCGCTCACTAGCCGTGAGCCCGGGTTCTGGCTGAGTGGCGCTCCCGCTTTGGGAGCGCACTGACCACCAGGGGGCAGCTCCTGCATTGAGTGTCTGCCCCCTGGTGGTCAGTGTGTATCATAGCAACTGGTCGTTCTGGTCGTTTCGCTGTAACGGTTGCTTAGGCTTTTATTATATAGACTAGAGGGCCTGTGCACTAATTTATGCACCAGTGGGGTCCCTTGGTCTGGCCTGCAGGATCGGGCCAAACCCGGCTCTCTGACATCCCCCGAGGGGGTCCCGGATTGCTAGAGGGTGCACGCCATGCCAAGGGACCCCTCCGGTGCATGATCGGGGCCAGGGAAATTTGTGGGAGGTTGACCAGCTGGGGAGGGACTGCAGGAGGGCTCCAGGGTGTGTCCAGCCCTTCTTGCTCAGTCCCGATCAGCCATACCCCAGCAGTAAGCTAACCTACCAGTCGGAGTGTCTGCCCTCTGGTGGTCAGTACACGTCATAGCGACTGGTCGACTGTCTGCCCCCTGATGGTCAGTGCACATCATAGCAAGTGGTTGAGCAGCCTTAGCATATCATTAGCATATTACACTTTGGTTGAATGTCGACTGGTCGATCAGGCACTTCGCATATTAAGCTTTTATTATGTAGGATAACATTGTTATTTAAATTTTCTTTTTGGCTGGGGAAGGATATGACATAATTGTGTCTGATTAAGGATACCATTGTTTAATGCTCTAAGTAGTAAGGTGGTAGATCAAATATAAAGAAACATGCATTGTGTCATGATAGATTGTAGATTCAGGTTGAAACCAAAACCTACTTAGAGACTAGACAGAGATGACTTGGTATTGAAAAGAAAATACTTGGAATAATACATAATTTCTGGAACTCTTTGATAATTATAATGCTGAAACTTGTCTCAAGTGCTTTTACTAATTATCACAAATATTCTTTCAGGAAACACTTGATAGCTTTTAAGTAACTCCCTCCCCCCAAATCTCACAAACCATTGAGGATTATATATTATGTTTTATCAGAATAATCTCTTCATGCCCTATGAATTTTTGTTATTTATTATCTTCCTTGTCACTTTGACAAGGTTAACTCATAGATATGACTTTTAATGTTCTCATACTAACTTTATTGAAGTAATTTTGATAAATGAAATAAAAAACTTTTATAACTGTAGATTTATGTTTTAGTATTGATTCTAAGAAAGCTATTCATAACTTCAGTTAAACAATTGAAGTTATTTTGATGAGCAGTTTTAGGTTTATAGAATAATTGAGCAGACAGTACATAGAGCTTCCATTTGCCCATTTTTCCAAGGATACACATTTTCATATATTCCATTGTATATAATGTTATACATACTTAAAATACCTTTATATCCCTGAACCAAATCTGTGTTATTTTATAATAGGAAATTCATACAATATAACAATCATTTTTTTCTAATCCAGGTTTTCCACCCACAGCACTATTAACGTTTTAGGCCAGATAATTCCTTATTTTGGGGCTGTCCTGTACGTTGAGGATGTTTAGCATCATCCTTGATCTCTATCTACTAGGTACTGATAATATTCCCCAGTTATGACAACCAAAAGTGTCTCCAGACATTGCCAACTTCCCTGAAGGTGGAGGGTGAGAACCATTGCTGTAATCAATTTATAATGCTCTAGGATTTGCTGTATTTTTTAGGTTGGGCTCAAAATAAGGGTGTGTAGTTGAGCAAACCTTCACAGGGAATTGGTGTAGGCAAAGTTAGAATCTTCCCTGCCACTGGGGGTCTTACTGAGTCCCAGTTTCCTTGACTACAAAAAAGGTAAAATATTACTCAACTTAAAAGGTTGGTTTGACAATTCATTGAGATAAATTACATAAAATACTTGGATTAATTTTAGTTTCCTTCTCTTCAAGTGTGCTATATTGTTTGGATTTATTCTTTTAAATGTGTCAAAAACTCATTACAAAATTCTTATTTCTGTGGGGAAACTAATCATACATAGTTTGGGATCTAAAGTTTATGGATTTCCAGAGTACTATACTATAGATGGTTAAAAACTTTAAATGTTCAATGAAGACTGATTTATGAGGTCAATTGTGTTTTGACTCTTTGTGGTGTTTTAATTATATTGTCCCTACATTCAAATTGTAATAGTTAAATGATCGCATGTGTTTTTTTCAAGGACTTTGAGCTTCTCAAATTGAGGATAGCATTAGATGTCAGCCAGTCACTTTTTCTTTTGAAGTTTTTGTCTTCATGTCTGAAATCACGCCAATTTTAACAGCTTGTGTGTCAGTTCTAAAAGAGGAAGCTGGCCTCTGTCAGCTTGTACTTGGTTCATTAAAGACTTCTACAGACTTGACATAGTTTTCACCTAATAATGTCCACATCCCATTGCTACTTTGTAGAATTATAAAACATTGTTCCCTAGTGAATGAAATGCCGTCTGTAATAATTAAGGTTATTCTTACTGTTCTACCCCTGCAGAAAATTTCCAAAGACTTGGTGAAGGAAGACTTTGTGGATGAAGAAGACTTTTCTGATAGGAAAACAATCAAAAGCTGTAGCACTATTATACTGTAAGTATTGCTTTGAAAAAAAAAGTATAAGTTAAGCATATTTTAAGTATTCAGTTGTTTGGGGGGAATATGTTAGGCAAAGATATTATATGTAAAATATAGAAGAGAATATATTATAATTATGTTAATAATTTATAAGAAGCAATCCTATGCAGTCTTTTAAAAATTGAAAATATGTTCTTATGTATTGAGATGAGGATTTTACCAATAGCATTGAAACATACTTCTAATTCTAATAAGGGTTGATCTAGTTTGTGTACATTTGCTTATTTAAAACTATCAGAATACAGAAAATCATAGTTTTGTAGGTTTGTGATTTGTTTTGGTGACTTATTGTTTAGGTTATTTTGCAGAATTATTTATTTGCTGATTTATTTATGTATTTCATTATTTATTTATTTGATTATTTAGTAAATTATTTATCTGATGAATTATTAATACATCTTCATGACATGCTTTAAATTATTTATAACTTAATTTTGAGTTTATTGCTTTTAGACGCTGCATTGTTACTGACTAGTTTTGATTTTTTTCTTTGTGGTTCTTTAAAATTAAAGTACTAGCTCCAAGGCAAAAGTATATTCATTGCAATGCCCATGGATTAAAAAAAATAATATGGTAGAGGTAAACTTTTAGTTATGCTTTGCTTAGCTTCAAATTTACCTGTTTAGGGTTATCAGTGATATAATGTTCATATGTGTATGTGCATGCATACTCATTCTAGAGTCACTTACAAATTAATAATATAGCCTATCGTCTCTCAACCAATTGAACATCTAAACCACAGTCCACATTACCCTTTGTGTTTCTAGAGGACAGGCTGTATTTCTTACTTGCTTTAGAATAAATAATGGAGTCCTAGTTATTTTATTTTAGTGGCAAATCTATTTTACAACTGGAATATTTTAGGAAAGTTCAGAGAAATGAAGTCCAACTTAGATTTGGATCCTTGAGATATAAATTTGACTGATGTTGCCTTTGTTTTTTAAATCCCCATTAAATGTGTATTTGAAAAACAGCATGATGTTTATATAGATATTATATCAGTCATAGTGACATATTTATTTCATATCATCTCTCTTATGGAAAGTTTCATGCTACTTGATTTTAATAAACTAAAATGGACAAGGGTCTTTATAAATGCAAACTATAGTTTCCTGGACTTTAGGTAGCAGTTCTTTTATGTAAAGTTTCTATTTTTAACCAAATAAGGTATATCTTCTATCTTCTGACTCTATTTCATAAGATAGTGTAGTCATTCAGGCTCACTTGTAGAATGGGTTTAATGAATAGGTTAAAATAGTTGTTTGGGTAAAAGAGTGTCATGTGCACAACATGGCCTTTTGTGTTTGCTTACAGTGAATTACTGTGTACTTTACAATTTTTAACATTTCGAAGAGAAGTAGTATTGTGCATTACTTGTGATGATCTGTTGAAATATAGTGAAAATGGCCTCTGTAGACAGGTTGCATTGTAGAATTGTAAATTATGCATATTTATATCCAAATTTCTTATTTTGAAATATTGAATATATGAATGTTTAATTAGAATATTGCTTTAGTATCTTCATGTACTTGCCATAAAGGAAGCGGTTTCATTTGCATACATGGGTTTAAACATATGTGTAATTGTACATATCAGTTACTTTTCTGTTCTGAAGATGAACAACCACAAATACTGTTATATATGGAATTTTATTTTAAAAGCTGCTTCAGTATGCCAGTGTGGACTTTTTTAGAAGAAAAAATATTCCTTCTCCAGTGTTGAATAAGATCTATATTAGTTGTCATGATCATATACCGAGCCCACACTATTAACAAGTATTTGTGGACTATTGCCTGTGTCATCTCAGTGATCTCTCATTGGGAGATACACATATGTGTGCACACACATATGCCCATACATGTGAAATTCCTCCTGACATCCAAATAAAATTTTAGGACTTATTTTTGGAAAGAGACATTAATGGAGGTCATTGTAATAATAGCTAGCATTTATTAAGCACTTATTATGTGCAAGCACAGTACTCCTATCTTTGGATTGTTACTCTTCACAGTAAGATAAATACAGTTATTATCTTCATTTTACTCATGAGGAAACAGATTTAGTGATGCTTGCACAAGCTGATAGTAAGTGATAGTGCTGGGATCAGGACTCATTTAGTCTGACTCTCAAGAGTCTCTCTCAGACCATGACAGTTTTGTATATGTAGTTGGTATAAGATAGTTTTTCACCAGAGGTGTTTTATTTTTATTTATCTCTGATAGCTTAACTTGCTAACTGTTTTCACTTCGCATAACACTTAGTCATCTTTTCTAAACAGTAGGCAATACTTGAGCTTCTTGAATTTTATGATTTGATTCTTCTTGTAATCCTGTGTAGTGGACCAGAATTATATCCTGCAGAATTTGTGCCGCAGGGAGATTATATGTTTGCCTGATTGATGTCTAACACTCAGATCAGCAATTTTACTTTTAAGCCCATGGTCATTTACAGGGTTCTGTTAGGTCAAATCTTATTTTCTTATAAAAATAATGGTATTATCAGGGTTAGATATATGTGTATTGTTAAAAAGAATGATTCAGTGTCTGATGCCTAAGCTTTTATAGAAACGATCACAAACTATTAAATTAACTCTAAATATAGTGTTAATACACAGTTAAGTGTTTAAATATGTGCACAAGGACAAGAAAGTAACCAATTATAATTTTAAACACTTAAATGTAATTATTTAAAAGATTTTGGGGAGCCTCAGAGAGTAAGGAAAATCATGAATTTGGTGTGAGGCTAAGGGAAAAGGATCTTGCTATCTGCTGATAAAGGGAAGCCTCCATCCTGGGTCTGAAACACACAAAGGATATCAGAAAACAGATTAGTTAGGAGTTGGACAGCAACAGAGTTCGTTCGGGTGATATTGTATGAATGCCATAGGTGGTAACTGCATCTGAATGAATGTGAATCACTCAAAGTTTTAAGTTAGAGTTTTCAAGTAAATAATTAATGTTACATTAGAAAATCCTTCAAACCCATGATTTAGGTAACATGAAATACTGTAATAGCTAGGATGAACATGTAATTTACCATCCAATCTAGGACAGTTTTGAGAGTGAAAGGGTGTACTCTAATATGACAGGATAATAGGTATAAACTGGGATCTTCTTAGCAAAATTGGCACCTGTGGTCACCCTAGTAATATCTCAAATTTCTATTGGATAATTCCTAATAGTCTTATATAATATATATAAAGGCCCGATGCACGGAATTCATGCGGGAGGGCGGTCCGTCAGCCTGGCCTGCACCCTCTCACAATCTGGGACCCCTCAGGGGATGTCTGACCCCTCACTCCTAACTGCCTGCCTGCTTGCTCCTTATCGCTTGGCTCACTGCTCCTTAGCACTACCATAGAGGCAGGAGAGGCTCTTGCCACCACTGCTGCGCGCATGAGCCCAGCTTCTGGCTGAGCAGTGCTCCCACTGTGGGAGCACACTGACCACCAGGGGGCAGCTCCTACGTTGAGCGTCTGCCCTCTGGTGGTCAGTGCACATCATAGCGACTGGTTGTTCTGGTTGTCCGGTTGTTCTGCTGTAACGGTCACTGGGCTTTTATGTATATAGGTTTAAGTGCAGTCTTAAATCACATGCTCTATCTATGCAAATGTTTTCTTTAGTGATAAAACTAACTCCAATTATGACCACTATTTATGTGTTTTTTTTAGCTAATCAAGGCAGTTTGTGGCTATGACCTTTATAAAGTACTAGTGGCCCGGTGCACAAATTCTTGCACATTGAAAGGAAATTAACTAGAAGAAATATTTTAATATCGCTATTCGCCCTTTTTCTATAATAGAAGTGTCAGAGATGAAAGAAAATTAGTAAAATGTACATGAAAATAATATATAAATTGATTAACAAATAAACAATAACAACATGATATAACAACTAATATTTTCCATGAAATTTTTACTGTCAGAATCTTCATTTATCATTATTTTTTAAAAACATGCCAGGTATTTGGAAAATTTTTATCATTTGGATGAATTTTGCCTTTGTTACAACATCGAGTAAATTTTCCATCAGATGGTTTTTCTTTGGAGAAATTTAGGGATAGGCAAAATTGACATGTAACTGTCATTCCACCAAAACAAAATTGCATCCTCATTTACCTCATTTTCACTATGAAGGCAGTTCCAACCAGTATTGGTAGTACTTGTTGATGACTATTTTTCAGACATATTCTGTCAATGATGTTGCTTTCTTTTGACTTCAGAGGTACGTTGTGGCAGTAGTTGGTCTTCAGACATATTCTGTTGACAATTTCGGCTTCAGAATGTCAACAAAAACGTGACGTCATTACCCGGCGCCCACAGCCACTGTTTGCGGGCTGGGCTATGAGCTGCATTTTGCCCCATGGCAGTGTCGGCTCTAGAGTGGTGGCGGGGCCTGTGTCCCACTTGGGGGGAGCTGAGTGTTGCTTTGTCAGTGCCAAGTCTGCACTGCCATTTCTCTGTAAATGGCAATGTGCGTCATGGCAGCTCCTGCATTGAGCGTCTGCCCCCTGGTGGTCAGTGCACATTATAGCCACCGGTTGGACGGTGGGAGGGACACTTAGCATGTTAGCCTTTTATATAGATAGAGGATGTTTTATAGCTTTTGGAACCTATTTTCAATATGAAAATAGAGAGGTATTACTATTGGGAAGAAAAAGTTAAGTATGGCAGAGTTGGTTATAGTATAGTAGATAACTCTATAGAGTTTTTCTTCCTCTCACACAGATTATTTGTGCTTGTTTTGTTTTGTAAATATTATAATTTATGGCATATTTGACATTGTACTGAAAAATAATTCTATTTGCTATACCATCAGAATTTATAATTTTATGTTGGATCAACTAGTGGTCTTTTTTTAATTTTCCTTTCAAAAACCATGTTGCATATATTGATAAGTTGACAGTTTTGCCAAAACATTTTTGAAAACAATTCTTTCTCCTTATTGAAATTCTGTGTATGAAAATAAGAATATCTAGAAAAGAGTTGCTTAAAGGCTTTTTGGTTGTGTGTGTGTGTGTGTAGTTTTTAATTCCCTCTTGACATGTATTTATCTAACATGGCATATTACATTATTAAAGTCATAATTAGATTATTAAATTTCTAGTTAATTTGCATTTAGATTATAGAGGATTTGTTAAGTTGAACTAGGTAACCACACTGCCATATTTGTACTTGAATGTACATTAAAAAGAAAAATTCTCATGCAGTCATTATTCATATGTATAATATCAGAACTGTTTTTGTTCAGAAAGACCTATTATGCTTAGTAACAAAAATAAGAGTTTCCATATATTCTGCCTGGAATTTGTCATAGTGTGAAGCACTTTATGAAATGGTTGTAAGAGTAATAACATAGCTTATGTGTTGGCTCTGAGAGTAGCTCCTTTATAATTATGACAAGTAAAAGTACAGCCAAAGGTCACATTAAACGCAAGATTTCTTTCATACCTCATCTGTTTTGTGGATAGCATGTGAAGTAGTTTGGGTTCCTGTACTGATATTTTAAGAGAGCAACCCAAGGTTGTTCCCATGGAAGTGTTTCAAATATCTTTCCTCCTATCTCCCATGTGATTGCAATATTTGGCATGAATGTGTATTTGAATTCTGGACTGATTAAATAGTAGCTTATTAAATTTAGAGTTTCCACAATAACAAAGGGACTTTTATACTGCAAGGATTTTGTAGGGCACTACAAAATAATAATAA
The DNA here is from genome assembly GCF_000147115.1 of Myotis lucifugus. Taxonomy (NCBI): domain Eukaryota; kingdom Metazoa; phylum Chordata; class Mammalia; order Chiroptera; family Vespertilionidae; genus Myotis; species Myotis lucifugus. Next base: position 1,862,969 of record NW_005871056.1, read on the forward strand.
CACATAAGAGTGTTTAATAATACTGAGTACTATACTGTCTAAATGCAGTGTCTTAGTTTTGACCACCTTGGTATTGATATTGTTCACTCAACAGTAAATACTAAATAACGTACCACCACCAAAAAAACCCAGAAAATGAAATCACACTAATGAAATTATTTAAACATGGCATGCCTGCACATATATAATCTATTGACCAGATCCTATTTTTAATTTGGTAGGTAAAAGTTGGAATATTGAAGAGATCATATATAGGAAAAGTTTTTATTAAAAAAACTTATGGGGGAAAGGGAATAATGTCAACATTAAATTTTTTTAATTAAAAAAAGACAAAATACATGTTACAAAGTGATTATCAGATCCCTTATAAGTCATTCTCAGCACACAATACTGAGAAATATAGACCAAAGTAAGGATGTTTGGAAGAGGATAAAATTGGCAAGTTAGTTTTTTGTATAACTGCTGAAAGCATTTCTGTTTTTGAAATGCTTTTTTTCTGTTGTTTTCCCCATTATTGCATGCTTCTTGCAATAAGTCTTTTGATTTTGTAGATATATAAGAAGTAACTGTATATGAAGTATGCATAATACTGGAGTTGAAAGATGGGATTTTATTTTGTTTCTAAGTACCCAAATAGAGTGGGCATATTTTTTCACTTAAAACTTGAAAACTAAAAATAACCAGTCCATTTTTTTTGAGTAATATACTTTGAAATTGGTAACTAATTTAATCATTGACAAACATTTTGAACTGTTGCTCTTATCCCTTAATTATTCTCTCTTGATGGGGCTAATAGTAATTTAGATATTTTAGCAATCTAGTAGAATGTTTACATATTCTTAAGTTATATTTTAGACATAATGTGTATAAAGCAATAATGATCAATAACTTGGGAAAGTTACATAATAGTATTCTAATTTTATCTTTAATATTGACCACTCATTTTAACCCACAGACTCAGTATCGTTAGGAACTAGCTATTTTTATGCTTGAGTTTGCTTAAATTCTTAAAATTACATAGAATTACTTTTTGGAAATTGAATTTTTCGCATATTAATTCTATACACACCATTATAGTATTTTTATAAAATCATTGAAGTTTCAAAAATTTGAGATTTTGCACCAAAAAAGTAGGTGATGATGTTTTGCTGGACAGTAATCTTTTGCTTCATAAATCATAATTTGAATTCATTGTTTTATGCCAATATATTTTTATTTAAATTTGACATATATTTTCAGGAGTAGTTACAGGATAAAATTAGACCTACTGTATTTTTCATTCAAATTGACTTATTTTCCCTTATCTTGAGAACTTTGGAGTTCCATTAAAATATTTTTTGGAGTGTACTCAGTTCACACCTACACCATCTCTATCACTTCATCTTCCACACTTCCTCTACCTTCTTATCTTTCATTTTGTATTATCCCACTTTACATATTATGATATACTGAACTCAGTACAGGCAAAAAAAAGTTATGAAAATGAGAAATCAAGTGCAGAAAGGTCTTATGGAGAAAAAATTTAATTGTGCTATTGTATAAACTTTTTAAATGTTTAGCCAAGCTAGAACTGTTTAACAGATGTGATTGCTTCATTGTTTCAGATTTATGCCAATCAGAGTTGATAGGGTTTGATCACACTTTAGTAGATTTATGAGATAAATTACAATATTGCATGACATGCTTCAGATAGAAAACATCAATATAAGTTGAATATGATTTCTTGTTTAAGATAACAAGCCAGTAATTCTTTAAATCAGATGGTTGTGCTTTGAGAGAATATCAGTTTTTATGAAAATTAACAGTATCTTTGATATTTTCTTCATGGTGACCAAAAGTATATTAAACTTTTCTTTCAGTGTACAAATGTGATCGTAAATGGGAGGCACCTTATTTTTATTTAGCTATAGATTACTTGTCAGATTTCCAAAGGTCTATAAAAAAGGACTAAACTGAACAGAAATTTTTTTTCTTTTGCTCTTTTTTAAAGAAAACTATGTATTTTATTGATTTTTTTTACAGAGAGGGAGGGTGAGGGATAAAGAGTTAGAAACATCGATGAGAGAGAAATATCAGTCAGCTGCCTCCTGCACACTTCCTACTGGGTATGTGCCTGCAACCAAGGTACATGCCCTTGACCGGAATTGAACCTGGGACCCTTGAGTCCGCAAGCTGACGCTCTATCCATTGAGCCAAACCTGTTAGGGCCTGAACAGAAAATTTTAATGAAAGATAAAAAAGTTTGTAATTGTGGTACTGCATTTTTTTAAAGTTTCATTAGATATGTCTAAAGGAATTTCTCTCTTTTTTTTAAACAAACAAGGTTAATGCCTCACATAAACAAAGAAAATGAAAAAGAACATATTTAACTAATGAAGTGACTGATTCCTCCAGAGAAGTTCTTAGAGCCAACAAATGGGAGTCAGTCTCAAGCCTGTTTGTTTTAACAAGAAATGGTAGAACCTGCTATTTAAAAGCCCTTGCTAAGAATGATTTTTAACTTCATATGAGGTCTACATGGTGGAATCCCCCAGTTCAGTCTATAAATATAGAAGCCTAATCGACCTGTTGACCGGTTGCTATGATGTGCACTGACCACCAGGGGGCAGATGCTCAACGCAGGAGATGCCCCCTGGTGGTCAGTGCGCTCCCACAGCGGGAGTGCAGCTCAGCCAGAAGCTGGGCTCATGGCTGGCGCGCGCAGCTGTGGCAGCGTGAGCCTCTCCTGCCTTCATGGCAGTGCTGGAGGAGGCAGGTGCAGGGGGGCCACGATGAGCGGGAGCGATGTGGCACCTGGCCTGGATCAGGCTCCTCCCCGGCCGCCTACCGCTTCACACACTGCTACATCCCTCGGGGGATGTCGGACTGCCGGTTTTGACCTGATCTGCGGGGATTGGGCTGAAACCGGCAGTCTGACATCCCCCAAGGGGTCCCGGATTGCGAGAGGGCACAGGCCAGGCTGAGGGACCCCACCGGTGCACGAATCCGTGCACTGGGCCTCTAGTTTTGAAATAAAATCATGGATTCTCTTGAGGACTTGATTTGAAATTATTACTAAGTCAAATCATTTGTGAAAAGAGGGTGGAATTTTTAATTTCTTAGATTGGATTTAAAACTTTTTGGAATATGGAGACTAGCCAAACCATTGATTTTTAAGAAGGTAGACCCTCTTGTTTCAGGTAAGGATATGGTCAAATCTTAAAATTTTTTTCAGAAAACAATTATTTACATCATGTCTTAGATTTAAAATATTTAAGAAATAATCCAAATAGTCACAAAAATACAGAGGCTAAATAGAACAGGTGACCTTGTATTTACCGTGCAGAATTAGTATGTTAACATTTGCTCTACCTACCTACCTATAAATATATATAATGTTTTAAAGTCCTTTCTTTCTAGGAGATAACTGCCATCCTGAAAGTAGTTTATATCCTTCATGTCCATGTTTTTATATTTACTATATTCATGTGTTTATTAACAGTGACTGTTCTTACTAATATTTTATTAGTCACTCTGCAGTTTGCTTTTTTATTCTTTTTACCCAACATTGTTTCTGAGCTGTTCCTTCTGTTTTTACATCTGGTTTATTACTTTTAATTGTTCTCTCATATTTCATGATAGTACCATAGTGTGTGTATCTGTTTCTCTTTGGATGGACATTTAAGGGTCAGGATACTTTGCACAGATTTCTTCCACAGATATTCATGTGGCTCTGCTGGGCTCAGTGTTTTCAGCACATGAGACAACTGCTCTCAACTCTTACAGTGTTGTGTCCAGGTTCTAGCATTAGGCAGCATCCTCAGGCAATTTGGTGCCACTAGAGCTGTGCATTGCTTTCGCTTTCCTTGCTGAAGTTCCTCTGTCCTTAAAACCCAATCACAAAGAAGCCTGCGGACAACTTTGCCATGCTGCTCTTTAAAAAAAAAATTCTTCCTATCCTCTGTCTCACCCCGTAATAAAAAAACCCCACAATTCCAAAAATATATTCTTTGGTATTTGTTTGAAAAATATGTCTTTTGTTATATTTTCTAGTTTTTACATTTTTGTTTTATATTAGTCTGTGGGAGGCTCGAACCTATGGTATTTGGGGGTTTCATTTTCTGTAACAGCAGGTGCACAGGGTCTGTGCATATATAAGAAGGTTTTGCTTAATATGAACAATATGATTTTGTGCCTAGGCAGTTACATAACTTTTTCTGTTAATAACAGTGAAATATTTAATATTGAGAATGATACTTTTATTTGTGAATAGTTTGGAAGTTTTTAGAGCTTATTTGAAAATTTTATAATTGGAATTGCATTTTTGAGGTTCAAATTTGTCTTATAATTTTCATTAGTCAGGCTTCTTTTATTTTAATGTATTTAATATACTGGAAGAAGTCATACATTTAAAAGTATACTTACACATATACACTTAAAATTTTGATTGTAATGCACTTTCAAACCATTGAAGAGAAAGCTGTCAATATACGAAATTCTTTGACAGTGTGGCTGACAGCTTGAAGCTGCCTCACAGAATGCCAAATATTAGAGTATTAATGTCATTAGCCCTTTCTTGAAATACTCTTGGAAGTATTTCTTCTAAAAAAAAAAGATTAAAGAAATTGGTAGGTCTGGATCATTTCCTTTGTATCAGTAGTTTCAGAAAGCTGAAAAATGTTTATGGTGTGTTATAAACAGATACTCTTCTAATAATGCCATACATTATGTACCAAAAATGATCTCTGTTTTAATCATAGATGCTGATTTAATGAGACAAGACTAGCTTACGTCAAAAATGGATTTAGTATGTGATTTTTTGTTGTTGTTGCTTTCTCTGTGTTTTCTCTACATAATTAATAGACATACCTTTTAACATCATTGTCAATTTTTTTTGGAAGATTTTAACATCCGTTTTTTTTAATTCCCAGGAATATGTTTTTGTCTCATAAACCCTATGAAATAGCTACTAAAATATTTTAAAGAAGATGCCTCATATTGTCTTGTATCCAGTCTATTTTACATGAACAAAATTCTTATCTGTTCATCTTTTAAAGTTCCTACTTTGTTTTTGAGGGACCACTGTGTATTTTTTTATAACTTAAAGGGAAGTTTTAGGGAGACTGTCAGTTTAGTCAGTGAATTGACTATTAGATGGTGACGTGCGAGGTTTCTGGTCTCTCTCAGGCAGTGTGCTTAGGTTGCCCCTTAGGTCGGCTGTTGGCAGAGGCACTGGAACCTTCCCTCAGATCTGAGAGCTTTTGCTAGCCTCTCTTTCCTCTCCATTTGATTTTTTCCCCTCAAAACCAACTTCAGTTGCTGACTTTGAGCCCTTAATTCTTTTACATCTGGATCATACATCTTGATTGACAAATGTGCCTTTTCATATGGTCAGATAATTCTATATTTGGAAAAAATATTCCTATTGTGTGTTTTATTCCACTGAACCCTTTCAGTGTTAAATGTAGTTTGGATGCATAGGGAAGAATTAATGATTGGAAGATACAGAGTTGGTAAATTATTTATTCTGGCCCCGAGGAAGCTGAAAAGCTGAGTGAAAGACTAATAAATCATTTGTGGTAGTGCTGCTTGTCACTTCCAATTATTTTAGACGGTTTTGTGATAAACTGCAGCACCTGCTAGATATCCGCACACCCTCCCTTGATGCTGGTGGTGCAGCTTGTTTAGTCGATTATCAGAGGCAAGTTTGTGTAAAGTTTATTTAGGTTAGAAAGGAAATTACTCTTTTTAAGTCAGTTTTGTTGCCTTTTCTCATTGCTTTGAGTGAAAGGATTTCTGTGACAAGGCAGGGAGACTGCCTTTTCTTTTGTTGAATTAAATACTTGAAAAATTGAGCTTCTTTATTATTCCCAGACTAATTAAAAACTACGTGGACTGAGATGATTAGTATGCTAAAGATCGGATCATTTCCTTGAAATGCTACCACTTAATAGAGAATCACTGCTGCTGTTTGACCAAACTTTTTTCATCATTCTTTGTTTTCAGTGGCTGAGGCTTTGAAACTTACAGTCCTGAAAGGCAGTGAGGTCAGTCCCTGTTTGCATTGGTCCTAAACTTAGCTGCTGAGATCCCTGGAGGCATCAAAGAACTAGAAAGAAAGCTTAGCCTAGACTGGTCTGGATCTAGACTGGTCATGAAATAGGGCCGCTCTAAAACTCCTTCAGAAATAAATTATGAACATCATATAATGTGCATGCTTCATGCTTGGGATTATGGCCAGCTCTTTTGTTTCCATCAGAGTTTAACAATTATTTATGTTGAAGCCCAGAACATTGCTTGTTTATACATCAGAATAACTTGTTTTCACTGAAGCTTTCAGCTTTAACATAAAAATACGGGAGATTTGAGAGGACTCTTAAGACTATAGACAAAGAAATAATCTTGATAACTGTCTCCTATTCATTCAGTCACAATTTTACTCACTAACTTATTTCTCCTCATAAACATGTATTAAGCTCATGTGTCCCCACTCTCTGGGAACAACTACCACTACTACTATTAGTAATAACAAACTCTTCTTTTATAGCTTGGTATGTGCCATGTACTATTCTAAGCATTTTACATATATTAACTCATTTTAATACAATAGCTCTATAAGGTACTTACTGTTCTTATCCATATTTGACAAAGTGGTAAGGCCATAGTGATTTCATTTTTCTTTAGAGTCTATAAAGGAGGGAAGTGTTTATGATAAATCTGAATTAACTAGGCTTAGGAACTTCAATCCAAATAGTGTAATAATAACTAAAATTTATTGACCATTTAATTTTGTGTTTGTCATTATAAATATTATTTTACTTTAACCTTTGCATAATTTCTTTGTTATGATGAAGAAATTGAAGCTTAAAGCAATTAAACCAGCTTGGAGGTGGAGGAGCTGGGATCCTAGTCAAGATCTGACTGCCTCTGTACTCTCTCTAGGGGTCACAAACCCTAGTCCTGATAGTCTGTTGCTAGGTAAGCAATAGAAAGTGTGGAGGAAATGGTCTAGTGCGAAATCCACGCAAATAGAGAGCTTTTCTAGAAGTGGGCCCAGAGTCTCTAGATCTATTGATTTTTTTTTGAAAGAAGTTAAAAATCTAGACTTTTTATGTAGAATGTTTAAATTTAAAATCTTGGCAATTGATTCAGGATGAATTGTTTGCCTACTGGATGTGGCCTGGGAATGCCAGTTTTGACCTTTGCGTACTGTATTGCCTTTAGTAGAATTTGTTTTGAGGTTTTTCTTCTAACTTTATACAATTGAAAACTAGTAAGAGTCTGTGAAACAGTATTAATAAGATAATAGCAGTAAAATTTCATCCTTAGGGAGATTAACAGACTAGATGAAACATTACTATTCATTAATCTTATATAGTTCATTATACATCTCAGGTGAGTTTTAGTTGAGCTTTGTTTTCAAGTTACCATGGGATGCTACTAATTTAAATACAGTCCAGTGTAGAGCATAAAATCAAAGAATTAAAAAATTAGATTAGGATTTAAAAAGATAAGCAAGTAGCAAAATAAGTAAATGTTTATTGGAACTCTCTCTTACTGTTGTACCTCTGGTAACAAATCCTTTTATTTCCTCCTTTCCCTATTCCTACACATTTCTTTTTCTTGATAAGAATCATGTGGGAAGTTAAGATATGTACAATTTCTCATTGAAATACCTTCATCAGATTACATGTAGAATTAAATAATACATGGAATTTTGTGACTTGCAATGGAATTTTGTGACTTTTAATGGATTTTAACACAGTTAGTCAAAGCCTTTATTTATATAGCATACTACCCAAAGTTTTAGTGAATGGGAACTGTTTGAAATAAAAGTCAGTAGTTGTTCATTATTATTTTATTGAATGCTTTTATGTCACTTAAAATATAAATGAAATATCCCTGGATATAACTTCAGTATCATTTTATAAGTGTTTGAAAAACATTTCAGATTAGTCAGTTGTTAGAGAGTCCTTCTACAAACCTAGATTAAAGACCTAACCTAATAATTGTTAGTAGCAAATTCACTATTACAAAATAATTTTTCTTAATATATTTTCAAAGCCTACCTTATAAGGAAAGATATTTCACCCCAAACCAGTAGTTCTTTAAAAAAAAGAGGGGGGCTCAATAAATTATGAATTATTTAGTGAGTCCTTTAGATCCTTTTTTTTGTATTACTTAACATATAAGTACTTGTTACTGACTTAATTTTGTTGTTGTACGTTTCTGTTATTGGAGTGTTTTGATTTAGAGCATTTCATTTAATAATGTTCAATTATTGGTCAAAGTATGGCTCTAAAATATTAATATAAAAATATTTTACTATGGCTTTTTATAATAAGACCAATATATGTTCATTACAGAAAAATTGAAAAATATAAAACACATGTAATTCCACCACACAGAAATGACCAGCAAACCTCTTTCTATTTTGAGGCCTTTTTTTCCCCACTCTGACTGCTTAGCATTATATAGTTATCTTTTCTATGATATTATTCATAGTTTAGTAGATTTGTTTTTAAAAGACATTAAAATATTTAAATAAAGTTCAAATGCATCCCCTTCATAGAGCTTTTTGCTTAGTAGCTAGAAGTAAATTCTCCTTCTTCCTAACTAACTTCCATGTGACTATACCTTATAGCTACTTCTTTCTTACCCAAAACTTCTCTGAGGGCAAAAACTATCTGATATTTAACTTTATATTCTTATAACATTCACCGACTATTGAATGAGTGAATACAAGTAGATTTTAAATTCAATTTGTCTCTTGTACCCACCACTTGAAATAGCAAAATGGCAGCAAATATATGAATGCAGTTTTTATCATTTTAATGGGTTATTCCAATAGGGCTTTTTTGGAAATGTAATTATACAAAGAAATCACTGAAGTTTATGGCGCTAATCTTTCTTCCTAGATTTAAGCTGTACTTAATATCATAATTAATGAGGGTTTACTATGTTCAGATATACCAAGTAAATCTAATTTGAAGGGTGAATTTTGCTAAATAAGTATCTAAATACAATATTACAGTATTAGAAATCTGCAAAAGAAATACTGATTATTGGGAGGTTTAAAATTAAATGGAGTATGTGAAATATGAAGTAAAAATATTTTTAGGTATGGTGGATCTAGTATGGTATAATTTAGTTAAAAGGTAAGTTATAATGCCTGAGGAGATTAGGTCTTTAGACTTTCTCTTCTTTCAAATATATTTGAATAAGTAAATTAAATGTATTATGTGTGGAAGTTGTTCATAACTTGCCACATGTACTTTAGGAATTTTATTACCATAAAATTTACCTTTAATGTACATATTAGAAAACAGAATGTTTGTTTCCTTAAAAATATTTATGCTTTGGAGAGAACTTAGAAGACATAATACTTGTAAAACATGGCAATGTAAGGAAAGATGAAATAGAATGGGTTCTAGTAGTTTTGTTTCTAGCAGCACTTTGACGATGTAATTAGAAGGTAGCTTTATGGAAACTTTTCAAGTTGGAAGAAGATTTCAGCTGGTGTGTCTAAAGGGTCACTTAAAAAAAATCCTTCTATATTAAAATAAAATGTGTCCAAGCTTTAAAGAAAAGATATCAGAGTTTGCAGATGATCCTAAAATTGGAGCTAGAGGAAATAATGAGGAACAATGCAATCAGATTCAAAAAGATTTGGATTGTTTAGGTGATTGGGCCAGCAGATGGCAAATGCAGTTCAGTGTAGACAAATGTAAAATAATTATCTTAGGAACAAAGAACCAATCATACAGCACACTGATCAGGAAAAAATTTGTGGGTTATTGTAGGAAAACCATTGAAACAGTTAACCCGGTGCACAGCTGCAGCAAAAAAGGCAAGCAAGAAACCAAATTAGCAGACGGATGGAATATAAAGCAAGAGGCAATACTTATAGTGTATTAAGAAACTTGCTAGACCCCATCTAAATTACTCAGTCTAGTATTGGTTGATGGAACCACTTTAGAAAGAGTAAATTTTGCCTTGGGAATAGACTATAAATTGTAAATTCAATAATGTTAAAGAGATTTGAACTAATTTTTATGAACTTTAAATTTGAACTTTTATAGATATGAGCAAGACACTGAGTCAAAGTAAAGGCACTTCAGGTCTGTCCACTATCAAAACTTGATCTTAGTAGAGGACATGTATAGTTTCAGCTGCCTGGCGTCTTACCTAATCTTTTTTCTAGCTTAGGTAGAACTCTGCCCCTCAGCTCTCATGACTAAAATATCCTAAAGGTTGGCATGAGGTCCCAGCCTGAGAGCTGCACCTTGGCACCTGGAGCAATCACGGGCACAAGATCTACCTTAAGAGCTGCCGATGAGATGCTCCTTCCTGCCCTGTCACTCTTGATGCAGTAACATACCTTGTAAACTTCATTCTATGCTGTGGAGGCAGGACTTTGTGATTTGACTTCCTTGGTTCCTGTACAAGCGTGATTCTCCAGTCTTGTTTCATTTTTTTGAGCTACTCAGTACACAGCCAATAAATCGCAGTTGACTTAGATTATCCAGAATGTGTCTGTTGTTTATAATCAAGAGCCCTAATTGGCATGGTGATAGTGTTATATATTTTAACTTTGGCCTTTGCATTGTTTTTTATTGTTCTTCAGTGTGTTTACTTTGCTTGGAGTGGTAGATAAGGAGAAGAAAGCTGAAGTGCAAATACCTATCCCTTTCTCCCTCCCTTCCTCCTTCCCTTTCTATCTCTTAATTTTTCCCGTAGTAGAAAAGAAGTAATAAGAATTTGTACCAGTACATCAGTATCTATCATTATCATGTAAAATTTAACTTTACCCATGCAGATGAATAGTGTCACTTTGTTAAAAAGCGTGCTTGGTATTTAGCCTACCTGTAAGAGAAGTATACATATTTTGTTATATATTATATTTGGTATCTCTAAAAATCATTTTCTCCCCTTATTTTGAAGGAAACTTAATGTATTGTTTTCTTAATGTCACATGAGTAATACAGGGTAGAATCTGGAATACTGTGCAAGGTTTTCTTTTGTTTTTATATTATTGATTACTAAACATTTGTTGAATGAAATGTTTTGAAATAACACTTGTAAATTAGGAATAGTGGATTATATTGTAAGTTTGTCCTGAGTTGATTGGTTAATATTTAGAATTGATTTTTATCACATAAGTAATTTTTAAAATATTGGTTATATTTTCTATTTATCATAAATGCCTTATTGACTTATTTTTTAAATTAATTTGTTAGTCCAGTATATGGATGATTGGGGCACAGCCACAATGAGTAAAGTGGCAGTGGGGGGAAAGTAATGGAATTTTTTTTGTTTTGTTTTTGTTTTTGAGAGGTGGTGTGCAGGACTAATCCTTGGAAAAAATTTGAAATAATTTGTATTTGAGGCTTTTTATAATTCTTAACAGTAAACAGAGGAATCCTCCCAATAGAAAGATGTCCCCGAGTCTATTACTCATACATCTTTAGGTTGCCAGCACTCTTTTTTAATCCTTACCTGAGGATATTTTCCCCCACTGATTTTTAGACAGAGTGGAAGGGAGGGAAGGGGGGGGGGAGGGGAGAGAAACATCGATATGAGAGAGACACATTGATTGGTTGCCTCCCGCATGCCGCTGACCTTGTGGCCAGGGATCAAACCTGCAACCCAGGCAGGTATGTGCTCTTGACTGGGAATTGAACCTGTGACCCTTTGGTCCGCAACCCTTTGGATGCTCTAACCACTGAGAAAAACTGCCCAGGGTGCCCAAACTCATATACTACCCTAAAACTTCCATGTAGCATGCCTTCCAAACAAGTATTCCATGATTCGGATTTTACACTCACATGCTTCCACTCTGCTCCGTATTACAGATTATGGGCAGTGTTAGGAGAAAAGAACTGTGTGACTGGACTATTTGAAACACCTATTTAATAGCCCTTCTTAGAGATTACTCTTTTTTGAAGATAATACTTCTTTGAAATTTTGGTTAGTATGTCTCAGCAAATGAAAACCGTTCATCTGAGTGTTCAGGGAAATGTCTTTGGTCGTGTTGCACAGTTAGGGACTTCCTGAATCACATATGTCTTGTAATAAAGAAAATAAATATACTTAGAAAATTAAATATTTTAAGTATATGAGTGTTAAGGGCAGTTGAAGTTTTACATTCTAACCTTTAAATTGTTTGATCTCTTAAAAATGGAATAGCATGTAAAACATTTTTTTTTCTGCATTATGTACATGTGAAGAAAGATGTATGGCACATGGGACTGAAATACTTAGCAGATGATTATATACTGCAGTTGGCATGCCAGACTGCTGAAGACTAATCTGCATGTTCGAGCGGTAGCATAATGGTTCTTTCAGGAGTAGAGCTAGACCCACTACCCCAGCTTCCTTGCCCTCCCAAGAGAAGTATATTTCATCTTCCTTGTCTGCATTGCAGGTTCCTCTATGGGACAGAATCTGCAGCTAGCCATTTCTGTTGCTACTTGCAGTTGAGCTCAACTTCTGCTGTAGAAGCTTGCGGGGTGGGGCTGATACTCTAGGGTTTCTACTTAGTTCCTGGGTAAAAAGGCAGGCCTCTTATTATCATACCTTCACTTTCAGAGTGCACATATGATAGAGATGATGTCTGTGCTAATGCTTGCTTTATATACTACTGTTGGGTGATCAGGGACTGCTGTTTCCCTGCCAAATAACTTTTATTATTTTTAGTTATTGTTAGGTTTGGAGTCATTTCAAAAGACCAGTGGCTCTAGATAGCTTACCTTTGTAGTGGGGTTATTTTACATTTAGCTCTGATTGCCTGCCTGTTAGCCTGACTGTTTATCTGCCACTTTCACTCCTTTCCTTTCCTCCCCCCACTTCCTCCATTGCTTCTTTCTTTTTTCTTTTTGTGTGTGTGTGACAATTTCACTTATTTATGACTTAAAGAATATGGTTGTTAGAAAATTCTATGTAAAAATGCAACTTGCCAGTTTATTCTAAAAATATTAAGCTATTCTTTATTAGCACGAAGGCATTAAATGTGTTTAAATTTGTTTTATATAAAAATAGGATCGTAGACATCTATTAATTGTTTTTCTCTTAACAGTAATGGGCAGGAAATATAAATCTACATAATCTCTTTTAATAGTTGCATAACATTCTGTTTTATTTAACCAGTTCCCACTGGTGACAGTTGGGGTCAGTAGAATTTTTCACGATTATATGTAATACTGCATCCAAAATACTTTTGATAAAGTTCGTATTTATTTCTCATTATTTCTAAAGGATAAATTCTGGAAGTGGAAATTACTGGATAAAAGGGTAATCACATTGTTAAGGCTTCTGATACTTATTGCTAAAATTTACAAGTTTCACTCCCACCAGAAATTTTTGAGAATCTTGTTTATTTTCACATCAACCACAGGCTTTAATACTTGAAAAGAAAACATCTTTGCTAATTTTATAGGTGAAAAGTGGTAAGTAGTATCTTGTTTTAATGTAATTTTTTAATACTACTGAACATTTGTATTCATTTTACAATTTTCTTCTTAATATCACTTGCCTGTTCAGGGGTTTTTCTCATATTTATTTGAATACTAAATATAGTAAAAAGTGACCCTTTTCTGGCATGTTGGCAGTATTTTTTTTTCCATATTTCAATTTTGTATATATTTTTTAAACTACTGAGTAGAAGTATTGCTTTGTTCTTTGTTTCATTTTATTTTGGGGCTACATATAGCCATTTAAAATAAAATCAAACATGTCTTTTTTTACACAAAGGTTTTCATTTTTAGTATTAAATTTTTTTAAAATTAATGTTTTTAATCAATTTAGGATTTTTAACTGTTAGTTTTTGGGCATATATTCTGCATTTTCTGTTTTTTGGCTTTGCAGACATTGATGTACATACAAACTGACAATCAGAAATATAAAGAAAAGAGCACTGACCTGCTGCCAGCTGATTGTGACCTTGAGTCTCAGCTTCTGCATCTATAAAGTGCTCATTCAGTTATTTTGTCCATGAACCACGGTAGGAAATAAAATTTAAATAACTCAGAACTTACATATTATACATACTCATATACAGATATGTTCTTGTGTGTACACACACACTACCTGTTCTATTTTGTATGTCATATCAGACTATTAAAAAAACCTGCTCTACCAACTTACTAAAATGCTTTCATTACCTGACAATGGGGTATTATAGTTTGTGAAACACTGATCTAGTGAATTGGACACTCAGATGCCTTCTAGGGCTGACCAGATACCAGATGCAAATACCTTGCCACTTTAGCAAATCAGAGGGCCTGGGTCCTGTCTAAAGACATTCAAATAAAAATAAAACAAAACTTGTTAGGTCAACAAACATATTTCTGGTAGAATTCAGCCTGCTAATTTGGACTCCTAGCCTGGGCTAGAGGAAAAAACCCAAAAGACAAAATACAAGCTTGTTACTCTATTGCTATAAAATGTTTTAAATAAACAGTGCATATTCAGGCAGTGGACCATAGAACATACTTTGAGTCCATTGGTCTAGATGCTGATTTTTGGATACTTTCTAGTACCTCCCTGATCTCAAATTCTGTGTCTCTGTGACAACTCTATACAAGGATTAGAAGATGAAATAGCCTCACCCAGTTTTTCTGATTTCATAAAAAATGATGCCTATGATAGGATCTGAAAAAGAGAAACATGAAAGAGATTATTCTAGGTATCTGAGTTACTCTGGAGGTTAATTAAAGGGGGAGGTGAACTCTGACCTTTTCTTGCCCAGCAAAGGTGATGACACAATATCCCAATAACTGTGTCCAAAACCAGAAAATGCTGATGAATAATTAGTGAACAATCATATAGGGAAAGTTCCGTGTCATTGAAAAAGTACAGCAGCATTTGGATACCTAGGAAATGTATGTGTGTGCATACAAAATTATTTTTATGACCTGATTTTCTAGTGTTGGGGGCAAAGATATATACCTATAAGAGAGATGCTGTGATGTACAACCATTAAGGATGACTCTGGTGACTCGGGTAATTGTAATGGAACCATAGAGCCATTAGGCTCCAGATGGAACTTTAATCTGGCTTCTGATTGAGCCAAGTGTCCTTGTAGAGTCTCTAAGCATCTGTTTTGGAAATATATGTGACATTATTCAAAATTTGTACAAATTAAGCCACCCTTGGGTTATAATTCAATTTTTCTTTATTGAGAAATGTATTGTAAACAGTGTTAGGCAATCTAGTAAAACTGGCCTGTACGCATTATTTATTTCCCTATTAACTGGTCATTTGTATTTCTGTGACTGAACTCTTAAATGAATTTAAGAAAGCTTCCATTACTTCTAAAATTGTACTTTGTTTATAAAATCTGAAGAGATTTTCTAGTTTCAAATAGCTTCCACATTGGTACTAATTTTTGAGAGACTATTTAAAAATACATAAAATTATGGTGATTTTAACTTTGAATGACAGAAATCCCCAAATAATCTACCTTATTTCAGAATGAAGTTTATTTTCTCCCATAACAGAAATTCCAGAGATAGGGGAGGTTCTAGGGCTTGGTCTCCAAACACTGAATGAACAGCTATCAGCTTGGTTTATCTGTCTGTCCATTTGTCTTCATACTGGTTTCCGTCAGGATTGCAGGGTGGCTGCTGTTCAGCGCTGGAGTGCACACGTCCTTTAGTTCCAGCAAGGGAAGCAAAAATATTTCCTTTTGTTGCAGTTTGAAAGTTTTTCCCTCTGCTTTATTGGCCTAGTTTAGACCACATGTCCATACCACTTTTAATTAATTATTTTCCCATTTACAGGAACACAGAAATTAAAATTATATTGTGGGAAGAAATACTAGTTACGTATTTATAGTTCCTTTGGCTTTTCTTGTTAAATGGAGAGTGGAAAAATTATTTTTTATTGGGGGTAATAAATATTACCTGGCCCAGGTGAAGTGTAAGGAGATTGCATTTTTAAGTGTTAGTGACATTTTCTCAGGAATATATTCTTTTTAAAAATTTTCTTTATTAATTAAGGTATTACATATGTGTTCTTATCCCCCCTTTGCCCCCCACTCCCCAATCCCCCGCTCATGCCCTCACCCCCCTAGTGTCTGTGTCTATTGGTTATGCTTATATGCATGCATACAAGTCCTTTGGTTGATCTCTCCCCCTTCCCCCCACCCTCCTTTGCCTTCCCTCTGAGGTTTGACGGTCTGATCGATGCTTCTCTGTCTCTGGATCTGTTTTTTCCATCAGTTTATGTTGTTCATTATATGCCACAAATGAGATCATGTGATATTTATCTTTCTCCAACTGACTTATTTCGCTTAGCATAATGCTCGCCAGGTCCATACATGCTGTTGCAGATAGTAGGAGTTCCTTCCTTTTTAAAGCAGTGTAGTATTCCATTGTGTAAATGTACCACAGTTTTTTAATCCACTCATCTGCTGATGGGCACTTAGGCTGTTTCTAAATCTTAGCTATTGTAAATTGTGCTGTTATGAACATAGAGGTGCATAGATCCTTTCTTATTGGTGTTTCTAGTTTCTTGGAATATATTCTTGGAAGTGGGATCACTGGGTCAAATGGGAGTTCCATTTTTAGTTTTTTGAGGAAACTCCATACTGTTCTCCACAGTGCCTGCACCAGTCTGCATTCCCACCAGCAGTGAAGGAGGGTTCATTTTTCTCCGAATACTTGCCAGCACTTGTCAATTGTTGATTTGTTGATGATAGTCATTCTGACAGGTGTGAAATGGTACCTCATTGTTGTTTTGATTTGTGTCTCTCAGATGATTAGTGACTTTGAGCATGTTTTCATATGTCTCTTGGTCTTCTATATGTCCTCTTTTGAAAAGTATCTATTTAAGTCCGTTGCCCATTTTTTGATTGGGTTGTTTATCTTCCTCTTGTTAAATTGTATGAGTTCCCTGTAAATGTTGGAGATTAAACCCTTATTGGAGATAACATTGGCAAATATGTTCTCCCATGCAGTGGGCTTTCTTGTTGTTTTGTTGATGGTTTCTCTTTGCTGTGCAGAAGCTTTTTATTTTGATGTAGTCCCATTTGTTTAATTTCTCTTTAGTTTCCATTGCCCCAGGATAGCAATTAGACAAGAAGAAGAAATAAAAGGTGTCCAAATAGGAAAAGAAGACGTAAAACTTTCATTATTCGATTTGCAGAGGACATGATACTGTACATAGAAAACCCTAAAGACTCCATCAAAAAATTATTAGACTTAATAAATGAATTCGGCAATGTAGCCGGATACAAAATTAATGCCCAGAAATCTATGGCATTTTGTACACCAATAGTGAACTTACAGAAAGAGAGATTAAAAAACAATCACATTTACCATTGCACCAAAAAAATTTAGGAATAAACTTAACTAAGGAGGTAAGAGACCTGTACTCGGAAAACTACAGGACACTGAAAAAAGAGATAGAGGAAGACATAAACAGATGGAAGAACATACTGTGTTCATGGATTGGTAGAATCAACATCATTAAAATGTCCATACTACCCAAAGCAATCTATGATTCAGTGCACTCCCCATTAAAATACCAGTGGGATATTTCACAGACCTAGAACAAACTCTCCAAAAATTCTTCTGGAATAAAAAAAGACCCCGAATAGCTGCAGCAATCCTGAGAAAGAAGAACAAAGTAGAAGGGATCTCAATACCAAATATCAAGCTGTATTACAAAGCTACTGTTCTCAAAACTGCCTGGTCCTGGCACAAGAAGAGACATCTACCAATGGAATAGAATAGGAATATATTCTTTGAATGATTGAATAAAGGGTAGAATTTTAGGTAGATGTGAGAAGCTTTGATATGTTTGAGCAGTGGTTCTCAACCTTGGCTGCACATTAGAATCACCTGAGAATCTTTTTAAAATCCTGATTTCGGGGATCCTCCACTCGGATTTTTGTTTTTTTTTTTTTTTTGTT
>NW_005871056.1:1880964-1948464 GCF_000147115.1 Myotis lucifugus
CCCACCCCATAACAAAGAAACAGAATTTCCGGAGGTAGGAGGCCCAGAAATCAGGATTTAAAAGATTCCCAGGTGATTCTAATGTGCAGCCAAGGTTGAGAACCACTGTGTTTGAGGAACTGAAAGAACTTTCCTGTACATTTGAGGGTGGGCATGGTAAGTCTCTTAGTTTCAGAGGCCATTCGTTACATGTAGTTTTGTCAGCCAAACTACAGAAGGTAGACTTCAGCTTTATCCGTAGGTATCACGGATGGCACTAATTGTGTAATCCACATTGATACACTAAAAGTGTGATCAGATCTGCATTTTAGAAAGTCTGGTTGCTAAAGTATGAATTAGAGAGGAGCATGATGATGATCACCTAAACTAGACTAGTGATATAGAGATAGGAATATGGGCAAATTAAAGCAGGCCCCAGTAATTAATTGGATGTGGAGCAAGAATAATGCTTATGGCCAGCTAGGTGGATAGGATGCTATTCAGAGATCAGATGAGGTTTGGGGCTAATTGAGTCCAAATTGCGTTTGGGGTGTTGTATTGGTTTTTTAGGGCTGCAGTAACAAAGTGCCAAAAATTGGGAGGCTTAAAACAACAGAAATCTAGATTCTAGATTAGAAAAAGCATGTCAAACTCGTGGTCCGCGGGTTACATGTGGCCCACAACTAATATTTTCGTGGCCTAGCCAATATGTCGGTATGTAAGAAACATTTTAATACAAATTTCGTAATTTAATTTTTACAATATCCTGTTATACATAATTATTAATAACGAACTACAACGTTCACTAATGACTGATTACTATAATCGTGTTGCATTCATTTCCCTTACGCACCTTACCCACAGGCACACCATCTCTCTCCACAAATACTAGCAGCGGATATTTTAGCAGCTGATTGCCATGTCATTGGTCTTGCACTGACTTGTTTGGTGTGCACAAAAGGAAATATTTTGCTTTCGGAGAATAAGAAAAATAGATTTATTTGCATTATGCTTATTAATTTGTGCAGTTATTCAGTGTCTGGTAAGTTAATGTTCAAGGAAAAATATTAATTTTTATTTAAATGTTCTATTTTATGTTAACGATTACTCATTTATTTCAGCCCTTTGTATTCAGCATGTCTTTATCGAAATAAACCTAGGTTTCTATGAAAATTGAAGCTTTTTGCCGTAACCAGTTTGGCTCAGTGGATAGAGCGTCGGCCTGCGGACTGAAAGGTCCCAGGTTCGATTCCGGTCAAGGGCATGTACCTTGGTTGTGGGCACATCCCCAGTAGGGGGTATGCAGGAGGCAGCTGATCAATGTTTCTCTCTCATCCATGTTTCTAACTCTCTATCCCTTTCCCTTCCTCTCTTAAAAAATCAATAAAATACATTTTTTTTTAAAAAAATTGAAGCTTTTGTTTTTTGCGGCCCACATAAACTTAAACCTTGTTTATTTGGCCCGTGTTAGCCTTTTGAGTTTGCCATACTTGGTCTAGAAGACCAAGATTAAGGTGTTGACAGGGCCAAGTTCTCTGTGACTGCTTTAGGAGATAATTCATTCTTGCTTCTAGCTTCTGGTGTTTGCAGGCAATCCTGGACTTTCTTTGGCTTGTGGATACATCACTACCATCAAATGGCTGTATTTCTTCTGTGTGTCTTCACATAGTCTTCCCTCTGTGTCTTTCTCCTTGTCCAAATTTCCACTTTTTATAAAAGACACCAGTCATATTGGATAGGGCCTACCCTAAAGTGACCTCATTTTAACTTGTAAAGACCCTATATCCAAATAAGGTTATATTCTGCTACTAGGGGTTAGGACTTTAAAATATCTTTTATTGGTGAATGACAGAATTTTACTGAAAAATTAATAGGATTTGATTAATTGAATTAATATCGTGTAGAAGGTCAGGAAGGTAGATCTTGAATTTTCGTGCTTAACTGAGTGAATGCTGGTACTGTTAGAAGGAATAGGAAAGTAGGGGGGAAAGGGAAAGGCATTTTCTAGACAAGGTGAGGGCAGAGGGAAATGAGTTTTGTTGTAAGCAGAATTTGGAATTGTATGAGATAGTCAAATCAGTTCATGATCTAGTCAGATTCAGGGAAGAGATTTGCATGGTAGGTAATAGCTTTGCTCTGAGAATGTTTTGGTTCTTGAGGGAGAGAGGATAGACAGAGGAGAGCTAAGTCTGAAAAGAAAGCTAAAGAGAGAGAGTTACTTTTGTTGAAATGGATGCCTTCATCCATTATAGAAAAAAATAGTCTCAAGAAATGATCTATCCCTTTACTCTGTCAATTCTGGTAACGTCTGGATAGTGGATTTAGTAGCCGAAGTGGTCGCTGCATGAACAGAAGTAGAGTTACCAGTTCCTGACAGCTGTGAGTCAGCCTCTGGGCATCTTGCTAAATTTTCAAATATAATTATACAGTAGACTTCCTTTAACAAATTCTGTGTTCCCAGCTATAATTATAACTGCTTTTCTTGCCTGTAGCCTGTTCTTTGTCTTACTACTCTACTCCTTATCTCCCCCTGCTGGTTAGAATTATCCTCTGGTCATTTGGGATCCAGAAAATAAGAAGCTTGTTTAGTGAGATTTTCTTTCCTCGGCATACATTTACCAGTGCACTTCTTTCAACTCTAGTCGCAAATACATTCCCAGTAATGAGAAGTAATGCTTTAAAGCACACACTAGCAATATGCTATATTAAAGTAATTTTTATTTTCAAAGAATATGGAAATATAAATTAGGTACATTGTAGGCTCTCTATGCAACTATCAGAAAATGACCACCACAACTTATCCAATGCTCCATGTAATAGTTAAGACTCTAACATCTTGCTCATGGCCATGGTTTAGACTAAGAGTTTTTGTATTTTTAATAACTTAAGGTTTATAATAAAAAAAGAAGTCATCATAAATCCTGCAACATAATCCTGCAATAGTTTTCAGGACTCATCATGACAATAATTTGTAAGATCAGAAATATGAGTGGGATTTCCTGTTTTCTCAAATATTTTTACCACTCAAATAACCATTATGAAAATCACTTTAAAAAATGGCCTGAGGTCTTTTACAAATATATTGTAGTTTTGGGGTGATAAACTTCAAGAATATATTTTTGTGTCACATAGATTATACTCTAATTTCAATGTCTCTTAAAAAAGAACTTAAATGTATAGATTTCTGAATGTGCAGGAGAAAAGGTATACTTGACATTTTAGCCTGCCATACAAGTAGTCCAGAAGGAATTATGAACTTGTGACAATAATACATTGTATATGTAGTTTTCATCACTAACTTATTGATTAAGGGTATTTGTTATGTGCCAGGCACTGTACTAGTTGCTAGAACTCTGACATTTTAGTTTGAAAAACTAGATTTTAAAAGTTTCCTTAAAATGCTTGAAATATGCTTAGGGATAAACAGAGTATTCAGTTGCCTATTAAAATAATTTTGTGTATTCTGGGTAGCTTTAAATATTAAAAAGTAGGACTTCCCTTACACAATAATTGGTTGACACTTTTTGACCTCATTGTAAGACTGCAGAATTTAATGAACAAATAAGGAGAAGAAAGTTTTGATAAATAAGGCATTTTCTTGATACATTTAGAAGTGAGCTTTGAAGCTTTTTAGCATTAGATTGACAGGTTTACTTTTTGTGAAAGAGGTAATATTTCATGTTTTCAGGTCCTCATGCTGTCATAGGACTGATAGAGTCTTGTAAAGCAGGGATTTGGAATTCACTGTTCTAAGAGATCTCTCTTACCAGTATAATTTTATGCTCATGTGGCGAGGTTTCAGGTTGAGGAATGAGATTAGATTTGCAGGGGCAGAATTTTTGCTGTCCTCGTTGTTTTGGTTCCCAAGGAATGCTTACCCATTAGCCTCAAATGTGCTGTGGTATTAGCTACTTTAAAATAGATTTCTCAAGACTCTTTATTTGGAAAACCTTAAATATGCATCGTGATGCATTACTTGCAATAAAAAATGAGGCTACAATTATATAGAACAAAATACTACAGCTGCTGACAGATGTCATTAACAACTTAAACACAGATCTTTCTAAAAGGAACTGGTAGACATCTGAGTCAGAAAGTTAAGGTCATTGTAGCTCAAGGTGACATTCTATTGTCCAGGACATTTATTGTTTTTTGTTTTTGTGGCCATAGTCTTTTAAAAATGTATTGGGACCTTGGTATTTGATATAGTTTTAAAACTTTCTTCTGAATAACAATTAATAAATGTAGAAGGAATGAGGGAAATAGCAAGTCACCACAAGGCAAATATTACATTAATTGTTGTAGGCAAGATCCATTAATGTGCCAAAATAGGATGCAAGTTTGAAGAGAAATAGCCTATTTGCATAGTCTAAAAGTATCCCCCTAAGATGTTTAATAATTTTAAAGGGAAATATAGTAACTTTACAGAAGAAAAAGTGGCAGACACTGAGTGATTTAGATTAGCATCACCAGTTAGACGACATATTAATGAGATATGATGTGATCCATTGAAGACAGCACAATATCACTGATGTGATATTATTGCCAAAAATGTATAACTTAAGTGAAATTATGAGACAACATTAGACAAACCCAAATTGAGGTGCGTTTTGCAAAATAACTGTTGAGTACTGTTCAAATATATCAGGGTTATGAAAGACAAGGAATGTCACTGATTGGAAAAGACTAGGGAGACATGACAACGAAAGGCAATGTGGGATCCTGGGTAAGATCCTGGAATAGAAAAAAGTTGGAAAAATAGAAAAAAAGGCAGAAAAAATAACGTTAGTGGGCAACTGGAAAAATGAGTAAGGTGTGTAATTCAGTTAATAGTATTAAACCAGTGTTACTTGTATGGTTTCGATAACTGTAGTATAGGTACATATAATGTTGACAGTAGGAGAACCTGGTGAATGCTATGTGGGAACTCTCCTACTTTTGGAACTTTTCTGTAAGCATAAAATTATTTCAAAGTAAAAAGTTTTAAAACGCGAATTCTTCTGGAATCTAATATAGTGCTCTCAAATTTACCCATGATACATAAAGTTATTGCTCTACCACAGTGAAGTGGCTTTGGTTTTGGAAATAATAATTATTTAGACAAAGTTCAGGGTAGATTCCTGGTGCAACATATTTTGCTCAGTACTGTGTTGCTGACCACCATCTGTTATCTCATTTCCTCTAATCAACTTTTTTTAAAAAATATGCTTTTATTGATTTTAGAGGGAGGAAGGGAGAAGGATAGAGAGATAGAAATATCAATGAGAGAGAAACATCGATATGCTGCCTCCTGAACACCCCCTACTTGGTTCATTGGTCGATGCTCAACCACTGAGCCACACCGGCTGGGCTCCTCTAATCATCTTTTAAAAACAAATGTTGAGACCCAAGTTGTCTAAGTTGTTAATTGGCCTCTTGACTAGTATATGGAAGTATTTCAAGATTAGAAATGAATGATAGCCTTCACTAGGAAAGGAGAAAGAGGGTCAAATATATGGTGATGGGAGAAGATTTGACTTTGGGTGGTGGGCACACAATGCAGTGTACATATAATGTATCATATAAAATTGTATACTTGAAACCTGTATAATTTTATTAATCAATGTCACTCCAGTAACTTTAATTAAAAAAAGAAATGGATGATATCCAAAAGTGACATAAAAAGTGAATAAATAGCAGTTATCTGAGGATGTGTTCCATCATGATTTTACAAAAAATGTGGCCATGTTTCCAAGATGTAAAAGATATATATAATACAGTGTTCCAAAAATTTGTCCTTTTTTATACAAATTGCATTTGAGATAGGTTTCAGCTGTGAAGAAGTCTCTGGGAAGAAGTAGGTCATGGAATGAACTTTTCGTTCTATAATGTGAAATACATAGCAGGTCACTTATCCATTTGAGATTAGAGTCACATACATAGCCTTTCTAAATAAAAATCTATAATACTACTATCTGAACATGGAAAGCTATTAGTTATCCTTACATAGAGAAGGTTTATGCTTTATTGTTGCAAATACCACTACCAACTAAACTTAATGAGGTTAGTGGCTCTGTTATTTAAAAAACCCCACAATATTCCGTCTAGAATAGTGCTGGTGATAAATCAGTATTTAATGAACGAACACTGAAGACTGTAAGGTAGATTTCTATATTAATGTAAAATTCAGATGTCTACAGTAATGCAAATTAGGGCTGGACATTTTGAATCCAAGTCATTTCAGAGAATCAACTCCTTTCTATTAAGTCTGCATTTGCTTTTAAGGGGTCTCAAATTTCATAGTTGATAATTTAATGATACTATGAATATTTCTGTACCTGGGTTTGTTTTGTTTCAGCAACAGTGTGGATTCTGGTGATGGCAGGGCATACATAGCCCATGGAAAGTTCCTTAGAGAGTTGACAGTTGTATTTTGCCTGAGAAGTTGAAATCAGGGGAGTAGAGAGAGTGAATGAAGAATTCTGTTTCTGGAATATAATTCTTAGCAATCTTGTAAAACTTATTCTAGCCAGAAAATATTTTCAAAACAGTTATTAGTATTATTTACATCATGAGGAGAACTTAATGGCATAGTCAACTTGTATCATTAGACAGCTTAAAACATCCTCTTTGGAGTAATAACATATGAATATATTTACTGGAATATACACACTGAAATTAATAACTTCTGCTTTGTTAATAAATTGCTAATTTTACATTGTTAAATTATTTGTTTTTATAGACCTCATCAACACCTTTGACACAAAGGTAAACTTTAAAAATGTCATTTTTAATTTTTTTTTTTTTTACTGCTTTAATAGCTGATTCCTCTTTCTCCATCACGGTGCATTATGTTTAATCCTAATGCTTCCTTTCATAGTCATGTATAAAAGGTAATGAATTTCCTTCAAAAAATAGGTTTGGTTAGCCTACTTTAAACTCTTTGGAGGAGTGATCATGTGCACTTTGCTTGTGGGCGAGGGAAGGGTTGATTTTTCCCGCATTTAAGTACTATCACATGCCCATAGGAAACTAAAATTGCTTTAAGTCTCATTTAATCTTTTGCAATTTTTATTATTCTAAAGGAACCAAGGCAGTATTTATAATTTTTACTTGTTTTCTATGAGGAATATATAGGCTTTATATTAAAATATGTGCTTTTAATGTAAGATACAAACCTTCCCTTTGGTTTTAAACAGGGCAGATTGGAAAGAAAGTTGATGGGGGTTTGGGTTCTAGCTCTGCCAGATACTCACTCTGTGACTTTGAACAAGTGAATTTATCTTTCTGAATCTTCTTTATTTTCATCTATGAAATTCTGAAATTAAGACTAACTTTCTACCATGGTTTATAAGGGTTACATTAACTAAACATGGTAATGTATATGATAGCACTAGGGCAAGTTGCTTAAATCCATCAAATCCGCTGTGAACAGTGGCTCCTGGAGGTGTGCTGAGCACTGTGCCTAGAACACAGTCCTCACACTCAGCTAATTGGCTCTGATTTTCTGATGAGAAAATGCCTGTGAAAGGATGTTGTGAGTTGTAGTATTGGAAGAATAGAAATATAAAAAATGCTTAATTGTTTTAAAGATAGTCAACTAAATTGATGCATTTTTATAGAAGTTTTATATCAAAAACCCACAATTTGTACAAAAAAACTCATTAATTATTACTCAATAATTAATAACATGATTTTGAAACAATAAAAAAGGCAGTAGTATATTATCCTATTTTTAAGCAACAGATTTTGGCCTCTTTCAAATTATTTCTTTGTATTCTTTTTTTGTTTGTTTGTTTGCAGGGGAAAAGTCATAGTCTGCATTTATAATCAGGACTAGCTTCCTGTAAAATTATTTATTTTAACTTTTTATTTATAGATTTTGAAATTTACAATTCTAAATACAGCAATAGTAAAGCGCTGCATTTTTGCAGGAGACAAAAAGTACAATGAACATAAAGTCAGAGCCAGCCACAAATAAAATATTCCAGCAAACTGTGTAAGGAAAAAAACTGCTCTGGGAAGCAGATGCCAAGAAATGTTGCAAAGGTGGTCTTATTACATTGGAAAGAAAAGAATACAGAAGGATTAATAGTAACAGCAGTAGTAGCAGTAGTAGTAGTAGGAGGAGGAGGAGGAGGAGCTGGAGGATGGAGAGGGAGAGGTGGATAGCAAATAATATTGAATGAGCACTTCCTAAGTCTTAGGCACTGTTTAAGTACTTTATGCAGATTTTCTTCCTTATTAATATAGTATGCACATAGACATGTAGGAATGATTAGGAATATGTTCTATATTGAAAGAAATATTACTTTTATGTTAATAAGTACTGTAATTGAAGTTATTTATGTACATATATAACTGTGTATGTAGCCACACACATATATATTATTATATACAAGTGTTATGTGCATATATATTAATATATATAAAACTAGAAAATGGAACCTTCGTATCAGAATACATTTTATCTTCATTCAATATAAAATTCTGATTTGTAATAATATTTTTTATTTACTTGAGAAAATGACTTGCTATAAAAAGATATATTTATGGTGTACGATTCTTGATATTACCCTGGGAAATATTTTTGTTGTTGTTATCTGTGACTTGGATGAGAAAATGCATTTACTAGTTATAGGTGATATTAAATATTAATGATTAATCTCAGTTTCTTTACTAGAATTATTATAGAGTTACCAGAGGGTTCTGTTGCTTGATGTTTAGTTGAATATTAAGATGGTTGGAAAATATTTAGTTAAATATGGTTTGCAGTTTTTTCGTGTTTTTTTTTTTTTACTGTTCATCAGATTATTTATTCACTTGATTTTTAGATTCACTTGTTGATAGATGTGTATTTGTTGTTCATAATTTGTATCTTTACCTTTTTCTTCTTCTTCCTCTTCTTAAAGGATACCTTTCAGCATTTCATATAATACTGGTTTGGTGGTGATGAACTCCTTTAGCTTTTTCTTATCTGTGAAGCTCTTTATCTGGCCTTCACTTCTGAATGATAGCTTTGCTGGATACAGTAGTCTTGGTTGTAGGTTCTTGGTATTCATCACTTTGAATATTTCTTGCCACTCCCTTCTGGCTTGCAAAGTTTCTGTTGAGAAATCAGCTGACAGTCGTATGGGTACTCCCTTGTAGGTAACTGATTTTCTTTCTCTTGCTGCTTTTAGGATTCTCTCTTTGTCTTTTGCTCTTGGCATTTTAATTATGATGTGTGTTGGTGTGGTCCTCTTTGGATTCCTTTTGTTTGGGGTTCTCTGCGCTTCCTGGACTTGTAAGTCTATTTCTTTCACCAGGTAGGGGAAGTTTTCTGTCATTATTTCTTCAAATAGGTTTTCAATATCTTGCTCTCTCTCTTCTTCTGGCACCCCCCTAATTCGGATGTTGGTACGCTTGAAGTTGTCCCAGAGGCTCCTTACACTATTTTCGTATTTTTGGATTCTTTTTTCATTTTGCTTTTCCAGTTGGGTGTTTTTTGCTTCTTCGTATTTCAAATCTTTGACTTGATTCTTGTGATCCTCTGGTCTGCTGTTGGGAGTCTGTATAAAATTTTTTATTTCAGTCAGTGTATGCTTAATTTCTAGTTGGTTCTTTATCACAACATCGAGGGTTTCACCAGTCTTCTTGAAGATCTCACAACATTTATCGGCGGTCTCACCAGTCTTCTTGAAGATCTCACTACATTTATCGGCGGCTTCTAGACAGTTCTTTAAAGACCTTAAAAGTGTGGTTTTGAACTCTATATCCAGCAGTTTGCTTTCCTCCAATTCTGTCGTTTGTGTCCTATTTCTTTGTCTCGGCATTTTTTATGCTTCGCTGTGTCGATAGAGTGCCTTTCTGTGCTAAGTGTCCCAATTACCTGAGGTAGATACTCTTGGTGCACCCCCTTGTGGGCTTTGTGCACAGTCTTGTAATTAAGCCTTGATTGTTGTAGTTATCACTGGGAGGAATTGACCTCCAGGCCAATTGGCTGTGAGAATCAGCTGTGTCTGCAGTGGGAGAACTACTGTGCTGGAGACACCCCTCTGGGGCTAGACTTGCTTCAATGGGGCTTTGGTGCTCCTCGTGTTTTAACTAATAATAAAACAGTTATGTTTACTTATGTTCATTTTTAACTGGGAAAATTAGGTGAGTTGATAGTTTCATTATATTTTTATTTCTAAAATGGAAATGGTTTTAAAAATCATACATGGAAGCCAGTCAGAAAAGGTGGTATATTGTATGATTCATTTTTAATGAAATGTCTAGAATGGGAAAATCTGTAGAGACAGAACATTGATTAGGGGTTGCCTAGAGCAGGGGTGGGAGAGATGATGGTAGGGAAAGAAGGAGAGTGACTGCTAATGGGTGTGGGATAAAAATGTTCTAAAGTTGATTGTGGTGATGCTTGCACAACTCTGTGTATAAATTAAAAACCTTGAATTATATACTTGAAATGGATGAATTGTATGGTATGTGCATCATATCTCAATAAAGCTATTAAAAACATGATACATGACCCTTTGTAGAAAATACCAATAGTACATAAAAGGTAAAGAAGAAAGTAAGATGTACTCCAAATTCCAACTGTTCCTGTGTGTCAATCGAGAGGAACAACCTTATTTTAAATAACTACTCAATCAATTTCATTGTGTAGATACACCGTAAGTTATTTAATTAATTTTCTATGGATGGGCATTTTATTGTTTTCCATTAAGTAAATTTGCAAATAAGATCATTGCATGTGTTTTTTTGTGCAATTACCTTTTCAGGATAAAGTGTAGAAGTAAAATGTTGGGTCAAAGATTATAAGGACATTTAAATTTTTGATTCATATTTTAAAATTGCCCTTTATTAAAATGCTCCAGTTTGTGCTTCCCAAGTGGTATATGATAGTGTCTGAATCAACATACTCTTGCTAGTGTTGGATCTTGTCAGTATTTTTAATCTGTGCCAATTAGAGGAAAGTAAAGCTTTTTTATTTACTTTTTGTGTGTGTGTGTATAACTTGTTATATGTCCTTTAAATTTTTAAAATATTTGTTTTTCTTCTTTGTTTCTCTGTTGGGATAACAATCTTTTTTTTTTTTTTGCTTTGATGCGTAGAATCTTTTTCTATTAATAATATTTACTTTTTGTCTGTTAAATAGAATGAAAATATTTTTTCACTGTTTATTTTTATACTGTGCAGACGTTTTGAATTTTGTGTAGTTATATTTATTACCTAAAAATAGCTTTAGTAACTTTGCTACATTCCAAGATTATAAAAATATTACCATATTTAAAATTACATTAATGATTTTATTTCTTACTAGAGGCCCGATGCAAGAATTTGTGCACCGTTGGGGTCCTTCGGCCTGGCCTGTGGGATCAAGCTGAAACTGGCTCTCCGACATCCCCCAAGGAGTCCCGGATTGCGAGAGGGCGTAGGCCAGGCTGGGGAACCCACTGGTGCACAATTGGGCCCGGAAGGACGCGGGAGGTTGACCAGCCAGGGAGGGACAACAGGAGGGCTCCAGGGTGTGTCCGGCCCATCTCGCTCAGTCCTGATTGGCCGGACCCCAGCAGCAAGCTCACCTACAGGTTGGAGTGTCTGCCCCTTGGTGGATGACTGAAAGACTGGACACTTAGCATATTAGGCTTTTATTATATAGGATGTTTAATTTTTGATTCATTTGGCATTTATTTAGTACTAGAGGCCCGGTGCACAAAATTTTTGCATAGGTAGGGTCCCTAGGCTTGGCTGGCGATCATGGCCAATCAGGTTCCCTGTCTCCCCGCCTCCTCCTTCCCTCGCCGCCCACGCACCACCAATGTGTGATTTACCCCACCTCCCCGCCACCCCACCTCCTCCCCTTGCCACCTGTGCACCGCCACCACATGGTTCCCCCCGCCTCCCTGCCTCCTTCCCTCGCCACGCACAGTGCCACCGCATAGTTCCCCCTGCCTCCCCGCCTCCCTCAGTCACCATGCACGCCACCACTATTCGGTTCCCCCTGCCTCCCCGCTTCCTCCTTCCCTCGTCCCCCTGAGTGCCACCACCACGCGGTTCCCCCCGCCTCTTTCCCTCGCCACATGCGCCACCACCACCTGGTTTCCCCCCAACCCCGCTCGCCTCCTCCTTCCCTTGCTCCCTCAGTGCCCCACCTCTGCTGCTGGTTGCCCACCATGTTCTCTACCGCACCCTGGTGGTCAGCACATGTCATAGCGAGTGATTGAACTCACAGTCAAACTCCCAAGGGGACACTTTGCATATTAACCTTTTATATATATAGATAAGAAATGAATAACAGATCCACTTCACCCTACTTGGACAAATTTTTATTATTAGCAAATGCTAAATTATCACATATCCTTGAGCATGTCATTTTAGTCTGGTTCTATTGGTAAATCTATTCTTGCTCTACTACTACACTCTTTTAATGATTATATTGTAGTTTTAAATAATATATTTTAATACCTGGTAGATTAATTCCTAATAAAATAATAATTTGAATTCTATATTGGATAAAATGATTCTGTATTAATCAAGAAACATGTACTAAATAGTTGTACATGTGGGTGCTAGTTCTGAGTAGGGTGATCATAAGCCCAGTTTGCTTGGGACAGTGCCTCTTAATGCCTGTTATTATGCCTTAATTATTTCTAGCTTTCCTGTATTAGTTTTTTTATTGTTCTCATACAAGCTAGTGCAAATTTATTGGTTTAAAACAACACAATTTTTTTTAATCTTATAGGTTAGGGTTAGGGTCAGAACTCTAATATGGATCTCACCAGGCTAAAATCAAATTGAATTTTTCATTCAATTTGTTGGCAAAATTCAATTCTTTGTCATTACAGGACCTAGGAATTCATTTTCTTGTTGCCTATAAACTGAGAGCCTTTTCTAGCTTTTATAAGGTGCTCCATCTTGGCTGATGGCCCCATCCTTCATTTTCAAAAGCAGCAGCAAGCCCTAACGGGTTTGGCTCACTGGATAGAGCGTCGGCCTGGGGACTAAAGGGTCCCAGGTTCGATTCCCGTCAAGGGCATGTACCTTGGTTGCAGGCACATCCCCAGTAGGGGGTGTGCGGGAGGCAGCTGATCGATGCGTCTCTCTCATCGATGTTTCTAACTCTCTATCCCTCTCCCTTCCTCTCTGTAAAAAATCAATAAAATATATTTTTTTTAAAAAAGCAGCAGAAAGTTGAATCCTTCTCATTTGCATTCCTTTGACCCTTCTCTCATAGCATCTTTCTTTCTGACTCCTGTGACTAGAATGAGCCCACTAGGATAATCCAGGATAATCTCTCCATTCAAAGGCCACAATCATAATCACATCTTCAAAGTCTCTTTTGTCATGTAAGGTAACATACTCATAGTTTCTAGAGATTAAGAGACATGGGCATTTTGGGGGGAATTGGTGCATTTTTCTGTCTTCCACAGCTCCTTTTCACTCTTAGGAGTGTCTTAGTTTGGACAATGAGTTATATGGTTATTCAACATGTGAGTACCCAGTTGAATTATTTAAATATGAATAAAAATCAAAACTCACATTTCTGTCTCCCTCTTTTTAAAATTTATGTTTCATTTCTTTCCTTTTTTGTTTCCTCTTCTGCGTACCTTTGACAGTTTTGCAATGGTGATAAATAGTTTTCTGGGTTCACTTGATAGATGTTAGAAAGGAGAGAGTGTATGTCATTTCTCTTTTTGGTCATTATTTATGGAAAAAGGAGCCACATATGTTTTTATAGTATGATGGCTTAAGTCATTCTTTTCATTTTTTTGCCATTGAAGTCTGCCATTCTCATGTTCCTCAGTGTTTAGTGACAAGGTAACAGGTGAATCCTGAGGTTGTAGCATCTAAATTTGTCCTGATGCTTTGCTTGACACTGTCCTTAACACGTTAAGTGCCCAAGTCAGTCACCCGTGACTGACACTGTACTTTCCGTCCGGAAGACAGAACAGGCTGAGTGCTTGATGTGTTAAACTGCTACACGGAAAGGGGAGGAATTAAGACAGGCTCTTCTTCTCCTTCTTCCTTTAGACTTTATCTTACACTGAAGAAGTAGCTGGGCATTGCATTAATTTAAACAGCTGCTGATTTTTTTTTTTGGTTGGGGTTATTATATTATGGAAACAATTTTACTAGTACAGCTGTTTTTTAATAAAGTAAGTACTCAGAAGTTTTTATTTTACATTTTTGAAAATTTT
This sequence comes from Myotis lucifugus, assembly GCF_000147115.1. NCBI lineage: Eukaryota > Metazoa > Chordata > Mammalia > Chiroptera > Vespertilionidae > Myotis > Myotis lucifugus. The sequence continues at coordinate 1,895,106 of NW_005871056.1, forward strand.
TATTTATTAGATTAAACTACATTAATTGAAGAAAGCAATTAAGTATTTTATGTGTATGTAAAGGCCAAATTGCCATTTAAGTCTACTCTTCAACTTAAATTTGTGGTCTGAAACTTTTCCCAAAGCACAAAATATAGTTTGTATTCAAATGAATTAATTTGTTCCTTGGACAGTCTAAAAAAAAAGACCCATTTATGATTTTTAATCATATATCTTACTTTAATAAGCTATGTAGATATTTGATACTTCCTAATTTATATATACTGTGTCCTTGATTTAATAGCAAATCCATCAGATTTTAGATAAAACCAGTGCTACATACCTCTAAAGTTAATTTCTTTCTTTTCAGTTTACAATGCTGTTTTCACACTCCATTTGCTGTCAGTGGAAATGTAGGCTGCAGACACTCCACATATTTATCATCACCAAGTTCACTATATCATACAGGAAAAGTACATTAGTATGCCATACAGAAAATCCAACACACATAAACAACCACTTAGCATTTTAAAGAACATATCTGACTTATTGATTAGCTTACATATCTTTTAGTAGAGTGAGACACCCACGTAGAGTGCATACATTCACTTACTTATCAGAACAAGTGCTTCGCGTGCTGATGAATGAGCGTATCTCCTCTTTATTTATCATGGTGAAGATCAAACCTTAGAAAGCTTTCCCCTTTCCAGTGGAATCCCTAAATCTTGACACAATTAAATTATTCCCAGGGTTCTTCAGATAAAGTGCACTCTGGAAAACAACTTTTTAAAACCTTATTATACATTTACATTTGCGTGTGGTGTTCTGAGTCTTTTTTCTCAAGTTTGTGCTGTTTATTCTCTGCACTAGGTCCAGTGGTGGGTGGGTGGGGGAATGGGGACTTGAAAAAATTCCTGTTTTCTCTATGAACTCTTTGTTCTTCTATGGGCTCTACTCTGTAAATTAGTCTCAAAGTGGGTTGTGTGGATGTTTTAAAAAATATGTACAATACCTGTTAACATGTTTTTCTCCTTGAAGTTAGGAAATATCTAAATATAATAGTTTACTGACCTAAATATAATAGATACTGACCTAAACCTGAGAAAATAGTGGTAAGAAATAATGTAAATATGAATAAATAGGGGGAGTAATGTCATTGATATAAAACATAAAATGCAGATAAATATATTCTTCTTTTAGTATTTTATGGACATTTACTTTACATTTCATTCTAGAGTTTTTCTTTTTCTTAAATAATAAAATAGGAAGTTATGTGTTTAAAAGTTTTATTTTCCTAAGATACTTAGTTTTCTACTCTGGTTTACATTCTAATATTTTCTATCTCTAAAAAAAACCCCAAAACCAGAATATTTTTTAAAAATATATTTTATTGATTTTTTACAGAGAGGAAGGGAGAGGGATAGAGAGTTAGAAACATCGATGAGAGAGAAATATCGATCGGCTGCCTCCTGCACACCCCCTACTGGGGATGTGCCTGCAACCAAGGTACATGCCCTTGACTGGAATCGAACCTGGGACCCTTCAGTCTGCAGGCCGACGCTCTATCCACTGAACCAAACCGGTTAGGGCAAAACCAGAATATTTAAGAATGCTTTCTTGTAGTACTTTCTACAACCCTGCTTGTTTAACAACTTTGGGTAAGGTTATTTTGAGTGCTCTCTCTTTAGACATTGTGTCCTTTTTTTTCTTGAGTTGTTCTTTCTAGACAGAAATCCTATGTAATAAAAGGCTAATATGCTAATGTCCCCTCGGGAGTTCGACCGACTGGGAGTTCAACCGCTGGCTATGTTGTGTGCTGACCACCAGGAGGCAGCACGGAATGAAGGAAGGCCCCAGTTGGCCCTGATCTCCGGCCAGGCCTAGGGACCCTACCCGTGCACGAATTTCATGCACCGGGCCTCTAGTTATGTAATGAAGCCAGTCATTCCACGTTATTTTGTTTTAGTTAATTTCCCCAGACATTTTATATATATACTAGAGACCAGGTGCATGAAAATTTGTGCACTGGGATGGTCCCTCAGCCCAGCCTGCCCCCTCTCACAGTCCGGGATCCCTCAGGGGATGTCCCTCCTCCTATGCGGGAGGCGAACAGGCCAATCGGGTAAAGGCACCGCCCCCATCACCCCGCCACTGCTGCTGCCTCTGTCCTCCCTCTGCAGGCTGATCAGGGGAAGGCACTGCCCTCATCACCCCGCTGCTGCTGTCACTGCCAGCCCCCACGGCTGTTGGCCTTGGCCCTTGCTTCTTAGCGCTGGCCCCGCCCCCTGCCCTCTGATGGGTGGGGGGCAATCTGGGGCCAGGCCAGCTGGGGGAAGGGCTGTGGGAGGTTGAGGCACAGCAGGTCGCACCCCGCCCAGCCTCTGTGGAGGCATGGCACTGGGACTAGGCCTGCGCCGCTGCCTCTGTGGATGCCTCTGCAGAAGGGGCAGCACTGGGACCGGGACCGCGCAGCCCCCTCTCCCGCTGCCTCTGTAGAAGGGGCCACGGCGCTGGACTGGCCTGCGCTGAGGCCTCTCCCATGTTGCCTCTGCGAAAAGGGCCACGTCGCCACCTCTCCTGTGCCGCCTCTGCCGCCGCCTCCTCCATTCCGCGGGCCCTTGGCCCTCGCAGCTGCTGTGGCTTTGTCCGGAAGGACATCTGGAAGATGTCTGGTCTAATTAGAGTATTACCCTTTTAGATTGTTAAATAGTAATCCTTTCCCTTATTTTTCAAGATTTTCAACTATTACATTTTCATAAAGAACTCTAAAATTTAGTTTCCTCATTCCTTACTCTTGAATATTTTGCTTCCCATCACAACAAATGTCTGGAACTGAATATATTTTTCCCCTGACCTATTCTTTCCAGCAAAATCCAGCCATTCTTATCTTCTCTCCCATTATCCCTTAGGCCTCATAGACCTAGGAATTCACTGTCTTCTTCTCCCTTACCCATCATATTTAATTGGTCAGTGTATAGTCTTAATAATTTTTTGCTTTTGCCATTTCCTTACTATTTCTAAAAGTCAGCCTAATTCAGTACTTCAGAAATCTTTGCTATCTTCAAATCTGAAATTTTTGATATCTTTGGTATCTTCAAATTCATCATATTGCTGTTAGATTAATCTTCCTAAAGCATTGGTTTTACTGTCACTCTCCTGCTTAGGAACCTTCAATGGTTTCACTTTGTCTATAGGTTGAAATTGGTAATCTCTATCCTGATAGTCAAGGTTCTCTCATAAGGTTGTCCTTTTTTACCACTTAGCCTTATCCTCTACTGGTCAGTAACCAACATTCTTCCATTAGTATCAAGATGGTCCCAACATACTGAGAACATTGCTACATTTGTACATCCTTTCTCATTTCACAGTATTTCATATCTCTTCTCCATTTTGCCCTATGATGTCACTCCTATTTTATTTTTGCTCATCTAAAAGCTTAACATGCCTTTTCCAACTTACAGCTCATGTTCTGCCCTCTTTGTAAAACTTTTCTGACCAGTATAGTCTACTGTGATCTCACCCTCTTCTGAACTCTTGTTTTGTTTTTTTGTTACTCACAAGGCACTTTCAGTTTGGTTTTACACTATTATTTTTAGTTGGGTCTAGGTCCTGTATTGCTAATTGCATTTTAAGTGTCGAGAGCAGGGCCCACATTATATATATATTTTTGCATTTCTCTTATGGGCTAAGTACAATTCATTATAAATCTCAGATGATAAATTGATATTTTCTCACTCATTATTTCCAGAACTATTAATTGATTGTACTCAAGCACTATTGATAAAGAGAAAAACAAAAGAGGCATGAATGCTACTTTCATGGGGATTTCTAGAAGAAAGAGATAAATATTCTATAGCTAATTTAACAATACATATTTAAATACAGTTGAGGAATGTAGTTTGTTACTTTATTGACAAGTGAAAGAACCAGAGAATTGCTGCCTTTAATTCCTCTGTTATTGGTATGTATCATTTTTCTGACTTAAAAAATAAATTTTAATACAGTAAATTACTTTTGAAATCATAGGTTTTCAGGTGGTAAAACTGAATTGTTTTCTTCTAAATGTACATAATACTGATATACTCTATGGGTAAATTCATTAGACAAAACAATGGAAAGAATAATTTATACTTTTTTTACATAAAAACAATTGTAGTAAATGCTATCAGTTAAGTGATGTGTAAACTGATGTGAAATAATTAAAAGATAATGAAAATATTTTTAAAAGGAAGATTCCTTAAACTCAAAACTATTATAACTTTTTTTTATTAGAACTTCTTAGTTAATATAGTAAAGCTCTCTTTTATAGGAGAATAATATTAGAATTAAATTAAATACATTATTATTTTAACTTTAAGTGTTTTTTCCCAATGGCTTAATCAGCATCATGTATTTTATAGTGTATTTAAGATCCCCCCCCAAAATTTAGCTGAGTAAATTTGAGGATCTAATTGGCTTTATTCAGTAATTCATAATGGGTAGTGTCCCATCTAGCTAATAGAAAGGTGGTCCAAAGAGGTGCAGGAAAGGAAAGGGTTTTAAAGGTAGAAACGAGGTGGGGCAAGGAAATCATAAACAAAAGAAAGGATTGTTTTAGGTAAATTCACCTTCCTCTGGGGGAAGACAGGGGCTCTAACCAGGCAGATTAGCTCATGGGTGCTAGCCAGGAAGTTCCAAACTGATTGGTTAAGATTACATTCCTGGGAGAGGCTGAAATTGCATTTAGGCTAGGTGTAATCTTGGTTTGCTTACTTGGATTTAGCACAGGTGACTCCATTTTGGGCCAGTTGTTTCTTTTCAACAATATGCAGGATTTTTTTGAGATTTTAATAACCATAGAAAGTTAATGTTGAAAGAATGGCAAAGTATGCAGTGAAACAAAAAATGATTGTATTTGCAGATGTAGTATCATAATTTACATAAACGTTATAGTTAGGAACATTAGGAATGTAAATATGCCTTCTCTATTCTCAGTCCTGTAATGCCATTCTTTGTCCAGTGGGAGATGAAGAGTGATGTAGAGACTGCTATTTAACCTATTATAACAGCTTAAAAAAAATAGCGCTGATGTAAATATGAGGAGGGAAAAGAATATTTATCTCCATTAAATGACATAAAAAGCCATGGTAAGAATAACAGGCTGGTGGGTGTGCATTAAGCATTGAAATCCCTAAATTCAGATGCTAATTATAAGCACAAGGACAATTGCCTCTCATCTACTTAACTGTTGTATATTTTCTTCAGGTAAAGTGTAATTCAGAATATGTATATATTCACAACAAAAATACTTCTGATGGACTGTGACTTTGACAGACATAGGTGGAATATTAAACCAAACGCTACAAAGATAATTCACATGATTGCTCTTGGATGGTCTTTATTGATTGCCTTACCTGCTTCCCACTATTAAAAAACTAATGTTTAGCAGTAAAGTTAAATTATTTAAACATATTAGAGCACAATTTACTTGCTGTGTTGTACTAAGGATGTTAATTTAAGGCTTAGATTATAAAAGGATGTATTACTACTGGCATTAATTATATGGTTTTTAAAACTTATTTTGGTTGTGGTCTGTGCTTTGTTGTCTTAAAAGTTATATATAGCTTCTTCATTATCAATTTTGACATTTTCAAGTGAGAAAAATTTCCTCTGCTTTTTTATAGTTTCTTTCAATGATGGTTTTGTAATGTGTTCTTCAGTTGTTGAAAGGTATAGTACAGAAACTCTGTTCTTAGAAGGTGGCTGGCTTTTAAGTATAGAATAGCAGGAAAAGTGTTATAGACAATTTATTTTTAAAACTTTGTTTTTAGAAATAGATGTACCCCCAAAAAACCTTTGTAAACTTGCCACTTTCCCCCCTGTAGGTATGCTTTTTATTTAGCTTTTAGTAACTTATTATTTAAGACCACAGTTATTAGGTGTATTTCTGCATTTTATATATTGCTCCCAGATGCTACAGTATTAGTTTTTATCACTGCATATTTTACGAAATGTCAGCCTTCTGTTGGCTGTTCACGCAGCATTGTTAGTGATCAAAGACACAACATAAAGGATAGGAATCTAAACAGTTGGCTTATCTTTGTCCTTCACTGTGACAAAAATACTATAAAATTACTTTATTATAAAAAGTCAAATAAAGGCATCATCTAACATGCAATGAAAAGATAAATGTCTTTGTTTTGTAGTGAAATAAAATTTTGAAATGTTTAATATCAAGAAACCCAGTTATAAAGAGAAATAATTTCTAATTTTGTAACGTTTTCCTTGGTAAGGAATGAGGAAAATAGTTATGTGTAATGTAGAACTTTGCAATGACAATACTATGCCTAGGAAAAGCCACACAATCTTTGACAACACAATAGGTCACTCACTTTAAATTCTTAATTTTTTTTACTCAAAATACATAAGTGGTTATTAGTTTTAGCATGTGCATTGTTTAAGTTGTATATGATTTGGTTTATTTTCTTGAATTGACTTTGTAGTTTAAAATTTTATTGCATCGACTTAATCCTTTTTTCTTTACTTCTATGATTTCAATATCAAGCTAAAAGTATAGAATGGGGAAAAATTCTCAAAGCCTGAAAGAAAATCTATAAGAATAAAAATCTTGAATGATTATGATCAGCTGTTGTATATGCCCACCACTGCAGTTGGTCTAATCAGTTTTATGTTTTGGGATGGTTTTATTAAAATGAGCTGCTACTGTAAATAATCATTGAGAAAGATGTTTAGTAAATAATCATTTAGTATATATGCCATTTTTTTGGGTGGAGGCAGGGCAATAGTTTCTCTTTGCAGCCTGTGAGTCTAAGTAAAGTTGGAGACAATTCCTGACCACCATAGAAATCTGTGTGTTTCTGTGTTGTTAGCATTTATAAATAGAAGTAGAATGAGGATTTAAACGAAAAAATGATTTTGTACATGCACTTTTATGACTACCTGCAGAAAACTGCTATTTCTAAAGAAAAATAATTGTCAGTAGATAATGATTTTAGTAATTTCTTTTTATTGTACACAGTTTTTATTTAATACATGAATGAAAGCTTAATTGTTTTCCTATGGGAGAAATTAGATTTTTGAAAAGCAGTTTGAAAGAATAGCATTGGCTACTTGCAAGTTATGGGCCTCAACTTTTGATCCTGAGGTTCCTGAAACCCTCACCCAAAGTGTGGTCAGTATTCAATACCATTGGTGTTACTTGAGAGCTTGCTAGAAATGCAGAATATCGGTCCCCACCCCATTCCTATTATATCAGAACCTACCTTTTACTCACAGTTCACAGGTAATTTGTATGCATATTAAAATTTGAGCAGAGATTCAATTATCCCTAAAAGTTTGTCAGTGTATGTTTCTTGAATCTTCCATAACTATAGTACAATAATCAGCTTCCGTAAATTTAACATTCTTGATATAATACTTATATCTATTCTGTCATCTATATTCCATATTTGTAGATGAAGCAATAATATTCTTTATAGCATTTCCCCCCTTCAGTAATAATCCAGTCTAGGATTAGTTATTATATTTAGTTGTCATATGTCTTTAGCTTTCTTTAATTTATGACATTGACATTTTTGAATAATAAAGTCCTCCATTTGTCTATCTGTCTTAATTCCTCATTTGGAATTGTTTGCTGTTTCTTCATAATTAGTTTCTGCTTATGTATTGTAACCATGAATACTACATGAATGATGTTGTGTCCTTCTCAGGATATCACATCTGGAGACACATTGGTGATGTTAATTTTGATTATTCGGTCAGTGTGTTGTCAGAGATCTCATTATCATGTTACAGGTTTGTTTTTTTCTCTTTTGCAACTAATAACCAGTCTGTGGGGAAACACTTTAAGGTCATGCAAATATCCTGCTCCTCATAAAAATTTCAACCTAAATTTAGCATCTATTGATGATTCTTATATATGTGTTCTATCTGGGTTTATTTGTGTATATGAGTGCTACTGATTTTCTCATGTTCATTTATGTCTTGCTACCTTACTGGATTCTTTTATTTCTTTAGTTTTAGCATTTACTTCCTAGGTTTTTCCAGGTATTTCATTAGGTCATCAGCAGATAGTTTTATTTCTTCTTTTCTAGTTCTTCTGTCTACAGTTTTTTCTCTAATAATTTTGTTTTTTCTTTTCCAATTTATATTTTTTATGTTTCTAATAGTTTTCTCTAGTTTGATTTCATTGACTAATATGTCCAGTAAAAAATGGTGGTTGGCATAGTGGGTATTCTTGCCTTATTCCTGACATTAGTAGGAATGAGTAATGCTATATTGAGAGCTATCAATGGGAGAAAAGACAGAACTGCATGAGATAACATACTATTTGAAGTGCTTTACAGACACTATAGTATTATCATATGTAATTCTCTGTAATACTTCTTTTTTTTCATATCCAAACTTTTAGAAGGAATTGTTGCTACTGTCATCTTTTTACCTTCATTTCCTTACCTCCCACTCTAACTTCTCAGCAACTACATTCCAGTTTCTCCATTGTCAAAACTAAGGGCAGCATTGAGACCTCTGTGTTATTTAATCTAATGGACTTGTTTTTCTATCTTTCTCTTACTTTCACATTTTTCTTCTCAGTATCATTCAATATTGTAGACCATGCCTTCTTCTAAGTGCACTTCCCCCCCTTAGCTTCTAAAAAATCAGTCTTCTGGTTGTTACTTTATAGTCTTCCAGTTCTTCCTTCTCTACCTGGCTTCTAACAGCATGTTGTAGACCTTTAATTATATTCTGTCTTCCTTTTGGACTCTGTTTATATTGGTGTTCTAAGCAAACCTGTGGCTTAAATTACCGTCTATATTGCAGTTATTCTGAGAGGAACATCTCTAGTCTACGCCTCTCTTCTGAGATTAAGATCTACATGTCTACCTGCCTATCTGGTGTCCATTTCCACTTTGAGATGTCTAAGTCGCTTAACAATATAAGTTCTAGCCCTTCCTCTCAAATGCCTTCAGTTTTATTTAAGTGACTAATATCATCATATATCTCAAATTATATGCTACAAATCTGAATATCATTCTTTATTCTTCTTTTTCACTCACACATTTATGCACTGCATTATCAGGTTCTGTTTAATTTTTCTCTCCACTCCCTCTAGTTTTCTTTAATTTGAAGGAAAGTGGGACCCTGTAGGCCAGAAGAGACATTGTGAATAAGGAATAGAGATGTTATATTTGTAGAAAACATAATGAGAAGGTATACAACTAAGAGTAGATATAACCTTACAGGTCCATTGCCAAGGATACTGATTGCAAGAATAAAGAGTTTGGGTGGTCACTGGGTGCGCATAGATAAATAAGATGATCAGATATATTTGCAATATTTAGTAATATTGAAAAAAAAAAGGGAATGTGTACTGCAAATGGGAGACTAGTTAGGAAATTAGCCCTGTTAGCAGTTTTGTTAAAAGGTATCAAGTACTTATATTAGTACATGACATTGGAGAATAAAAAAGATAAATTTGGTACATATCACAATGTTATGAAGTAAGATATGGCAACAATGTAGATCTGAAGGTACAAAAGAGACAATTATTGAAGACTCCAAGATTTTCTTACAATGAGATGCACGTGTAATAGACAGTTTTGGGGAAAGATAATGAGTTCTGTGTTTGATACATTGCTTATAAGGTGCTGATATGGAATATCAGGTGGAGACATTTAGGGAATGATTGGAGATAGTGAGTAGGTTTCTTCGTCAATGGTAGTTCCATCTGATAGTATAGGGACTCTCCAGAGCATTGTTGAGAAGACATTTGAGGCAGCATCCAACCAACTGGCAGTATCTACTTTGGGTGTTATGTACATGCCAGCGTGATATAGTTCTTGGGATCCAAGCCAGGACTAGAGACATCAGGACAGAAGATAATGGTTGGAGGCATGAAATTTGAATGAGACTACTAAGCCAAAAAAAGGTTAAAAACAAAAAAGGTGTTGGTGGTGGGAGAATAAAATAAGAAAGGAATCAGCCAAAGATAGATGTAGCGGAACTTCTACATGTTAATAGGTGGCAGTGTCAGAATTGATGAATGGATCTATTGTTGGAAAAAGTTATAGAAACGGGAAGGAGGATTTTAGGAAGGAGATCCTGGTTATTAGGGCTACAGAGAAATCAGGGAGTATAAATCTTGGGAATGGAAATTAAATTTGGACCATGGGGAGAACAATTTTAATAATTTAAAAAGACAGGAGTTAGGCAAAAAGGAATTTGTACTTTTGTAAATATGATATTGAAGGAAAATGTCCCATAAGAAAAATGGGAAGAATTTTTGAAAAGTTAAACAATTACCTGTCCAATTCTTTTTTCTAAATCACCAACTTACTCCATACACAAGAATGAACTGAAAATGGATAAAAGACTTAAATGTAAGTTGCCAAACCATAAAGGTCCTAGAAGAAAACATAGGCAGTAAAATCTCAGACATATCTCCTGACAATATATTTGCCGATATGTCCTAGGGCAAGGGAAACAATAGGAAAAGTAAACAAATGGGACTACATTAAACTAAAAAGCTTTTGCACAGCAAAAGAAATCATCAACAAAATGAAAAGAGGACCCATTGCATGGGATAAGGTATTTGCCAATGATACATCTGAGAAGGGGTTAATTTCTAAAATATATAAAGCACTTATACAAATTAACACCAGGAAGATAAACAATCCAATTAAAATATGGGCAAAGGACCTGAATAGATACTTCTCCAGAGAGGATACACAGATGGGCATTAGACATATGAAAAGCTCAATGTCACTAATCACAGAGATACAAGTTAAAACCACAATGAGATATCACCTTACACCTGCCAGAATGGCCACCATCAACAAATCAACAAATACCATATGCTAATGAGGATGTGGAAAGAAGGGAGCCCTTGTGCATTGGTGGTGGGAATGCAGACTGCTACAACCACTGTGGAAAACAGTAGAGGTTCCTAAAAAATTAAAATAGAACTGCCTTTTGATCCAGAGATTTTACTTCTGGGAATATATCCTAAGATTACTGAAACACTAGTTTGAAAGAATATATGCACTCTTATGTTCATTCCAGCATTGTTTACAATAGACAAGATCTGGAAACAGCAGTCTCCTTCCATCATGGGAGGCAATGGTTTTGTGAAGCAATGTCACCCCAATAAATTCAATAAAAATAAAAAAGAAGCCTGCTGACACCATAGTATTGGACTTCTAGCTGTTGCAATTGTGAGAAAAGAAATTGCTATTGTTTGAGACAAAATAAAACAAAAACAAAAGTTAGAGAATTAGTGAAGTAATACCAGTCCTTCTCTAGACTTTGAAAATGTTTATAAAATGTGAAATAAGTAATAATTTAAAAAATCTATCATGGATTAGAAACCATTTTTAGAGGTAAGAAATGAAAAGTATGGTTAAGTTGGCCATATTAAATGGAGTGGTATATAGAAACAGTGGGAGCCCGTTGGAAGCCTATAGTAAAACATTCCAGACTTAGGTATAGGAAGCAAAATGCTGGTAAAGCAAATGGTGAGGAGTAAGTGCAGGAACACTGCTGAAGGCTACATGGCTTTCCTGGACCTGGCAAAGTACTCTCATTTTTTGCAGTTGCAAAGTGATTCTTTAAGTAAATTGAGGTATGTTTTACTAAGAATAATGAGTTCTGACTCGCTTATTCTGATATAGGAAAGAAATGATAGGATATATTGGAGATATTTTAGAATATATCTAGAGTTATTGGGCTGCTCTGAGGATCTGGCCCCCAAAAGGCAACAAAAATTATATATATATATATATATATATAATTATTATTTTTTAATATATTTTTATTGATTTCAGAGAGGAAGGGAGAAGGAGAGAGAAATAGAAACACCAATGATGAGAGAATCATTGATCAGCTGCCTCCTGCACACCCCACACAGGGGATTGAGACCACAACCTGGGTATGCACCCTGACCAGGGATTGAACCGTGACCTCCTGGTTCATAGGTCGACGCTCAACCACTGAGCCACACCAGCTGGGCAAAAAAAGAAAAAAGATTTGTAAGCAGAGATAAATGCTATTAAAAATATAGACAGTGGGGAACCATGAGATTTTATAACAGGAGACTGATTTAGTCCAGAGATCAGCAAAAACCTAAAGAAATACTGTTGAATATGAGATCGGAAAGGTATGATTCATGTAATATCTCACTCTGAATTATATATATATATATATATATATATATATATATATATATATATATATATATATATAAAATCCAGCTGAGTACCAAAGTTTGCATTATGCTACATATTTAGTAGGTTTGGTACTAACACTCCATTAACACCAAGAAAAACAAAAAACAAAAACAACAATAAAAACTATCCAATTAAAAAATGAGAAGAGGACCTGAATAGACATTTCTCCAAAGAGGACATACATATGGCAACAAACATATTTAAAAATGCTCAACATCACTAATCATCAGGAAAATGCAAGTCAAAACAGAAATGAGATATCACCTCACACTTGTCAGAATGGCTGGCATTTAAAAAAAAAAATAAAGCAAATCAGTGCTGGTGAGGATGTGGAGAAAATGGAACCACTGTTGGTGAGATTGGAAATTGGTACAGCCATTATGGAGAATAAGAAAAAGATTTCTCAAAAAATTAAAAGTAGAGCTGCCAAATGACCCAGCAATTCCGCTTTGGGTTATCTATACAAAGAAAAAAAATCACTAATTAGAAAAGATATATGCCCCACTATGTTCATTGTAGCATTATTTACAATAGCCAAGATATGGAAGCAACCTAGGTGTCCATGGATAGATGAATAGATGAGCGTATAGAGCACTGTTATATTAAATGATTTAAGTCAGACAAAGACAAATACCTCATGCTTTCACTTATATGTGGAATTTAAAATAAAATAAGAATAAACAAAACAGAAATGGACCCACAGATACAGATAATAAGCTAAAAGGAGGAGAGTGGAGGATGGGTTAAAAAAAACAACAGCAAAAAGCAACAAACTAACACTCCAGCAAAATAAATACAGGAAGATTATACATGTGTCAGTGCTTTCAGTCTACTAACTCAATAAAACAGCAGTGAATTAATTTACATTACTAATGTCATTCTTTTGCCACTCATAACAGTAACTTTTTAAATGTATTCTTCAAAAACACTTTTAAAATATTTAAAGATTCCAAGCAAAATTATTACTCTGGTTTCATATTGCAATAAAATGTATAAAATCAAGTATATTCAAAGACTCTTAAGAAAAATGCTCTCTGAGGTTAAAAGACTATAAATTGGTAAAATGAAAAGAAAATCATAAATATGATATAGAATACCAAAACTTTTGGTTTTATTACCAAAACTTCTGGTATTATTGGCTTTTTTTGACCCTGACTGGTTTGGCTCAGTGGATAGAGCATCGGGCTGCGGACTCAAGGGTCCCAGGTTCGATTCCAGTCAAGGGCATGTTCCTTGGTTGCGGGCACATCCCCAGTGGGGAGTGTGCAGGGGCAGCTGATCGATGTTTCTCTCTCATTGATGTTTCTAACTCTCTATCCCTCTCCCTTCCACTGTGTAAAAAAATCAATAAAATATTTTTTTTTTAAGTGAAGTTTGTGTCCTTTAACCATAAACCAATGGGCTAATGATACTGAAATCTGTGATTGATGGAGCTTAGACACTGATTTCTTTTCACTAATTTTCATTCTGAAATACATTATATATTGTATTCAGTATTATAAGAAAGCTTCCTCTGAAAATGTACTTAGCCGAGCTCTGCACTTCAGTCAATATGATAGACATTAATTTAAGATTAAAATTTCTAAATGAATAATTCCTAGGTAGTTTTCAATATATTATCCTTGACAGACCATACATACATATACTGGTATGTAGAGTTGGACAATCAGGCTTTTTCAATGGCATTCCTTCTCAAATATTCCTAAAGCCAGTGTGCAAGTTAGCTAGACAAGCCAAAATATGTCCCGTGCTTCAATGTGTATAGATGTGCAATGAATATAAATAAATCCCAGGGGAAATCTCCAAATATAAAATTACCATACTGAGAATAATTGAGAGCAAATCTAAAAATTCAGATCCATGGCTTCTCTCTACCTCATTCCCAAAGTTGACATAACCAACTGGAAAGAGTTCCAAAGAGCTGATTAAAGTACTTCCTGAAGGCAATTCCAGATTTTCCCTACAAAGAACTTGTCTACACTTAACTGAGTTCCTCAGTCAAAACATGTTTCAAATGGGGCACTGAGTTTCAGACTAAGCCACCATTTTTACCTCTTACAATGAAGGAAAAATGTTGACCAGAAAACAAAGCTCACATGGTATATGTGATTGGTAAATCATTTTAATTACCAAGTATGAGAATTTAAAAAATAACTGAATTCAAAATAAAAACCACTGTGGTGTATGTTCTTTTAACTATGATTATTTTGACCCGTGGTAGCTCAGTCTACTATGAATGTTATTTAACCAAGATTTCATACTTAGAAAAACCTTCACGTAACAATATTCTATTAATTTGCTAGGAGTCATGATATTTTAAGTTCAACTTAGCCTTAGGCTTCCACATGCCCAAAACAATCATCTTTAGATTGGTAAAGTTGTCTTCTGGGATAATCTTCTTTCTTAAACAAAAACCTCTCTATGGAGCAGTAGAGCTGCACTTCCTAATGTGCCAGACTTCCCAGATCCCCATAATTAACAGTATCAGGGTGTCTTTGCATAAATGAGTCCTAGGCACATTAACTGGATATTTTGAACTCAATTATAAGTAATGTACTGAACTTACATGTACTAAGATTGTCTAGTTACCTAGCATTTTTAGCAACTAGAATCTGCTCAACTCTTCTGATTTTTAGAACTTAAAGTACCATTTTAATCCTGTAGAAAAATTTGGTCATGTAGGAAAATAAAGTTCCTCATATGCGGAGGTTCATTTTATCAACTTCTGTGATTAAAGATCAGGAAAGTGTACTTCATTTTGGGGAAGTATAACAGTAAATACTAACATGCATATATTAACACTAGAGGCCCAGTGCACAAAATTCGTGCACTGGTAGGGTTCCTAGGCCTGGCCGGTGATCAGGGCCAATCGGGGCCTTCTGGCTGCCAGCTGGGACCTTCCTTCCCTGGTGCCTGGCTGTTGGCTGAGGCCCTCCTTTGTTCTGCGCCACCCCCTGGTAGTCAGCGCACATCATAGCGAGCGATCGAACTCTCGAGGGGACACTTTGCATATTGGCCTTTTATATAGAGAGAGATGCTTAACTGCAACAGACAAATCTTGTGAGGTTACTATGAGTTAAGGGGGAAAAGGGGCTTTGTTAACATCCAATAATTTATAATTAAAGGTTTTCATGATACTGGATAGACTTTTTCTCAAAAGATCACTCACCAAATTATTGACCACTGTATTATACTCTAAAAAAAGGATAAATCATATGAGCCTGCTCTGTAGTTCTAGACAAAGTTATCTTGCTAGGCTCCATCTTCTAAACTGTGATAGTCTATAACAGTGATGGCGAACCTTTTGAGCTCGGCATGTCAGCATTTTGAAAAACCCTAACTTAACTCTGGTGCCGTGTCACATATAGAAATTTTTTGATATTTGCAACCACAGTAAAACAAAGACTTATATTTTTGATATTTATTTTATATATTTAAATGCCATTTAACAAAGAAAAATCAACCAAAAGAATGAGTTCGCGTGTCACCTCTGACATGCGTGTCATAGGTTTGCCATCACTGGTCTAGAATAATGATTTTCAACCCATGTGCCTTGGCAGGCACAATGGTCTAGAATTTTTAAAACATGGAATACCTAACTGTTCATTCAGGAGATTTGACCTCTTTCTCTTAGATTGTCTAATAAAAAAATGGCAACAGCCAACACAACAATAGCCATTTGGTGTGAATGAATCAAAATTATGACTTTTTTTGGTCAGATCGGCAAAAATATATTTTTTGGTATGCCACAGAATTTTAGTAATTAGTTCATGTGTGCCATGAGATGAAAAAGGTTGAAAATCACTAGACTAGAACACAAGAAAAAGAGGTATTTTATTCCATCACTACCCTACTGCCCTCCTTCCTGCCTCTCCCACAGTAGGGTCAGTGGAATTTTCATCAAGTATTTTTATTCTATTATTTTACTAAAATCTTTACAGTTATGATATATAGAACATAAGAATATTATCATTAATGCTAAAGCAAAAAAGGAACTGATACATTCTTATTTAAAAGGAAAATTATTAATTATTAATTTATATAGAAATTTTAATAATAATTTTTGAAATAAAAATCATTAGCATAAGAAATGTTTAATTTAATATACTTAAATGACAGGCTATTCTTCACCAAAGTCAAATAATGCACTTTATAAAACAATAAATTTTGATTAGGTTCCCATCAGACATTTTAAAAATATTTTTGTTAAAATCAAAGCATACACTTTGATAAATAGGTTATTTCTAAATACTAAACAAAAACAACAACCAAAAATAAACCAAAACTAGTAAATCATAACACAGCCCCCCCAAAAATTCTTGATACACACCCATAGCTTTAGAAAGGACAGCTAATCCCTACTCTGGCTATGCTGCAGGACGTAATAAGAAAGAGGGAAAAACTAAAAAGAAATATCTTAATCAAATTCCCCTCCAACAGTTAATTCAATTTTACTGAAGAAAATGATTAACCATGTAAAAGCTGCTATTGCTATTAAAATTAAATCAGGCATTTTCCAGAACATCTTTTTGGGAAGTAATATATAGGTAATATTTCAGAGAAGAAAAGCGATCTAAAGAGTCAGGTAATTATTTATTAAAGTAATAATTTTTAAACCTTCATTATTTGCAAGAAGTTAAAAAATTATCATTAGACTGAGGTAATTACAAACCATTAATACAAACTACAATTTAAAATATTTTCTCAATAACATCTAGTGTGCACTATAAAAAAATTCCACATATGGTAGTGAATAAAAATGGAATACAGATTTAATCCAATTTAAAGTTTTACATATTGACCTATAGTGCCTCGTAGCCTCCCTCAAACATGAGGGATACTTTTACTTGGAACTCCATGTAAATTTTAATCCACATTATCCATCTTTCTGTACTCATTCTAATTAACAACTTAATGTACCTGCATCTAACTATAAATGTTTTATTTTTATACCTGAAACCTGCAGTTACCCAAGTTTATGAAGAAAAAGAAACCAAGTTTGAGCTTAAAGGAAAAATAAAAAAAACTACAGTACATTTGCAAATTCATAGCTGACCTTATTGATCCCCCGTTTTGTTCCTACTGACTTGACTTCTGAAGAGCTGCAATCAGTACCACAGCGCATAAGATTCAAAACGGGGCTTACAGTAATCAAGAAGAAAAATGACTGCTCATTTCCCGGAGAACAGACTAACAATCTTTTTGTTTACTGAAGGTTTTGTGTTATTAAAATACTGCATATTATGCAACCAACCTCTTAGTAGCAAAGCTATCACATCATTTCATAAGATGCAGAAAATTTTTTTTATAATATCAACACCATTCGTGATTTTTTAATTATTTTTAACTATTAAAAAACTTAAACCATTAAAAAAACTACCTTAAAGTGATGAAGTGAATGAAACAAAACTTTCCAAAATCTATAAGAAATAGAATACATGACAGAACCTAGACACAGAACCTAGAGACAGAACCTAGCAAGAAAACATGGCAAGAGAACCTGACTAGAACCTGGCGACAGAACCTGACTGGAGATCCGGGCTAGAACCTGGCTGGAGAACCTAGAGACAGAACCTAGAGACAGAACCTAGCAAGAGAACATGGCAAAAGATCCTGGACAGAACCTGGCTACAGAACTTCGCTAGAGAACCTAGACGGAACATGGCGGGAGAACCTGGATAGAACCTGGCGGGAGAACCTAGAAACAGAACCTAGACACAGAACCTAGAGACAGGACTTGGCTGGAGATTAGAGACAGAACCTATCGAGAGAACATGGCAAAAGATCCTGGACAGAACCTGACTACAGCACTTGGCTGGAGATCCTAGACAGAACCTAGGGACAGAACCTAGAAACAGAACCTAGCAAGAGAACCTGGCTGAAGAACCTAGAGACAGAACCTAGCCAGAACATGGCGGGAGAACCTGGATAGAACCTGGTGGAAGAACCTAGAAACAGAACCTAGAGACAGAACATGGCATCAGATCCCGACCAGAACTTTGGCTGGAGATCCTGGCTAGAGGTCCTGGCTAGGCTGCTGATCAACTGAAGGCTGTCTCCGTGTCATTCCTTCTTCGCCGACTCCGTCCACACCTTTGGGGACCCCTGGACCTGCTGGGGTTGGACCCCAGCACCCTTCCAAGTTTAGGAATCAAGTCTCTAACATATGTCCTTAACAGTACTAAATTGAATGCTTCTGAGTGGCTGCCCTAATATCAATTGGGTGATCCCTGTGAAAGGGTCATTCGACCCCTAAAGGGGTTGCGACCCACAGGTTGAGAACCGCTGACTTAGATGAAATGGACAAATTCCTAGAAAGATACAACCTGCTGAAATCGACCCAGGAAGAAGTTGATCATCTAAACAGACCTATAACAAATAAAGAGAATAAATTAGTAACAACAATAACACTACCGACAAAGAAAAACCTAGACCCAAATGGCTCCACTGGTGAAGTCTCCCAAATGTTAAAAGAAATAACACAAATCCTTTGCAAACTCTTCCAAAAAGCAGAAGAGTAGAGAATACTTCCCAACTCATTCTGTGAGGACAATTTTGGCCTGATAACAAAAACCAGACAAGAGCATCATAACAAAACAAAACTATAGACCAATATCTATTAATGAATATATAGTTACAAAAATCTTAGATTTAAAAAACACTAACAAATCTAATCTGGCAGCACTTAAAAACAATTATCCACCATGACCCAGTGGGACCTATCTCAGGAGTTCAAGATTGGTTTAACATATGAAAACCAATCAATGTATTACATCATGTTAATAGAATAAAGGAAAATATCCACATGAAAAAAAAAAAAAGAAATAGAATACATAATAGTGATACATCAGAGACATTCCCTTTTCAAAAAAGAATAAGAGCCCTACCTGGTTTGGCTCAGTGGATAGAGTGTCAGCCTGCAGACTGAAGGGTCCCAGGTTCAATTCCACCCAAGGGCACATGCCTGGGTTTCGGGCTCGACCCCAGTAGGGGGTGTGCAGGAGGCAGCCAATCAATGATTCTCTCTCATCATTGATATTCCTATCGCTCTCTCCCTCTCCCTTCCTCTCTGAAATCAATAAAGATATATTTAAATAAATAAATAAATAAATAAATAAATAGAATAAGACAGATGCCCACTATCACTTTTTTCAAATATATTTTTATTTATTTTAGAGAGTGAGAAAGATAGAAACATTGAAGAGAGAGAAACATTGATGAGAGAGAAACATCATCGATCAGCTGCCTCCTACACACTCCCCACTGGCGAAAGAGCCCGCAACCCAGGCATGTGCCCTGACCAGGAATCAAACAAAGGACCCCACCCCACTATCACTTTTACTGGAGATACTAAAACTTTAAGACAGCACAATAAGGTAAAAATAAAAGGTAAAAATAAGTAAAAAAGGGAAGAAACAAAATATTAAATGACTGACTGAAGTACATAACTAGTGATTAATTCTAAAGTGAGGTAAGTACACATGGAGTTACAGTGGTGGCATTTTAAGCATTGTTACTTGGCACTATTTTAGTTATTGTAGCATTGGCTTTAATCAGTCTCTAATTTTACTTTTTCTATTAAATCTAAGTATAAGTAGTATTTTGAGTTTTGAATTCCCCAGTTCAGATTAAGAGCTGCCAGAAGTTGATTGTACTTGAGTGAGCTTTAGAATGAAAACTTTCCCCTTCCTCCCATGTGCAGAATATTTGAAGTTTACAGTTCCAAAAAGAAATAGTTGGTTACATATTTCTTGATGTTTACTATATGGAGAGTGTTCATTTATGTTAGTTGCCTGAAGCATTAAGATTTTGAAACACAAAACTTATGAAGTCAAAAAATCATAGTGGTTATAATGGGTTTCTCAGCTCTTATAAAAGTAAAAGAGAAATCAAGAAGATTAATATAAATAGTTGGAATTATGAATTATGTTTTTGTGGTGCGTTTTTGGTATTTGGACCTTAATTTACTGCATGCTTTGTTGGCATATTGAAATGTTCTTATGAAAACCCTTAAAATTTTAGTATTTTTTTGAAAATTGGTTTATTTCTTTGTTTACATTTAAAAATTAGTGCTTTCAATAAGGTTTGCTTTCCATCTATCCTGAATTCTTCCTAGGAGTACACAACTTCAAAAGTAAAGAGGCACAGTCAGCAGAAAAAAAGAGGTGGTCTGAGCATTTATGCATTAAATATGCATGTTAATTAAGAAAGAAATTAGAAAAATATGAAAACAGATGTTACATAAATTATTGCAGTCCCAGAGCAGCAGTAACTTATACACTGACAATAATTTTTATATATGCATATGTATGTCTATTTCTAGATTTCTCAGTATTTATACAATTCCATAGAGAATAACTAGAAAAAGAACTGGTATATCCTTTCAGTGAGATTGTGGTAAACATTCCTTCTGCATGTGGATTGCTGAGGAAGACTACTGTACAGATAGTGTTCGTGTCTCCTGATTCTCCTGTAGTCTTTTTCCTCCCTTGTGGTTTCTCTGATGGTATGTCAATGAGATCTTTTATTGGACATGTCCTATCAGAACAAGAAAGTAAATTACAATCCTAACAGTGTAAGAAATGTAAAATTGACCTGGGTATAAAGTGTGTATTTAGAAACAAAACAAATTACAACTACTCAGGACACTGATTGTAGTGTCAATTTTTCTTTTGGCTACTGTCACACTTTCTGAAGAAATAGCCATTGTTCTCTGAATAGTATTGACACGTTAGTATGACAGTATATATTGTGTTTCATAAGTACACATCAAATACACACATGTTGGAATATTTAAAAGATATTTAATGTCTTTCACTTTTAAAGAGTAATCCATAGAATAAAAATGGTCTGTATTTTGACAAGGGAAAGATGAGAAATAAAGTTGCTAAACCACATTATTTTAGTGGTTTAGCAACTTTATTTCAACCATCCAGAAAAACCAAGTAAATATGTTGCTGTCCAAGAAGCTGCTGACAATATTTAGATATTTTCCATACAACTATATATATATAAGGCTAATATGCTAAGTGTCAATTTGACCAGTAGCTATGACGTGCACTGACCATCAGCGGGAAGACACTCAACACAGGAGCTGCTAAGATGCAGTGACTTGGCAGTAGCAGTTCTGGGGTGATGCACCCCAAAACCAGAGAGGAGGGAGCCCGATTTCTTTGAGGCCTTGCGATTCCACTTTGGTCATGGGTTATGTTATTGCTGGGGCACTGTCGGCCCCAAATCTGGTTTACTGTACACTTGTGTTTGCGTTCCACACCCTGTACAACAGCAACTTTGCAGAGTGCCCTCTTGCACTCCGGGACCCCTGAGGGGATGTTGGAGAGCCAGTTTTGGCCCCATCCCTGCAGACCTGGCTGAGGGACCCCACTTGCTGGAGGGACCCCACCTGCTGGAGGGACCCCACTCATTCTACAGATGCCCTTCGAGCCACTGTGCCACCCCAGGTGCAGCCGACCAGGAAGGGGCTGCAGGAGGTTGGCTCTAGGGCGTGTCCAGCCCATTTTGCTCAGTCTCACCCCGCCGGCAACCTTCTAATTAATTTCCTTTCAATGTGCACGAATCCGTGTACTGGGTCACTAGTATACAATTGAGAAACATGCTGTTTATAACTTTTTCAGATGAGATTGAAAGTTAAAAGGAGAAAATGCTGCATTAGAATGTGATAAAACATTCTTAACAATCAAAACATGAATTACATTGAATACAAGAGCATAAAACATTGTTTGGAAATCTGTTTAGAGATCAATCCTACATATATTTGTATTCTTCAGAAATCCTGTTTTGTTATTTGGTTTTAGTAGTATATGATGCTAAAATGAGTTAAGGAATTAATTTTTCTGAATCTTAGTAGTTTTCAGTTCTGTTATCCTAATATTTTTCAGTTTTATGTTACTGATTTATGTTTTACATTATATTGCCTAATTATTGTTATCCTTTTGTATATGTGCTAAGCTACTGATAAGCTCTAAAAGGTTTTTGGGAGTAAACTAAACTAATATAGGATGAAATCTAGAGGAGAGTGATAATATGTTTAGTAAATTATTATTAAGAAGTTCTTGACTTATATTGGATACCTTTTTAAGAAATTCAGTTGTCATTCTTACAGATTTTATATAGAGAGATATTTGTGTCAGATATGTTTTGTGAAAGTATATTATTAAAAGTGATAAGATATTTCGGCAAAAAGACTATTGTCTGTATTTTAATTTTATATCTTATTAATGCTTTGGAATCCACTTTCAATGGAATTTTTTCCATATTTGTTTTCAAATGTCAAATTTTCATTATTTTATGTGATTTTATTGCTTGATATTATTTTATTATGTATTAGTAGAGTAGTGTATTTGTTAGTTGAACATTTTTATGTCATTGCAATGAAATGAAGTTGTATGATTTGTTTTATAGTGAAGTATTTTGGATTTTTTTAATATTATAATACCTTTTATTTTAGGTATTATAAAACGATTCCCTTCCTTCCAGGAGTTAAAATAGAAAATGGAAAGAGTGATTAGTGACTAGACTAACATCTGTCCCCTAAAAACCAAAAATATTATGACACATTTTTTTCAGCCTGCCTTTTGCATTTTTGCTCTGGTTTAAGGTTCCTTCTGGAATAGGAATATTTGAAGCTATTTTATTTGTTTATTTTCTAGGTATTTGCCGATTTTCCAGCAGCTTAGTTGAAGAACTCTGCGGATCTTTATTTCCTGATTCTTCTTTACTTCCAATTTCCAACTAAGACTTGTATTCAGAGAACTTTGTTATACTGAGCCTGAGGAATTCTTTGACACATAACAAGAGCATGCATTTTCAAGTGTCAGTTAGGTTTGTGGATCAGTAAAGATCTTCTAAAAGGTAAGCATATATTTATTCAAAGTTTACCTTTAAAAATTTAATATTATTAAGACCTGCCTTACTTTGTTCAGGCTTTATAACAAAAATACCATAGACTGGGTGACCTGTAAACAACAGAAATTTATTTTTCACTGTTCTCAAGGCTGCGAAGTCCAAGATCAAGGTACCGTCAGATTCTGTGTCTGGTGAGAAGATGGTTGTCTTCTCACTGTGTCCTCACATGGTAGAAGGAAAGAGAGAGCTCTCTGGGGTCTCTTCTTACAAGGGCATTAAAATCATTCATGAGGGCTGCACCCTCATGACTTAATTACCTCCCAAAGGCATTACTCCTAACACATTGTTTTGGGAAGGCAGATTTCAACATCTGAGTTTTAGGGTGCATAAACTTTCATTTCAACAATACCCTTGGTATAATGATGTGTTCGTAGATTCCTGTACAAAAAATATGTGTACGTATGTATTTGTGGGTGTGCATACGTGTGTGTTGATACACTTCTACTGGTTTTTGATTGTAGGCTCCTTTAAGGAATAATGTTGCCCTCTAACATAGTTACATAGAGATACCTGACCTGTTTCTCTCCACCTCGTATCTGTTCACCAGCTTCCAGTCTTTTCCTTTTCCTCCTTGTTTTCTTTCTCATTTATCTGAGCCTTCAAGGGGGCGTTAAAGTGTATTTCAATCAGCAGACTTAGCACTTTCTTTAGGGAATGCTTTTTGTATCCATCTCTTTCCTTTTTCTTTCTTCCCTCCCTCCTACATTCATTAATTTGTTAGAGAAGCAAGATTAGAATGATTGAACTTAGAGTTGAAGGTATCTTAGGTAGCACTTAGTCCCCCCCATTTTTTTTTTTTACCACAATTCATAGTAAGAAATAAAATTTACATTTTAAGCCATTTCCCACAGGTACAAATGTACAAATGAAACGGAAACAAAAGTTCAGAGTTTTTAGCCTGACTACCAGGCTGTGCTCTTTTCTATTATATTTTTGTATGTTTTATTTAATACATGCTGGTGCTTATAACTAAATTTATTTCCCTATCCAATAACAGATCACTTCTATAATTTTAAATACCATGCCTTAGATCATTTGTATATTTGTTCATGACTGACGTGTTAAAAAGGTAAATGGAATCAGGCAATTTGATGTCTGTCTCTGTCAGGTTGCTTTTATCCTGTCTCCTCTGTGCGTCTCATCTTTCTCCATTCAGTACAAGCTATCAAATGATTTCGTGAAAGAACTGGGTAACTGTTGGGAAACTCCAAGGTTCTTCTATAGTAAGAATAGATACAAATATTACTCAAAATTTGAACTGGGGATAATCTTTGATAGAATCATCCTTATACAAGGCGTGTATTTCTTTATTCTCTTCCTGTTTGCTCCATCTATATAAATTATATATGCTGATGTCCTTAAGTCATTCTTTTTTTAAATATATATTTTATTGATTTATTTACAGGGAGGAAGGGAGAGGGATAGAGAGTTAGAAACATTGATGTGACAGAAACATTGATCAGCTGCCTCCTGCACGCCCCCTACTGGGTATGTGCCTGCAACCAAGGTACATGCCCTTGACCGGAATTGAACCTGGGACCCTTCAGTCCGCAGGCCGACGCTCTATCCACTGAGCCAAACCGGTCAGGGCAGTCATTCTTGGTTTAAAACATTTTTATCTTTTTCATATCAGCTTAGAATAACCCAGATATTTTCCCAAAGTGGTCTCTTCTAGTACCCATTCCCATTTTATGTAGCTTTTTTTATCCTTTTAAAATATTACAAGCATTTTTCTGATTATAAAAGTAATATGTTGTCTTAGGAAGTTTGGTGTATATAGGAAAGTAAAAAGAAGATAAAAATTATTCCTAATCCAACCGTAGCAAAAGCATTTCTGAGAGGGAAGTTCATAGTGATAAACTCCTACATTTTTTTTTTAAAAAGAGCTCAAATAAACAATCGAATTTTACACCTCAAGAAACTAGAAATAAAAAGAACAAACTAAGCACAAGGTTTATAGAAGAAAGGAAATAAAGAGCAAGAAATAAATGAAATAGAGACTAGAATGACAAGAAAAATTATCAATGAAACTAAGCTGTTTATTTTAAAAAGGTAAACAAAATAGACAGACCTTTAGCTAGGTGTACTAAGAAAAAAGACAGGACTCAAAATTAGGAATGAAAGAGGAGATATTGGAACTAATGCCACAGAAATACAAAGAATTATAAGCGAATACTATGAACAATTGTATACCAACAAATTGGACAACTTAGAAAAAAATGGATAAATTTCTAGAAACACACAACTTACTAAGACTGAATCATGAAGAAATAGATAATCTGAACAGATCAATTGCTATGAGGACATTGACTCAATAATTAAAAATCGCCCAGCAGCCCAGCAGGCATAGCTCAGTGGTTGAATGTGGCCTTTTGAACCAGGAGGTCACAGTTTGATTCCTAGTCAGGTCACATACCTGGGTTGCAGGCTCAATCCCCAGTGTGGGGTATGCAGGAGGCAGCTGAACAGTGGTTCTCTCTCATAGTTGATGTTTCTGTCTCTCCCTCTCCCTTTCTCACTGATATCAATAAAATATATTTAAAAACAAAAACAAACAGCCCTAGCTGGTTTCGCTCAGTGGATAGAGCGTCAGCCTGCGGAATGAAGGGTCCAAGGTTCTATTCCTGTCAAGGGCACATGCCTAGGTTGCAGGCTCGATCCCCAGTAGGGGGCGTGCAGGAAGCGGCCTATCAATGATTCTCTCTCATCATTGATGTTTCTATCTCTCTCTCCCTCTCCCTTCCTCTCTGAAATCAATAAAAATATATTTTAAAATAAAAAAACCCAAACAAACAAAAAACCTCCCAACAAAGAAAGGTACAGTACCACATGGCTTCATTGGTGAATTCTATCAAATATTTAAAGTAGAATTAATGCCAATTCTTCTCAAACTTGTCCAAAATATAGCAGCTAATAGGATGTCTGTCCCAGAACCTTCAATTCCATCCTAATAGTTTTTTTCAAGGCAAACTATTATCTCTGTGCAGTTTTATGCTAGTGGTATAATTTGAGTAACACAGAAGGATGTTTCATTGATTTGAAATACATATATATATATATATATATATATATATATATATATATATGTATATATATAATATTTTTATTGATTTCAGAGAGGAAGGGAGAGGGAGAGATACATAGAAACATCAATGATGAGAGTCATTGATTGCTGCCTCCTGCACACCCCTCCTGGGGATTGAGCCCGCAACCCAGGCATATGCGCTTAACAGAATCGAACCCAGGACCCTTCAGTAGGCAGGCTGACGCTCTATCCACTGAGCCAAACCGGCCAGGGCTGAATTGAAATATTTTAATTGGAGAAGATATTTGGGAATGTAGGGAGAAGTTCTTGAAAGGATAATTGTCTTTCTATTGACATGTCATCAGCTTCAAGAGTAGATGCAATGTGAATGCATCTAATATTATTAACAAATATGTATTAACTATTCACTCTGTGGTAGATACTCAGTTAATCTTAAATAAATGTCACTTTAAAATGTTTTCTTTTAAAAAATGGTTCATGTCAGGAAAATCAATTTTTGGGGAAGTTTATTTGTGAAATGTTTTAGGTTTTTAATATACACGAACTAGACATAACTCATTTTTTTGATAATGAAGTAACAGCGAACTTAAAATAAAAGTGAAATGTGGGAAATACAGAATATGTTTCACTTTCTCTTTCTGTTATTCACTTTTAAAAAGACAATGAACAGTGAAATTGACCTCCTGTTCCTGTAGTTCTGCTAGTCTTTTGTGGTACCTAGTATACCTGAAAGAAGCATCATGAATTGGAAGGAAAAAGTTATATGAACATATAATCAGACAAATAGAAAATGGAACCTTTATAATTGAGAACTGACTGTTTTTATTTTACATAGAAATTTGAATTTTTATTTTAGATTATTCCCATTTAGGAATACTTACTTTATAGTTTATGAACAGCTGACTCATTTAAAGGGGATTTAAAAAATTTTAATTTGTAATGATTTAACCATTATGATATTAATGTTTTATTGACACAGAATGAGGTTTCAGTTATTAAAAATATGTACTCAGAGTTTTATAGAGTGAAGAATAATTTTGCCTCAACTTACAAGTTACTTAATTTCTTCAGAATGTAGTGAATATTGGCTGAAGATATTTTGAAAGCCTTAATTACTTGGAATATATTTGAAACCTCTCTTCTTATGTACTTCTGTGCAAAATGTTACATATTTTTGGATCATATATAGTACAGGCTTAAAGTTTTGAGTTTTCCATTTTCAGTCTTATAAAGGCTTATAAATATATATGGTGGTACTATTGGAGCTAAATAGTTTTATACATATAATTGTCATTCAGCTATAGCTGTCTGGAATAAAATGTCTTGGAATAAGTAGTCATTTTCCATGTGAAATAACCATTTGAAAATTGTTTTTCATCTGACAGCATGTATTTTAATTTTTATAAATAGCACAGAGGAATTGAAGTATTTATGTAGATAAGGATGGTTATCAGCTCAAGTTCAGTAGTATGTTTTTTGACTTTATTAGGCTGTAGATATTTTATAATTTTTAAAAGATATATTTATTATTTTATGAAATACACATGCTTTCATTATACTTTGTGTTGATCTAATTTCCTATTGAAGTCACCGATTAAAAGGAAATTGTGTACCAGTGGGGTTCTAAACCTTGACATTATTTTAATCTGATAACAAATGGGTTTAAGTTCATGTTCTTTCAGTTGTTGGCAACAAATCTAAACCTGTATTTTTTGGATTTATGAGGATAAGTCCTGCTTTGGCAATCTTATAGATCCTCAAGAGAATAGTTAAACAGTGATTAATCATTGTTTCTTCACTGAGTGTGCAGAAAAGAATGGAAAAGCTGCATTTCACACTTCTGAAGCAATTAATCCCCATGATCTTAGCCAGGTTTGTCTTGTAGATAAGTCGGGATACAAAACGGTACCTAATTTATCAATGTATGCATGCCATAAAGTATAAAACACACAATTTATTTCATATCATTTATAGTCAAATGTAAAAAAAGAGTGACTTTGCCATATCCAAGAGTGTTTCCTACATTACCTTCATATAAACTAAGTACCAGAGATTACAATGGGATTCCTGTTTATTGTGCACATCTGGTGCAGTCACTATGCATTTTCTCATTCACTTGCTGGCATTTTTAGTGATTGTGGCATAAATCACCTTGCTAATCAGAAACATAAGTGACGGGAAGTCATCTCCTTTTTTTGAACAATGGGAAAAAACATATGGCTTCTTAGACAGGACTTGGCTGTTATAGTATTTATGTGGTATTATATTCTGTATTTAGAATTTCATATTAATTGCAGTGATTTGATTGAAGGCATTGAACACCCAGGATTTGTGGTCAACATATTCGTTTTGTAGCATTTTCATAACAAATAAACAAAAAAGGTAAAATTACATGCCTTGTAATAAAATTTTTAAAAATAAAAACTACTTTGGGAAGAGGTTTTATATTAAGATGAATTGAAGAAAATATATAATTTTAAACTGTGTGGATGTTTCTATAGATGCATAAATATAGTAATTACAAGTTACAGGGTTTTAAATTATATCTATTTCAAAACATTGCATGGGTAGAGTAAAAATTACTGTCTTTTAGATGCTAAAATTGAATTGACAGTAGTTTGCTTTTCTATACGTAGTGTTATTTGAACATGAGTTGCATTTTTTGATGAATTTTTATTAGTTGGAATCACTTCTGCATATACTACAACTGAAAGTAAAAGATGAAGTAATGTTTCGTAAAACATAATATATCAGTGCAAACTTTAAAGACTACTTCCAGTGAATTTGTTGCTGTTTGTTATAGAATGTTTGCTGTAGGTTTGAAGGTCTTTTTCTTCGTCCTCAATAGTCACTTAATTCTCAAAAGATGGTAAACATAATGGCCTTTCATCCTTATTTGACTTTATAATACTTACCTTCCTATACCTTATCATTTTCCATTTTCTTACTATTGGGTGGTAAGAAAATATTTATTTTGAATGTTTAAATTTCAAATGGAAATTTATTTGTTCAGAGAACTTTATGTCTTTTACAGCTTGTTTTCTATATTACATGTGACTATAAATTAGGTGAATTTTTAAACAAATATATCAGAGTCTGTTTATTCAAATGTGTGTTATTCCCTTTGAAGTCGTCCCCTTGGGAAGATGTATACATAAGCCATTAATCAAAGTATTTTAGGAATGCCTCTTTTTTATTTTTCTTCAGTGGAATTGATATATAGCTGCCCAAAATGGGTACTTTGAAGGGAGATAAGATTCATTATGTGTATATATGTACTGGTATTTTTATTTTAAAAAAATCAATCATAATAGCTTGTATTGCAGCCTGTATATATCTTGTAGATAATTGGACACTCTGAATAGAAATAGAGATTTGAAAAATTGCTTGAATTTTAAATAAATGGTCATATTTATCCATTTTGTTTTATAAATCTTTTATAATATTGTCTCACGGATCATTTGCAGTAGGAGTCCACAAATTGAATAAATGCAGCATAAGGAGGAGGTGTTTTATATATTTTCTTCTGTTGTTGCTGCTTGTTTAAAAATGCCACTATCCAGATTCTCGAAGGTATAGTGTGCTATTTTTAAAAATATATTTATAACTGAATTGAGATTTTTCTTCTAAATTAAAATATTTTAGAAAATTACCTAAAGTTTACTTAAAATTACCTAAAGTACTTAAAATTACCTAAAGTTTGCACCATACTGCCTCAGTACTTGTTCATTTTTATTTCCTTCATGCTTTTAAAGCCTTTTTGCCCCTCCCCTTAGTTTTTGTTTTTTTAAAGTATTTAAAAAACATGGGATGTATATGTTGTAAAGATCAATTTTAAAGTCATCCACTTTTAAATAGATATATTTATACTAGAGGCCCGGTGTATGAAATTTGTGCACGGATAGGGTCCCTAGGCCTGGCTGGCAATAAGGGCCGGCTGGGGCCTTCATTCTGCCAGCTGCTGGCCGGGGCCTTCCTTCATTCCGCACTGCCCCCTGGTGGTCAGCGCATATCATAGTGAGTGGTCAAACTCCTGGTCGGTCGAACTCCTGAGGGGACAATTTGCATATTAGCCTTGTATTATATAAGAGTTACCTTTTTTCCACCAAAATATGAAAATTATAGGAGGATAGGTTGTTAAAATCCAAGAAATACATAATTTATGAGATGGGTAAAAGTATCAAAATAAATGAAGAAAAATAGAGTTCTGTTTTTAGTGATTGAACACTTTGTTAATAATGGATTTTTAAAAAAGATTTTCTAATTATTTTTTAGAGTGAGAGGAAAGGAGAGGGAGAGAGAGAAACGATGTAAGACATAGATCGGCTACCTTCTACATGCTCCTTACCAGGGACTAAGCTGCAACCTGGGCATGTGCCTTGACCTGGAATTGAACCTTTTGGTGCATGGGACAAGCCCAACCAATGACCCACACTGGCTACGGCAATAATGGATTTTTGAGGAAAAATTTCTTTCATAAAGTGCTTGATCTGAAAAATACATTAACCTAAAGTATTTGTTGATTTATCATGTTTATAAAGCCAGGAATTTAATTTTTAAATGTATGTCAATTTTTGAATGGAATTGAACTACCAGTAATGTTGATGTTCATTGCACACTTATTTAAAAAAATTTTTTCCCCGAGAATTTGCATTGTTTTTTGTTTGTTTTATTTGTTGTTATTAATCCTCACCCGAGGATATTTTTCCATTGATTTTTTAATTTTTTAGACCTGGGATTGAACCTGCATCCCAGGTCTGTGCCCTTGACTGGAATCAAACCCATGACTCTTTGGTGCAAGGGCCAATGCTCTAACCACTTAGCAACACTGGACAGATCTGCATTTCGCCCCCACCTACCACCACCATAGTTCATTCTTATTTGCAATCATACTTTTTTGGTATATATTACCTTGTAAAATAGATTTTTGAATTGAGTACAAAACTTGCAAGAAGAGTTATTGTTCTTACCTTATGTTCTCATGGCATAAAGAATAAATTCTTTCACCATAGGGATAAATTTAAGCCAGGGCAATTATTGCTTGCTGTCCTTCTCTCCGGCCATCTCTTTTTTCTGTTGGAATTTGTCTGGAAATGTCTTTTGGAATGCTTTCCTCTGCCTGCAAGTACTGTGGGCTGAGTAGTGTGACACTCTTGGCCTAATCACACTGAAATTTTTTTCTAAAAGTTCATTTGTGAAATATTTCCCAAAAGGGAGACATTTTTTGTGTGTGTGTATGAATGGGAAAGCTGCTTTGAGTGGCATATGTAATTCAGAAATTTTAATATAATGTTTTTAATGGAATACATTAAGTATGAGAAACATGGAGTAAGAAATGGTTTCCATGTTTAAATAGTTTTTGTTTGTTTGTTTTAGTGTTTAAGACTCTTTTCTGGGTCACATGTTTCCAGTGTGAACTTCACTTGTGTTAACTGCAGGGGTTCAGTCATATCTGAGTATAGTGACCAGCAGGATGGCTGCCGGTAGTCTTTGATGCATAGGGAAAAAAAGGATTTTTTTTTTAAGAAAACGAAACAATAAAGAGCCAGACAATAGTCTCCTTTTGTTAGAGAAGCAGCATTTTAAACTTAACCTTGAGGTCTGTTTTGTTTTCTGGTGTAGATCTCTTAGGCCTTGTGAGTTAGGAGGATAGGTTGCTTGTAAGAAAAAAAATTAGAACAGGAAAATGAGGATACATTCTGAAAGATGTTTGAGGACAAGCAGCATTGCCCCTTTATTCTCTGAGGGACCAGTAGAAAGGCATTTTTTTTTCCTTCTTCGCCACAATTCACTGAGTGACTGGCATTTTGCAGACTGCACTGTGCTGGCAGTGTTAGAAAGGCATGGGCACCATGTGTGACAGCAGTGCTGCTGGACCAAGCAGCAATTAGAGCAGGGGGGAAGCAGGGCTCAGTGAAAGGTGGGAGAGGGGGTGCTGAAGAAGCTGCAGGGGTGCCCTGTCAGTGACAGTAGTGACCAGTAATCAGCAGTACAGAGCAAAGGTGATACCAGGATTGGGAAAACAGATGAGGCCCACTCAGCTTTAATTAGGAGGAAGTGGAATAAGCAGACCTCAGACACCACACAGAAGGGTAAAATCATAGATGTGCCATGGTGGGTGACTGTTAGCTGACTGGTCTTGCTCATGAGCACATGTGAGTATTTTAGGATAACTCTCAGAAATGTTCTGTGGGACAGTTTATAGGCCTTGCCTCCTGCATTGTGGGTTGTATTAGAGTTCTGCAGAGAAACATAACCACTAGGGGATAATATATATGTAAATATATATATACTGAGTGGCCAGATTATTATGACCACCTGACATTTGTAGGCAAATTAGCCGTACACTGCATCATATGGGATATGGAAGCCGAAGGCCTGTTCAAACACCTTTGCTGTCTGCAGTTACCAAGATAAAACGTCTCCAATTCGCACAGGAACACAAGGATTGGACAGTCGAGCATTGGAAAAAAAGTCATGTGGTCCGATGAATCACGTTTCCCGTTGCATCATGCAGATGGCAGAGTGAGAATTTGGCGGAAACAGCATGAAAGCATGCACCCCACATGCATGAGTACAACCCTTCAAGCTGGTGGGGGCAGTGTTATGGTTTGGGGCATGTTTTCCTGGCCTGATTAGGGCCCTTTAATTCGTGTGGAACAACGTCTGAATAGCACAACATACCTAAGTATCGTTGCTGATCAAGTCCATCCTATCATGTTGATGGTGTATCCCAACGGAGATGGCTTCTTCCAACAAGAGAATGCGCCATGCCACGGTGCTCGTATTGTGCAGGAGTGGTTTCAAGAACATGAGGGAGACTTTACCTTGCTTAGGTGGCCCTCACAATCACCAGATCTCAATCCAATTGAGCATTTGTGGGACGAAGTTAGAAGAGCCATCAGGCAGCTGGTTCCACACCCATCAAATCTCACAGAACTGGACAGTGCTATTCATCAGGCATGGTGTCAGATTCCTCGCATCAACTTTCAACATCTCGTGGAGTCAATGCCAAGAAGAATCACCGCAGTATTGAAGGCAAAAAGTGGCCCAACGAAGTACTGATGGGTGGTCATAATAATCTGGCCACTCATGTATTATGTATTTTATATTTTATGTATATACTGTGTCCACCAAAATTGTATACACACTTTAACAGTTGGTAGCTCAATTTTGAAAATGAAATCTATTTTAATAAATACTGCCTTTATAATTATTCAGAGTATGTGTATACCTTTTTTTGGAATACACACACATACACACATATGTATAAAATAGAACTTGGTTCATGTGGTTATGGAGGCTAAGTCCCATGATATGCCATTTGCAAGCGAAGAACCAAGAAAGCCTGTGTTGTAATTCCTTTTGAGTATGAAGGCCTGAGAATTGAGATGATGGGGTTGGGTGTGGGGAGTCTGAGTCCAAATATCTCAGCTCAAACTGAAAGAGCCAATTTACCCTTCCTCCAACTTTTTGTACTGTGCAGGTCCTCAATGTATTGGATGCTGACCACATTGGTTGAAGGCATCTTTTTACTCAGTCGATTCCAGTGCTAATCTCTTTTGGAGACACCCTCATAGACATACCCAGAAATGTTTTACCAGCTATCTTGGCATCCCTTAGCCCAGTCAACTTGGCATATAAAATTAGTCATCACGGGGGGAAGATGAGAACCAGCAAGTATGATTTACATTTATTTTGTAAAATAATATTATAAATTTCTTGAAGTATTAAATGTCTTTCTTTTCCTCCTCCTCCCCCCCCTTTTTTTTAACTTCTTTGTCACATAATGTTTTGCTTAGTTACCTACTATGGCAAACAGTATTTTAGGTGTTGGATCAGCAAAGTTAAAATAAAATTCTTTCCTTTAGGAGCTTGATGTCTATAAGAGAAAGAATGGCAGATAAAAACAATAACATCTAGTGTGATGAATGATAATGATAGAGTCATGCATGGGAGTTAGTAGACCCCAGAAACTGATACTTAAACCAGCTTGGGGTTGGGATTGAGGAATGGTTCTAAGGAGACTTCCAGAGAAGGTGCAGGCTGAGCTGCATGTGAGGAATGTTGAAGAAAGACACCCTAGGCAGAGGAAAACATTGCAGAAATGACTGCAAACCTAAAGTGTATTTGAGGAACTGCAAGTGGTTTGGTTTTGCATGTTGGCTAATATTGAGACCTGAGATATGCAATTTAAATTTTTGAAGAGTCTTGTATATAATACTAAGAGTTCGGACATTTTTCTTGAAGGAAAACTAAAAGAGGAAGGAGAACCAATGTGGAAAGAAGAGCCTCAGATTATAGTGCTAGACATTGAGACCTGGTGAAGGGATTTACGCTAAGAAGTAGTGTGATCAGATTTGGATTTAGAAAGAGCACTTATGCGACATTTGATCATGTAAGTGAATTGGAGGGAGATCTCAAGAGCCAGGATACCAGTTTAGGAGACTATTACATGAGATAAGGGGATAAATTGAGACACTAAATTAAGTCAGTCAGGAGTAAGAGAGAAGAAGAGACTAATTGAGAAAGTAGAATTGACTGGGTTCTTCAGTTGATTGGACGTGAGAGAGGCAAGAAGAAAATACAGGTATCGGGTTGGGCAGATGATTCATTGGTGGTGTTATTCCTTAAATAGAGATTACTACAGGGACAGTTTGAAGGTAATAGAATAACTTCTGTTTAAGCATCTTATTGATTAAAAATATTTAGGAGATGGTTGAATATATGGATCTCAGGCCTAGGAGATCAGTTGTAGTAAGAGATGTACGCTTGGCATGGATTTTTTAAACAATTATTTGCTGAGCATTTTCCAAGCATTGTGTTAGGCATCGGAAGGTAAGGAAGAGGGAGCTATGTGTAAGTAGGTCTGACATCTGTGTAAGAGAGGATGAAGAAAGATGGAGGAGGAAGAGTCTCAGATAGCAATACAGCTTTGAGAAAGTCTCAGCCGTATCAATGATGAGGGGATGGTGTTGGGGGGCCAGGCAGATTTTGCCCATTAGAGATGCCCTCTGTTGGGCAGGAATGGTCTTCCTCTAGCATCCCTCTGTGAGTGGGGCAAGTGTGGCCTTGATGTGAACACTGCTGTGGATCCTGAAGGTGTGACAGCTGGAAATGGTTGGTAAACTGCACTCCTCACAGCAATGGTACACTCCTTGGCTGCTTCAGTGGATGTGGGTGCTTCACTTGGGTAAAAGGTGGAAGGAATTCCTGTTGGTCCATTATTTCCTCTGCTTCCAGTAATTTCAATATAAAGTCAGAGAAGGTGACAGGTTGGGCAAGTGTTGGAAGGTTTCAGGAAAGAGCAAGAAAAGAGAATGTATTGGTAAAACGTTAGTTGAAATAGTAGCTCATCTACTCTAGGGTTGACAGAGAAGGAAGTGGAACTAGAAGGGGGTGCTAAGGGGTTGAAATGAAATGAAGTCAAAGAACTAAATGTTGCAGTGAGTTTGAAAGCACTTGTACTGAGGGTGTAAGTGACCTTTGAAGAGAGACAGTATGATAACTTGGTATATTAGTTTAATATTAATAGCGAAACTCTGGGAAATACTGGTATGTTGAAATCCCTTCATATAAATTGAGAATAAAACTTTACTAGCAGAACATGTCAATTATATGTATGCAGTATGTAGTAAATACTAGTATACGCACCATAGAATTACAACTGTAAATACTATGTAAAAGTATAAAGATAACCTAATTACTTAGTTTTAGTAGTGTTACTTTTCTGGAAAGTAAAGTTTCAGAGTCACCTTTCTACCAAGTTTCTCAAATCTATTCAATTGTCAGGCAATGCAATTTTCCCCCCAAGAACTTTTTTCTTTTTAATGGATTATTTTTCAATTTTTCTAATAGTCTAAGAAAACATTTCAGAGCTTTCTTTTTCCTCAAAAGAGAAATACATGAATTCCCCTCTCATGAAGGGTTTGTTTGTGTCTTTATACCTGATAGAAAAATTAAAAAGTGAAAAAACATTCAAAGCATGTTAGCTAAACATTTCTTGAACTGAAAGTAATAAAGGTAAGATAACATTTTTAAATACAAACAAATAACCTTTCTTTAGCTCTCCTTTTGCAGAAGAGGATTAGAAGTTGCATTAAATAATTTAGGTAATTAAAATAATATAAGGTAGGTTGGTAGAAGGGTGGACAAATGGATAGACATTATAGTAAAGCAAGATTTCAAAAATATAAGTCAAGATTCTAGGTGGGTGTTCACTGTAAAATTCTTTCAACTTTTCTGCATACTGAAAAATATTTATAATAAAATGTTGAAAAAGTAATATAGCTTTTGCAACTTTGAAATGCATAAAAATGATGGTCTGATGGATAGGTAAGTGATAAAGCAAGTACAGTATAGTAAAATGTCAGTGATAGTTGGTGTATGAATGTTCACTGTAACATTCTTGCAACTTTATGTATGTTTGAATATTTTAGAATAAAATGTTAGAGAAAATAGTGTCATAAACAATGTTTGGCATTAGAGATCTGAGTTCTAGTTGTGTTACCTTAGACAAGATAACTAATCTCTGAGCTACAGTTTCCTTTTCTATAAAATAGGCATAATATGTAGTTTGTAGATGGTTTAGAGAATCAGAAAAAAATATGTGTAAAGCAACTGGCAAAGGTAGACATTTGAAAATGCCTCTGATAAACTGAAACAATAAACTTCAAACTTAGGGATCATATCTTAGTTTTTGCTTAATATATTTAGAAGTTTTGGGTATATAGCCAGTTATTTATTTGGATGGAACTAGGGATGAGGTGAGGTCAAGGTGTAAGTTTTTGTTATCAAGATTGCTTTATTTCACACAAATGACCTTTATCCCTCATATTCAGAGTCTGTATTTTTTTCTGGCTCAATCTCTTAATCAGAGCTTGAGCCCTAATGATAGGAAGTTGGGACACCCTTAACACGGGATGAAATCTCTGATTTTGTGGTACCTATCAAGAAAAACTTGATGGCCTTTAAAAATACTTTCATTTTGTAAAGTACATAAGTTCTCCAAAGTAGAGTTACTATACTCCTGTCTTAATTATTAGTTCCATCTGAATATGTGTATACCATACGTCAGTCTGAGGTCTTTGAGATATATTAATTTTTAAAGCATATATAGTAAATGTAATACATGTTTACTGCTGAATACATATAGTTATATTTATTAATTCTATGTATAAACATAAATATTTACTGTTCAATATTTAGTAGTACCTTCCCTATCGATTACTACTTTTCTTCTTATGGAAGTCAATTCTTTTTATGTTTCTTTTTAAGAATAAATAGAATTCTGGTTTGTTTGAAATTTGCCTCAAGTGCATTTGTAAAGTACAATCCTCTTGTTTTTTTATTTGTTCTGTTTCATATGCAGGGTGGATAAAAATTACTGAACTTTTTATATTTATGTAAATTTATTTAAGATTAAATTCAAATTTGCTACCATATGCCTCAATGGCTAAACATAATATAGACTATTATAATCATTTATATAAATTGGTTTTAAAAACCAATTCAATATGTTGAATCAATATGTCATGAATTTCATATCTATATAGTTGTCATCTTAGTAAATTCCATGGCATATACTTTTACAGCATAGAGTTAAAAAAAAATTGAATAGACTTTTCTAGCCTGCATTATGGAGGAACTTCTGTTATCTTCCAGTTGACTGATTTAATATCAGAAAACAATCATGCTACTTAAATCAGCCAGATTTAGTGTATCCATCACATCCTTCAGGATGGAGTTTTTAATCTCTCAGTATTATTTAGATTGTCCTTCATTTGTTAATCTTTGTGTAACAAAGAATAACATGAAAATAAATATTCACCTCAAAGGATTATTCAAAGGGTGTCCTTATTTTCTTCCTGTGGGTATTTGCCAGTCTTTGGTAATCGTTCCTTAAGAAACATTAGGGGAATGTATATATTTAGTTAGTGTATTCTGTCAGTGAAGTATATTCACTTACCTGTGAGTAGGGCAGATCTGTGATATATTTTGAAATTTAAAAAGTATCTTCACATTCAGATAGTTAGGGATCACTAATATACTAGGACAGTGGTTCTCAACCTTGGCTGCATATTAGAATCACCTGGGAATCTTTTTAAAATCCTGATTTCTGGGTCTCATCCTCCGGAAATTCTGTTTCTTTGTTATGGGGTGAGGCCACAACATTAGTAACAAAAAAACAGAATTTCCAGAGGATGAGGCCCAGAAATCAGGATGTTAAAAAGATTGAAAACCACTGTACTAGGAACATCAAATGTTCTATAGTTTAAATGAGTAAAATTGAAGCATGAGTTAAATTTTGTCAACTTTTGGAAGGAACAGATACAAGGAAATATTGGTAGAAAAAATAGATAATAAACTTATTGGTTAGCAAAACCTAGACCAGCCCTAACCAGTTTGGCTCGGTGGATAGAGCATTGGCCTGTGGATTGAAGGGTCCTAGGTTCGGTTCCAGTCAAGGGCATGTACTAGTACCTTGGTTGTGGGCACATCCCAGTAGGAGGTGTGCAGGAGGCGACTGATCGATGTTTCTCTCGCATCGATATTTCTGACACTCTATACCTCTCCCTTCCTCTCTGTAAAAAATCAATAAAATATATTTAAAAAAGCAATCCTAGACCAATAGTCTATAATAATAAAAACATAATATGCTAATTAGATCGGAGAGCCGAACAAACTTCCGGACGTCCTTCTGGATGTCCTTCCCGACGAAGCTGCCATGGCTGGGGCCAAGGTAGAAGTGGTAAGGGGCAGTTGGGCAGGCAGGTGAGCAGCTAGGGGCAATCAAGCAGGCATGCAGAGTGGTTAGGGGTGATCAGGCAGGTAGGCAGCGAAGTTAGGGGCAATCAGGAAGGCAGGTGAGCAGTTAGGGGCGATCAGGCAGGCATGCAGAGTGGTTAGGGGTGATCAGGCAGGTAGGGAGAGTGGTTAGGGGTGATCAGGCAGGCAGGTGAGTGGTTAGGGGCAGTGAGGCAGGCATGCAAGTGGTTAGGGGCAATTAGGCATGCAGGCAGAGTGGCGGTGAGAAGTTGGTGGTCCCGGATTACGAGAGGGATGCCCGACTGCCAGTTTAGTCTTGATCCCACAGGGATTGTGAGAGGGTGCAGGCCAGGCTGAAGGACCCCCTAAGTGCCTGGTCAGCTGTTCAACCAATCAAAGCATAATATGCTAATGATATGCTAAGGCCTCAACCGCTCGCTGTGACGTGCATTGACACCGGGTGGCAGACAACCAGTCGCTATGACATGCACTGACCACCAGGGGACAGACATTCCGACCGGTAGGTTAACTGGCTGCTGGGGTCCGGCTGATCCGGACTGAGCAAGACAGGCCAGACATGCCCTGGAGCCCTCCTGAGGTCCTGCCTGGCTGTCAACCTCTGCATCCCTCCCTGGCCCTGACCCTGCACAGTGGGGGTCCCTCAGCCTGGCCTGTACCCTCTCGAAATCTGGGACCCCTCGGGGGATGTTGGAGAGCTGGTTTTGGACCGATCCCGCAGGCCAGGCCAAGGGACCCCACTGGTGCACAAATTCGTGCACTGGGCTCTAGTAATAAATATAAAATAGTAAATATATATTATTTTGTCAAAAGACAAAAAGGTTTTTATTCTTAAATGCAGATCTTATGATTTAAATTTTAATTTACTTAAATTATAGTAAAATTTTCAAATATAGGACATTTAGTGTAAGCAAGGGTTATATACTTGTCATTGGCCTTGAATGTTAAACAGTGCAATGTACTACTATTTCTATGTAATTATAAAAATGAGGTCATTTTTAGTATAACTTAACAGTTATACTACTTAATATTAACAACAAAGTATGTAATATATAAACAAAAGCAGTTTCCACTAACCCCTTAACAGTGTTCTCTTTCATAACCAAACTGTGTTAATATATTTGACCTACCATTGTTTGTTATGTTTATAAAGAATTAGAATAACTTATTTTTAAAATGACTGATACACACCTTTCCTTACCAATCTCTCATTTTCTACATGTGCTAAATAAAATAGCAAGGAAAACTGTATTTCTTATATTCTTGTAGTGTTTATTTTCTTAAACAGGTGCCCATTAGGGTATTTTGCTCTGAAATCTTATGCTTTCCACACTCCAAAATGAATAAAAAATTTAGAAAAAGGTTTACCTATAAGTTGTCATCTTTCTAAATCTTTCTATAATGTTATCAAAGTATGCTATATTCCTTGAAAAGAAGAGGTAGGAAGAAAAGAAGAATTGGTGTACTGTCTTAAATCATTACTTTGACTCAGTAGGTCAGGGTTTTTAAAAATCAATTTTGTGTGATCTAATAATATTATTCCTGGATGTTTTTTGTTCTTGAATATCTTTTGCTTTTTATATTTATGTATGGTTTTTATCTTGTCAAATATAGCTATATTTTGTTTATTTAGACCAGTTTCTAATTGTCTTCAGAAATCACTGGAAGCTGAAGTCTCTAAGTAATTTATTTTCAATGTGGAGTATTTACTGCTGTGCTGTATATACATTTTATATTTATATCAGGAAAGGGTTGCAGAGGGGTGCTTTAGAACCACCTTTTCAGCTCTAAATAGCTATTGTGTACATATGGTAAGGTAATGCTGCTTAACAATTAGTAACTGCTTTGATGAAACTAAATTACATGTTTAAGTTCCCATCAGGAAGTCGCTTCACATATCTGTATTAATGTATTCAAGGCTCGAGAAGGAAAGTTAATTTTCCAGCTTAAATATTTAATTCAAGCTTAAAATTTAGTCTGTAATTAGAGCTCCCAAATGGCAGGAACATGGAGTATTTGTCCATTTTAATTAGATTGTTGTTTACCTATTAATTATATATCATATCTTGTCATATAGTTTTGATGGTAACAGATGGTGCTAGGAGTTAGTAAGGGTTTGAACAAAATAAGATTCCACATGATTTATTAAGTTGCACTTTATTAGTGAGTGGTCTGCTTTAGTCAGGTTATTCTCCCAAATAAGAACTGTACAACATTTCATTAATTTTGTAATTATTCTTTTGTGGAAATACTGAAACAAAAAAGTCTGAGATGACTGATGTCTGTTTAGAAATAAAATGGATCACTTTAGGATTCTTTAATTTCAAGGAGTATATATTGTCAAGTTGTATAATTGGTATGAAGATTAGTTCATTTTGCTAGGACAAAGTCAAGAGAATCAGAATTTTATTTATTGGTAAAAATATAGGCACTGGTAAAAAATATGCCTATACATACAAACATAGACAGCTTGTTTGATATTTACTATAGTCCTTAATATCATTAAACTAAAAGTACATTTAGTTCCTAATTCTTAGCTCTTAAGCTTCTTATTTAAAGAACATTGCTCCTTATTTTATAGCAAAAACAGAAGACCCTGCCCCCTTTTACTAATTTCAGTATTTGCTCCTGAGGGCCTCTCTGATACATGTCAGATCTTCAAAACTATGGCCTTCTGTTACCTATGTTACTTTTAGCAAGCAGGTTTGCTTTTGGTTAGTTTTATCTTGTTTTCGTATTTTAATTTGTCGCCACTTAAACCAGGTCAGTTTCTAGGAATATATAACATATGTATTTTGGTGTCATAACTAATTATTTACAGTGGGGTGGTATCTAAAAATTAAATATATGATTCCACATGTTCACAGTCAACTTTATTAGATGTATAAATTAGGCATCTTAATGTGTGAGATGCTCATATAACTGAAATTATCAATTTAATGTGACCTTAGTTTCATCCCCCCTCTCTAGAATGTTGAGCACTTAAAAACTAATCTCATATATTGTGATATTCAATGTAATAAAATCCTAATATGCAAATAGACCGAACTGCAGAATGACCAACAGAATGACTGGTCACTATGATGTGCACTACCCCCCAAGAGGGAGGCAACCGGCGGCAGCTATTGGGGGGGGAGGGCAGTGGGCGGTGCCAGGCTGCCAGCCAAGGCAGGTGCCAGCGGAGGGCCCCGATTGCCCCACCTGCCGGTAGCCCCACAGATGGCCCTGATCGCCGGCTAGGTTTAGGGACCCTACCCTAAATATTGGGAACAGTCTCTTAGATTTAAAAATTAAATCCTGGTAAGGCTACTCTTAACACTGGATGATGCAGTGATGACTTGCATGGACTCTTGCACATTTTGTGGTCAGCCCTGGTTCTGACACTTATAACTGTGTGACAAAACCAATTACTTAACTTCTCCCTGCTTCAGTTTTTCCACCCATAAGATGAGGAAAATGGTACTACTGCCTCAGAAGGATCATGTTTTTATAATCAGGACAAAAAAATGTAGCTGCCAATACAACAGCAAGATGCCTTTCACCTATATGAAAAGTATGGTCACTGGTGCATGCAGCATCCCGGATTGCAAGAGGGATGTCTGACTGCCAGTTTAGGCCTGACATCCCCTGAGGGGTCCCGGATTGCAAGAGGATGCAGGCTGGGCTGAGGTACCCCTCCTTTCCCGTGCATGAATTTCGTGCACCAGGCCTCTAGTAATGTTATAATGTGGAAGGATGCTACATTATACGTATAGTAAGTAAAGAGAATATCAAAAGAGAAAAAATATTTCACTCACAATACATATAGCCTTACTTTGAAAGTTTGAATTTTTAGCATGTCTTTCCCTTGTAAAAATATGGGATTGTATATTTTTTTGACAGAATATATCAAATGTAATATGTACTGTTTCAACAATAAAAAAAAAGAAAATTAAGTTGAAGCATATAAGTAAAAAAAAGTAATCAATTTGTAATTAACTTAAATCTAAAATAGTTCTTTTTTATAAAAAATGAGAACATAACTTAATTTCTTTTTTGGAAAATATGTGAAATATACCACACATATATTTTATCTGGGGAAATAAATAAATGACTATTTGGTGATTGTTAACAGAAACAGCAAATGAAAATAAAAATGCTGTTTTAGAAATGAGGTTTTCTATTTTTTTAAATTAAATCTTTATTGTTCAGATTATTACATTGGTTCCTCTTTTTTCCCACCATAACTACCCTCCACCCAGTTCCCACCCCACCCTCCGCCCTCACTCCCCACCCACTGTCCTCATCCATAGGTGCACAATTATTGTCCAATCTCTTCCCGCACCCCCCACACCCCTTTCCCCCCCAAGAATAGTCAGTCCATTCCCTTTCTATGTCCCTGATTCTATTATAATCACCAGTTCATACTGTTCGTCAGATTATTTATTCACTTGATTTTTAGATTCAGTTGTTGATAGATGTGTATTTGTTGTTCATAATTTGTATCTTTACCTTTTTCTTCTTCTTCCTCTTCTTAAAGTATACCTTTCAGCATTTCATATAATACTGGTTTGGTGGTGATGAAGTCCTTTAGCTTTTTCTTGTCTGTGAAGCTCTTTATCTGACCTTCACTTCTGAATGATAGCTTTGCTGGATAAAGTAATCTTGGTTGTAGGTTCTTGGTATTCATCACTTTGAATATTTCTTGCCACTCCCTTCTGGCCTGCAAAGTTTCTGTTGAGAAATCAGCTGACAGTTGTATGGGTACTCCCTTGTAGGTAACTGACTTTCTCTTGCTGCTTTTAGGATACTCTATTTGTCTTTTGCTCTTGCCATTTTAATTATGATGTGTCTTGGTGTGGTCCTCTTTGGATTCCTTTTGTTTGGGGTTCTCTGCGCTTCCTGGACTTGTAAGTCTATTTCTTTCACCAGGTAGGGGAAGTTTTCTGTCATTATTTCTTCAAATAGGTTTTCAATATCTTGCTCTCTCTCTTCTTCTGGCGCCCCTATAATTCGGATGTTGGTACGCTTGAAGCTGTCCCAGAGGCTCCTTACACTATCTTCGTATTTTTGGATTCTTTTTTCATTTTGCTTTTCCGGTTGGGTGTTTTTTGCTTCTTTGTATTTCAAATCTTTGACTTGATTCTTGCCCTCCTCTGGTCTGCTGTTGGGAGTCTGTATAATATTCTTTATTTCAGTCAGTGTATGCTTAATTTCTAGTTGGTCCTTTATCACAACATCGAGGGTCTCACTAGATTTCTTGAGGGTCTCATTGAGTTTATCGGCGGTTTCTAGAAAATTCTTGAAAAAC
Source organism: Myotis lucifugus (assembly GCF_000147115.1). Classification (NCBI taxonomy): domain Eukaryota; kingdom Metazoa; phylum Chordata; class Mammalia; order Chiroptera; family Vespertilionidae; genus Myotis; species Myotis lucifugus. The sequence continues at coordinate 1,939,357 of NW_005871056.1, forward strand.
CTAAAAAGTGGTTTTGAACTCTATAACCAGTAGTTTGCTTTCCTCCATTTCTGTCATTTGTGTCCTGTTTCTTTGTCTCGGCATTTTTTATGCTTCGCTGTGTCGATAGAGTGGCTTTCTGTGCTAAGTGTCCCAATTACCTGAGGTAGACACTCTTAGTGCAGCCTCTTGTGGGCTTTGTGCATAGTCTTGTTGTAGTTAAGCCTTGATTGTTGTAGGTAAAACTGGGAGGATTTGACCTCCAGGCCAATTGGCTGTGAGAATCAGCTGTGTCTACGGTGGGAGAACTTCTGTGCTGAAGACCCCCTTATGGGGCAAGACTTGCTTCAGTGGGGCTTTGCTGCTCACTGAGTCTGCCCCCTGAGTGTGTCCCTTATAGATCTGAGGAGTTGTAATTGGATGGTCCCACTCTGACCACTGGGTACACTGGCTCTTGGATCTAAGGAGGTGCTAATCTAGCCTTTGCCTGAGGCTACCCAGCAGAAGCCAGCTGTAAAGCAATGCAAGTTGCCCTGGGGCCTTGGGGCAGCTGCAGTTTGTTTAGTTATTTTCAGATTACAAAGGGCCGGGCCTTTCATATGCAAAAGCCTCCGTGCATGGCTTGGGCGGGGCGGGGTCCCAGGGGATCAACAGGGCGGGCCGAGCGAGCCAGCAGTATGGCTGCTCTCAGTCCTACCTTCAGAGGTCCTGGCAATCACCGCGAGTGCCTCCGAGAGAAAGCTGCCCTCGAGTTCCGAACGATGCCAGACAGTCCCGTTTCTCCCGTATGAGTCTGGGTCCCCAGAAACTCGCCTGGAACTGGAGCTCAGAGCCTGAGAATCCCTCCCGATTGAAAAAGACAATCGTGTCCTCAGCCGCCAGCCCTCTCCGCATGCACCTCCGCACCTTTGTATTTTACTTCGGCACCACACCTCCTCTGAGTCTCGGTATGCTTTTCTCTTTCCTTCTAGTTGTAGAAATTCCACTCAGCCAGCCTTCCTGTGGTTCTGGATGATGTCCGTTATGTCTTTTAGTTGTATTTTTGAAGTGGTTGTGCGAGGCAGCAATCTCTGGTGTTTACCTATGCCGCCATCTTGGTTTCTCCCCGAAATGAGGTTTTCTTTAGTGTTTATTCTCTCCAACCCCTAGCCCACCACCACTTTCTCCCTTGAGAGAACTCTTATTTCAATAGCCAACCATGCACATATTTTACTTTTTCAAAGAAAATGGCAGTAGTGATTACTTTCCTGGAATTATGAAGTTTGTTTATTTTTTCCTTAAAATAGCAGTGTATGAAACTATTTAGGAAAATATGGTAGCTGATAAATCAGTCTTATTACTTGATACTGATTTGTCTCAAGTTGAATTTTCGGACTCACTTTTTAAAAATTTTTATTTTTTTCATTTTATTTTATTTTATTTATTGTTTAAAGTACTACAAATAGTAGTACATATGTCTCCTTTTCCCCCCATTGACCTCCCTTAGGCCTCCCCCACTCCCTGGCACAGGCCTTCACCCCCCTAGTGTCCATTGGTTATGCTTATATGCATGCATACAAGTCCTTTGGTTGGTCTCTCCCCTTTTCCCCCACCTCTTCTTGCCTTCCCCTGAAGTTTGACAGTCTGTTTGATGCTTCTTTGTCTCTGGATCTATTTTTGTTCATCAGTTTATGATGTTCATTATATTCCACAAATGAGTGAGATCATGTGATATTTATCTTTATCTGACTGGCTTATTTGGTTTAGCATAATGCTCTCCAGTTCCACCCATGCTGTTGCAAATGTTAAGAATTCCTTTTTTATAGCAGTGTAGTATTCCATTGTGTAGATGTACAACAGTTTTCTAATCCACTCATCTGTTGATGGGCACTTAGGCTGTTTCCAAATCTTAGCTATTGTAAATTGTGCTGGACTCACTTTTTATTTTCTTCTTTTTTCACTCAGCAGTAGGGTGTGATAGGTTCAAAATAATATTAAGCAGGGTGTTAAAAATTTGAGACTCATGATTTGATGTATAGATGTTATTTCTTTTTAAACACATAGAAAAAAAGATAACTTTATCTGAGTACTTTAAAGGTAGAGATATGAAGGTTTGATGAGGTCCTCATCAGTAGAGGTGGAGTAGACATGGGGAACCAAGAAACACGGTGGGTAGGATGGTGAGTGCAGATTTAAAATTCATTACAAATACTCAGTCTTCTCAAATGTATATTTATACCTCTCAGCTTTTGCCTTTCTGTTTCCTTTGAATGAGACGATCTTGACCGCAACTTACACCTTATTTTTCTTCAAGATTCAGTTCAAATTTTATTTCTTTCATAAAATATTTTAATTTACACCTTCCTTGCACTTTGTGTATATAGTTGTCATGTTGAATTGTATTTACTAGTATTTGTTTACATGTCTGTGTTTGCTATTACACTGTTGGCTCCTGTCAAGGGTAGTATCTTATTATGTGTTTATCTCCAGTGTTTTTAGCATAATGAGTGCTTCATAATAGCTGTTGATGAACACTGTGGCCATAATAAAAGAATTAGAATGCTATGGATCTGCAGGAGGCCCCTCTGAAATTTTTTTAAACTTTTAAGTAATTTAATTTTTTTTTAATAAAGGAAATATCTAGGGAGGTAATTTTTTTCTTCAAAATAATCTATATTTTCCGTTAACCTATAATTACTCCATGATTTTGGTAAACATTCAGATACTACAAAAGTGTATAAAGTTGAAAACGATCTGTAATTCTTCTGTAGTGACCATTGTTTTTTGTTTGTATATGTCCTTCCACCTCCCCCCTTTTTATGCTGTCTGTTTTTCCTCTCTCATTTTCTTTTTTAAAAATATTATCTACATTAGCTCTTTCTAAAGACACTTGAAATATGGATTCTTCAGTTGAATTCTTCACACTGTGAATCTGTAACCTTGTACCATGAACAATGTGCTTTGGTAATTCCAGTGGATATTTTTCACACCTTAATTTGTACTTGCCCTTGCTTGTATGATATCACAATTCCTGGTTTTCCTGTTTTCTGATTGATTACTGCATCTCTTTTAGCTTCCTGTCCTCTACCTAATTTTTAAGTGCTTTTCTCCCTCACTATACCTTCCTCTTGGTAGTCTCATCAACATCCATGACCAAGTTTACGTGATGACTTCCAAGTTGACAACTCCAGCCTAGCTCACTGTTATGTCCACCTGACCGATATATCTAACTATCTTCTGGATGTTTCTCTACTTGGATTCCACAAGAATTGTTCAAATTTGACAAGTCTGAAATTAAATTTATTCTATTCTTTCTTAATTTGGTCCTTCTGCATCTAGTTTCTCCAGTTTAAGTCAGTAATATCTTTCTACCTAATTGTGCAACCTTAAAACTCTTACTCATGATAGTCAACTCATCAACAAATATTCCTTCATTGTATTCTAAATTTTGATGAAGTTACAGATTTGTTTTGGACGTAGTTTTAATCTGTCGATGTATTTGTTACTCTTTACACAGACTTTAAACTTTTTAATAACTGGATTTATTATTTTGCCATCTTACAAGGCTGTTCCTTTCATATTATTATTCTTGAAAAGAAATCATAGGTATTCAGACAAGTTAGGTGGACTTTATAATTTCTTTTTTAAATCTGCTTTCTGTCTTCACAATCCCTTTGGAATTTCTAATAGAATTGCATTAAAAATATCGATTACTTTGAGGAAAATATATAACTTTCCAATTATGAGTCTTCCCATTTAGGAACATGTTGCGCACCTTAATTTAATCAAATGCTATGTAAGTCCTTCAAACAAGTCAACACATTTTCTTCATAGTTTTTTTCACAATGCACTATTTGCTGTTGCTGTTATGAGGGGGTGTTTTTCTTATGGTTCTTTTTGGTTTGTCTAGTATTTAGCACAGTCTCTGGCATAACAAACATTGAATTGTGAGGAGTTTTGGGTATATAGGAAAGCTTTTTTTAAAATTATGAAGTCATGTATTTTATAAATTAAAAATATTTTGCAGTTGATTATTTCATGTTTTTGTAAATAGATAATGACAACTGAAAAGTATAATTTTGCCTTCCTTTGAAAGTTTAACTTCTTGTTTCTCATACTTTTCCTATAGAGTTCACTAAAAATCTTCCTGCTGTGTTGAAAAAGCATTAATAGCCAGTAGTCTTGATTGTTTCTGGCTGTTAAGAAAAAATTATTTATGTTTTACCATTATATCTGTTACTTGTATTTTGTTTCATGCTAATAAATGCTTTATTGAGGAATGAAAGTTTTGTTTTTTATTTGCTTAGTTTATTTTTTAATTAAAGACGAGTTAAGTTTTACCGAAGTTTAGCTACATTCAGTAATATAATAGTATGATCTTTTCTTCTTTTGCTTACTAATGCAGTCACTTACTAGATTTTCTGATATGAAATTGCCCTTGCATTTCTGGAAAGATTTCTTCTTGGTCATGTTACATTGTGAGATCATTTTTTTGTGTGCTTTCTTTGTTGTGTTTTGATGTTAAAGTCATGCAAACATTCAATGAATTAGGACACTTTTCTTTCTTCTTGTAATGGAACAATTTAAACATAATAGGGATTAATTCCTTAAATGTTTGTTAAAATTTACCCATACTATAATCAAGGTGTTTTTGGTTAGAAGTGAGAGGCATTGTGGTCAAGAAATAGAGCGTTGCCCTGGTCGGTTTTGTTCAGTGGATAGAGCGTCAGCCTGCGGACTGAAGGGTCCCAGGTTCGATTCCGGTCAGGGGCATGTACCTTGGTTGCGGGCACATCACCAGTAGGAGGTGTGCAGGAGGCAACTGATTGATGTTTCTCTCTCATCGATGTTTCTAACTCTCTATTCCTCTCCCTTCCTCTCTGTATAAAATCAATAAAATAAAAAAAGAAAGAAATAGAGCGTTGCCAGCTCCTGGAGAATCCCTTCCATGTGCTTTATGCCAGTTACAGCACCCATACTTCCTCCAGAATTAACCACACTTCTGACTTCCATAATAATAATTTATTTAATTTTATGGTTTATCACTCAAGTGTGCATCTCTGGACACCACAGTTTAGTGTTGCCCATTTAAAAAATTGGTTTTGTTTTTAAATTTTTTCTTAATCTATGGTTTCTTCCTCCAACCCTTTGTTTTCTTTTTAAGTGATCTGCAGAACCTGGGCTGTTTGATCTTGTGAGTTTGCTGCAGCTGTGGAATTTGCTGATTTCATACTCATGTTACAGTTAAACATTTTCTTCTATATTTTCTCCAGATTGGTAGGTAGCATCAGAGTTTGAATGGACTTAGGCTTAATCTGTTAGGCAAGACCCTGGATGCTTTTTTGTCCTTTCATCAGGAGGTACATAATACCTTTTAATCATTTTAAATATTGGCAGCCATTGATGCTCAAAGCCTAGATCTGTTCACTCATTATTTCATTTTCTATACAGTGTTTTTATTATATAAGCTATGTAAAAGTGAAATGTATTTCAATTTCTGATTATTAAGGATTTTTAAAATTCTAGGGTTATATTTTGGTCAACAAATGTGGGCTCTACATTTTTACATTGTATTAGGATTATCTTTGTCTCCTCTTAAATATGCAAGTTTGCAAATATTTCATTAGCATTTGTAAGAACTTCTGTTTTTCTTTAGTTGTGATTTAAATGTTTGATATTTTAACATTAAATCAGCTCTCTCCTTTCACCTTTCCTCTCTCTAAAAAAAAAAAAATCAAATTTATTGGTGTATTTTTAAAATAGTCTTTGCTTTTATTTGTGTATCTATACCTGATCAATCAAATATGGTAGTAGGCTTGTATTTCAGAGAGATTTACTCTAGTAGCAATCTCTTAGGATGGATTGGAGGTGTGACCATTCCTGAAGGCATTAGCTCACATAGAGTGTTTTTAATTTTGTTTTGTATTTGGCAGTTCTCAAAGTAAGAAATGATGACTCAATTAAGACCATGATGATAAAAGTAGGAGATAGATTCTAAAATATTTGGGATATAGGTGTAGAAAATGAGGGAGATAAGCGTCTAGTTTCTTTTTGTGTTCAGGGGGTGACAGTGTGATTAAATATATGACTTAGAACAGAGGATGACTTATATCTAGTTCATGGTCCAAGTCCAGCCTGCCATCCATTTTTATATAATCCACCACCCAGGAATGGCTCCTACAATTTTAAATGTTTTAAAAAGTCAAAATAAAAGTGATATTTTATAACACATGAACATTTACATGAAATTTCACTGTCCATAAATAAAGTTTATAGTAATACAACCATGCTCATTAATTTACATCGGAGTTGACCCACAAAAACCAAAGTATTTACTACCTGACACTTTACAGAAAAAAATTGACAATTATTAGCTGAGAAATACCCTCTTTTTCTTTATCTTTTTTATTCCTATTCAGTCTGGTGTTCATAACCAATAATTTCTTATGGGACTATTATTTTTAAAATCTGTGTATACTGTAATTGCATAAATTCAGCCTTGTTCATGACCACTAATTTTTGATTATCCATTGAAATCCATTTCCCATGCAAATTTTTTTGGTCTTTTGTGTATGATTATTGAAAGCTTTAAAATAAAAGGGGGTCCAGTCTGGCCAGTGTGACTCAATGGTTGAGTGTTGACTTATGAACCAGGAGGTCACAGTTTGATTCCTAGTCAGGGAATATGCCCAGGTTGTGGGCTTGATTCCCTAGTAGGGGTCGTGCAGGAGGCAGCCAATCAATGATTCTCTCTCATCATTGATGTTTCTATCTCTCTCCCCTCTCCCTTCCTCTCTGAAATCAATTTTTTAAAATCCATTTGATATTTACTGTCCTCTATTAAATCAGTGGTTTTTCTTAAATGCTGTTCAGACAATCTTGGTCATTATTGTTAAATTATAACTTAAGGTGATAATTTAATATTGTATAATCTGTTATATTTGTGTTTTCCATGAACTCAGACTACAATTTTAATAAACAAATTGATTTTAAAACCATTCCAAGAGCAAGTCCTCTGAGGCTTTGGGAACAGGATTTAGGTTTTATTAAAGATTAAAAAAAAAGATTCAATAGAGTATGACTTTACTTATAAAGTCATAGTTTATTGATTTGTTAAGGTACTAGCAAATAGAATTTTAAGAAAAAAGGTTTCTTGTAAAAGTCTAATATAATAATATGTTTATAGACAAAAAAAATTGGCTTTGTTAAAAACAAGACAACAGGGCCAAAATGGAGTCACTTATGCTAAGCCCATGTCACCTAAAAATACACAGGGTTTATAGCTATCTTGTTTTAAAATTTTTTCATGGGAAATTTCTTAAATTTTTTGTAATTAATCCTTTTTTAATTTGTATTTTTATTGATTTTGAAAGAGAGAGAAACATCCATGTGAGAGCAGAACATCAGTCGTCTGCCTCCCGCATGCCTCCTACCAGGGATCAAGCCCACAACCCAGGCATGTGCCCTGACCTAGAATAGAACTGGCAACATTTCGGTGTCCAACCAACTGACCACACCGGCCAGGGTTGTAATTAATTCTTTTATATATATATATATTTTATTGATTTTTTACAGAGAGGAAGGGAGAGAGATAGCTAGAAACATCGATGAGAGAGAAACATCGATTAGCTGCCTCCTGCACATCTCCTACTGGGGATGTGCCCGCAACACAGGTACATGCCCTTGACCAGAATCGAACCTGGGACCTTTCAGTCCGCAGGCCGATGCTCTATCCACTGAGCCAAACCAGTTTCGGTTGTAATTAATTCTTGATTTACAGTCATTTATCTAGTTCTGTTACCAGTGAATAATAAGAATCAATATCTGGTCTTTGACTAATGACTTAAATATTTATCAATGCACAACGTGCTTTTCACTCATTATAAGCAGTTAAGTTTTTATTTTTATTTTGTATTAAGGGAACAAGGTACCTTAGGTTATGTGACATTTGTTTTGTAGCAGTATAAAAATTTAAATTTGCTTTGACTTTTTCTACACTTTTTACTTTTCCTCTATGTAGGTGTTTATCTGTGTTTTCTATTCAAAACATATCAATGTTTTCTATTATTGTTTAGTTGTGGGATCTCTTCCTCCTTTTTGTACTCACTAAAATAATAGAAATGGTCAGTGAGTGTAAATCACTTTCATATGTACATTATTGTTCTAAGTGCAGTTAATAATGGCCACTTCTTGTTCTTAAAGGGTTTTATAGTCTGCAATAATCATTTAGGAAATGTATTCCTATGTAGTTAGTTAATAAAAATAAATTATCGAATTTGAAAATGAGTGACCCTTTTGATAAATTAGAGCTGATTTAGGATTATCCTTTAAAAATGTCACCTATGATCAGTCGCATTCTAATAAGCCTTCAGGGAGGGAAATATAGTTGTGCAACAAGGCATGTTATGATCAAAACCTTGTGCTCATGGAAATTATTCTGGTATTACTGTGTAAGAAGGTGTTGAGAGGGGAAGAAATGAGAGGTGTGGAGGCAAGCACAGTAGCTATTGTAATGTCATAGTAAGCAATAAGGAGAGACTGACCAGGAAGAAAAAAAGATGAAAATGAAAGTAATAGAAATGATAACCTTTTAACAGTGACTATGAGTAAATTATTGAATAGTAGCAGGGACACAGGTTTTTTACCTGTTTCTCTTCTTTGCCCAATGTTACATTTATGCACAGCCTGTTAATATAGTAATGAGTGGATCTTTGCCATATAATCAATTGTGTGTTTGTTCCTGAGTTTGTATAGTAAAAGTTCATTTTCTGTATCCCATGAAGGATTTGGGGCTAAAATATTAATAGTAAACAAAAACACTGAAAAGTACAAATTCCATGTTAAATGTTAGGATAATGCTATGGAACTTTGGAATGGTCCTAAAGATAATTTCTGCCTTTGTTTCTTCTCACTGGAAGAACATTTTTTTAGACTCCATCAAGGATGAGCTTCTTTCTTTGTCATTCAGCTCTCAGTTTAAATGTTACCTCTTCAGATACCTGAGTACTCAGTCTAAAATTGCACCATTGCCTCTCCATCCTATCCACTTGTTTTATTTTCATTGTTGCAGTCAGTTATTTTTATATTTGCTTTTTGTCTGTCTCCTGCAACAGTACTTAAGCTCCATTTGATCAAGTTTGATGTCTTGTT
>NW_005871056.1:1950964-1996636 GCF_000147115.1 Myotis lucifugus
CACAAAATATTAGTCTATATAATATTACTGAGATCATCTTCCTTCATATTGGATTAATGTACTGGGAAAAGCCAGTACAGGTTGGGAAGTAAAATTAGATGTATTAATTCTATGTTTATGTGACAATTCATTTTGCAAAAGGATACTAGAAAACTATTATTAAAAACACTATATAGGAGAGCAAAGTACAACCTGTTGCATATTTGTTGAATAGTTATAGTGTGATTTTTCTTATGTAACTTAAATTATAATATAAGCTTATTTTCTTAATCTACTCACTATTCATGTCTGTTATTCATTTATTTATCATGGGAGAAAAATCACTAAAATTAAAATGGGCTAGTTTTTAGATACTTTACTTTTAGATGTTTTATGACTAGTAGTATACATCACTGATAGAAAAATGAATAGAGATGCCTGCTTTTGTTTTGGTCAGCAGTACAAATCATATACAATAAAGAAATTTACACATCATAAATGTATTAAAAAATAACACATTCTTGGAGATGGTTTAAAATTGATGAGCAAAGTTATTAAAATTATTACTCTCTAAAATAATTTTAGTAGAATTGAAAAGTAATTAGGAATTCCTTTTGGATTTACCTAAAAATGTATACTTCAGTGAGCTGAGAAAGTGACTTTTTAAAATGTATGTTTATATACACATTATTTAATGCATATATATTCTTTGTTATAGCAACCCAGATAAATGAATGACTTTATTATTTTTACACTGACAAATTCAGTATCAACATCCTCTATGATTTTCCTAACAGTGTTTATTGTTAATGTATTTTCTTCCCTAAATAATAACTACAAATAATCTAGAAACATTTTTAAGAAAAACACCTTTTCAAGGCAGGTGTTGATTTACTGGTAATATTGGATATTTTTATTAACATTTGTCTTAAGTACCTGCTGGATAGAGGATGAACAAATATTTTTGAAAAATAATTTTTTTAATGAAAAACACTGCTTTTTGAGATAACAGCATTGTAGATAGTTGCAGAATGACTTAGGGAGTATTTTCAGAAAGAGAAATGATTGCTATCAGGTACACTTTTTTCTTCTGCAAGAAATTCTAACACTCTAGGTTAGAGTATGTCTTATACTGAGTCCTATAGTTAAATGTTTTAAATCTTAGCCAATTTATTTTTTAAAATGTTTTTGGTTTTGAAAAATTTAAAGTCAAAGAAAATTTAACAAGATTGTAAACCTGTCAGCCGCATTCCTCACATCTTGTTATTCCAAGCAGAGTGAGGAAATAGAAGAATTGGGGTTTCATAGATGTCTCATTGCACATATTGCAATAAACAGCTATAGAATTATATCATGAAATCAGCTATCCTCACATGCAATGTGATCAGGTTGTTTCTATGGTAACATTTCCATTTGTGAATTTTTGTAGAGTTAAAATTCATAGTCATCACATCATGCTACCATTGGCTTTTGATTTTTCATATAAATAAATCACTGTGCTACCTGCATGCTTTTAAGTAGCACCAGTCATAGCACTTAACTACCAACCATACACTCTAGGTTAGGGAATCCAAAATAGGAAAATGAGAACATTCTGCTAAATTGCATTTTAAAGCTGTCCTGATGTTGCTGGTAAAATTTTAAATGTTTTTTAAGAGGAGTAAGAGCATTGTCAGTTACTCTCTGAGATACTTTAATATTATAAGTACATGATATGAAATTTGTTAGGCATGGTAGCAGTAACAGGTAAGGAGGGCTTTAATTTATCAGCTAATTGGGTGTGCTAAATCACCAAAACACAAGTAATGTCCCTTCTGAGACCGAAAAGATTCATTTTCAGAGCTGTCCCCTTTAATTTTAACCTTTAATATTAAACTGTTTGAAATTTGTTCTGTTTTCAGATATACAGAAGTTGCTCTGCTTCTTTCACTTCTGATTATACAACTAGACTCTAATATTTTAGATTAACTTGGATTAAAATAGCCTGTAATGTTTCCTTGTATCACTTACTGTATTCTCTTAAAGATTCCTACTGTTTTTGTTTTGTTTTGCTTCCTAAAGCCCCCTGCTGCTGTTGATTACACCTAGATCTGCTACTGATTGGAACTGTTAAAAGGCAAAGATAGTGTGGCTGGTTGCTGAATCATTTAATTGTAGGACTAATAAGAGATATTCACTCCTGAACCTAAAAGAAATAATGACACTAGAATATTTTGTATTCTAGGAAGCCAAGAAATATTTATTTTCTTTTAATAATTTTTGAAGATGTAAAATTTATTTATTTGTAAATGAATAGAGGAATATCAGCTGTCTCTTTGGATTCCTAAACCATATAACTGAATTCTGTTGAGAAGAAACAACAGAGAGGAGTAATTCTAGAGAAAATTTAGTGCTATCATTCCCCTCCCCAAGGCAATTGAATACTATTACTTTTTATAAAGATAAAACAAATGGATAACTATATGTATGAAAGTATTGATTCAGTAGTTGAGACATTTGATAATAGCAAAAAATTTAAAATTAAATGTTCATTTATAATTGAGGTCATTTGTAAACCTAATGCTCAATATATAATGAAGTTATATAAGACATAATTTTGGAATCCAAAGATGGGATTTCAATGATAACAATGGCACCCACAGATCGAGGACAGCTATCACTTTGTACTCTCATTACTATAAATTTTGAGATAATTAGTTTTGTGCTGAACTTAGTAAGAGATTATTTGAGGGGTTATTGTTAAGCACAGGTGTATTAAATGATACTTTATGATATTGCTACTCCTGTTCATCCTATATCCTATATAATAAAGAGGTAATATGCAAATTAACCACCACACCCTCACAAGATGGCTGCCTACGACCAGGATGGCAGGGGTGCTAGTGAGGGACAACCAAATGACTGAACAAGCAGGCTGCATGGGGCGACCAGGCTGGCAGGGGGGTTAGTGAGGGACAACCAAATGACTGAACAAGCAGGCTGCGTGGGGCGACAGGGCTGGTGGGGTGGGGGCAGTTAGGGGTGACCAGGCCAGCAGGGTGTGCAGTAAGGGGTGACCAGGCTGTCAGGGGGGGCAGTTAAGAGCAACCAGGCTGGCAGGGAGGGGGCAGTTGGGGGCAACCTTGCTGGCAGCGGGGGGCAATTAGGGGTGACCAGGCTGGCAGGAGGGGCAGTTAGGGGCAATCAGGCTGGCCGCAGAGGCAGTGAGGGGTGATCAGGCTGGCAAGGGTGGGAATTAGGGGCAACCAGGCAGGCAGGCAGGTGAGTGATTAGGAGCCAGCAGTCCAGGATTGTGAGTCGGACATCCCCGGAGGGGTCCCGAATTGGAGAGGGTGTAGGCTAGGCTGAGGGGACCCTCCTCCCCTGTGCACAAATTTCGTGCACTGGGCCTTTAGTTATAAATAACTGCTTATTCTTTTAAAGACATTTCAGTTTTCAAGGTGCAAACTAAATCAGTGGTTTTAAGTAATTTGAAGTTATGTACATCTATCGGGAGGTATGATTGCCTATAACTTGAATTGGGAAAAAGACAATTTTTTTTAAGATATATTGTTGAAATATTAATTAGGGAAATTACATGGAGGGTACTGTCCTGAAAGGTGCTGTCAGCAATTTATACAATGGATTGGAGAAAGAGAGACCAGTTGGAAAGTTGTCCTAAGAGTGAGGCAGGGAGTAATGAGTGCTGTGATTGGAGTGTTGACAGTAGAAATGAAGTAGAATTCAGTGTTGGGGTGTCTTATTTTTGTTGGTGACCCGCTAAATCAAGCATCAATAAGCTTTGAAAAAACTGTTGGCATCTTATTAATGACTAATGGATGTTCATGTCTTCTTAAGTAATATACCATTAGACTGTAAGTTCCTTGAAGGCAAGTATTCATTTTTGTGGTCACAACACTTGACACAGCATATTGCTTATAGTAGTCATTCAATATTTTAAAGTGTAAAAAAAGTAAAGAAAAGAGAAAACTCTTGAACTGGTTTGCTAGGACAGTCATAGCAAAGAATCACAAACTGAGAACAACAGGAATGTATTGTCTCAGTTTTGGGGCTAGAAGTCTAACATGAAGGTGTGGCAGGGTAGGTTCCTCTGAGGGCTACAGAGGATGGATCTGTCCCAGGCCTCTCTCCTTTGCTTGTAGAGGACTATCTTCTTCCTGTGTGTTCACATCATCTTCTCTCTGTATGTGTTTAATTTTTCAGTTTCTATAAGAATGCCAGTCAGAGTGCATTAGGGCCCATTCTGATGCCATTTTAGTTGTCTCCAAAACAAGGTCACACTCTGAGGTATTGGTTAGGACTTAAACATACGAGTTTTGGGATATCATGATTCAATCCGTAACACATCTAAAGTTGATATGGTTTACAGACCAATGGCTAATACACATACATTTAATTAATCGAATAATAAATGCCATTCCTCTCTAGTTATTAATGTCAGTATAGGGACTCATAGCTGTATATTCCTTTAATTAATACCATGTGATATAATTATCACCTGTTTATTTTATTATTTTTAAATTTATATCTGCAATTTGGCAGCTTATCATTGTACTGGTTTCCATCTGGTGACAGAAATAAGAGATGGGAGGTTAAGTTTGAAAAGCACAACAGAACTAAATTGTCTACCCTCCCCCTTTATTTCACCATGTTTAGAATAACCTAAATTATCATCCACCCCCACCACCCAGACTTCTTATGTTTTATGAAAACAAGCATTATTATCTAAATATTATTGATAAGAACAAGATTATATTTATAATGTTACTAGAGGCCCGGTGCACGAAATAGGTGCACAGAGGGGGGGGGGGTCCCTCAGCCCTGCCTGCACCCTCTCCAATCCAGGACCCCTCGGGGGATGTCCGACTGCCTCTCGCAATCTGGGATGGCTGGCTCCTAACCGCTCGCCTGCCTGCCTGCCTGTTCTCCCCTAACCCCTCTGCCTGCCTGCCTGATTGCCCCTAACCACCTCTGTCTGCCTGATCTCCCCTAACCACCTCTGTATGCCTGCTTGATCACCCTTAACTGTTCCGCTACAGCCTGATCACCCATAACTGTTCCCTAGCTGGCATGATTGCCCCTAACCGCCTCTGCCTTGCCCTGCACCCGGGACCCAGGATTACCTCCTCCAGCCAGTCGCAGGCACCCAGGACCCAGGCTTCCCTCCCTCCGGCCGGCCAAGGGCACCCAGGACCCGGGCCGGCTTCGCCCGGGCTGGCCACAGCCACAGGGTACCATGGTCAGGCAGCTTTGCCCAGGCTGCAGCCGCAGGCGCTGGCGCCCGGGACTGCGGGGCGGGTACCATGTCCCTCTCTCGGGCCACAGCCCCAGCCGCTGGCGTCAGGACTGCGGGGTGGGCGGCTTGTTCCTCTCCCAGACCACATTCCCAGCTGCTGGTGCCCAGGACTGCAGGGCGGGCAGCTTGTCCCTCTCCTGGGCCACAGGTGCAGGTGCAGCCGCTGGCACCTGGGCCCATGGGGCACGTGGCTTGTTCCTCTCCTGGGCCACAGCCTGGCTGGTCACCATTCCTCTTTAGTGAGCTCATTTGTGCCTGGCTGATCCCCATTCCTCTCTCCCCAGTGTTGAGTGTCTGAGCCGTTATGGTGTGAGGGTGTGATGACTATTTGCATATTAGCTCTTTATTATACAGGATTATAGCATTACTAGAGGCACAATGCACGAAATTTGTGCATGGGTAGGGTCCCTAGGCCTTCTAGGGGATTGCTGTGTACACTTAACATTTTGATCTCTTCTATATGTTAGCGGACCTAAGCTGTCAGTTGAACATCCCCCAAGGACTCCAGGACTGCGAGAGGGTGCAGGCCGGGCTGAGGGAACCCCTCCTCCCAAGTGCATGAATTTTGTGTCCGGGCCTCTAGTATTTATATAATTTTCATATATGCAGGCATATTCATAGTATAAATTCCTGAGAATGTAATTACAAGGCCAAAAAGTGTGTGTGTGTGTGTGTGTGTGTGTGTGTGTGTGTATATAATTTTGATAGCTATGCCAAATCACCTTTCATGTCCCAATTATACCAGTTTATACCCCCTTTAACAGATATGTTATTACAAAATGTGTGTTTTGAAGATGGAGAAGTGTTACATAACAGCATTATATTTTTGAAGAAAACAGATGTATGTTATGGTAAAAAAGAAACAAACATAAAACTTAAACAAGTGTCTTTCAACAAATAGTATATAAAGACTACTACAGAGTTTCTTACATTTAAGTTATGTTTTAGAAACTTCTTAATGCATAAATTGAAGACAGAATTGAAGATTGTCTCTACTAATCTGAAGTAATTCTGCATTTAGTGATTCATTAAAAAGTAATTTTTGCATATCTAGGAAAACATATCTGAAATAGTTTTCATTTACTGTCAGTGAGTACTTGGACAATCTTTAAATGTGGGGCTTATTTGAGATACTACATATGTAGTTGTTTAAAAAATTAAGAATTTTTTTTTGGTAACCACCATAATGTTTTTAATTAAAACTCTTTTTAGGTTTTTCACTTACGTAATATTTTTTCATTGGCTTATCTTGTGTTAATTATTTCAAAATCTAAAATGAAGCAGTAGTTAGACATAGACATTGGGTTTTGGTGTTTTTAAATACATTCTATATTTCCCTCACCCTCCTAAACCCCCCTCTTTTTTTTAACAGTCTCTTAACTTAAAACTACTAAACAGATTTTTATTTTAATCTTTGGAACAAAAAATGTTCTCTTGGGCTGATACCAGTACTTTCTATGCCAAGTTACAGACCGCAATCTATTTTTATAGGCCAAGATACAAACCTCTGAAAACCAGAGTTTATAATGGAAACATTGACAGGCCCTTCGCTTTCACAGCACACATGGCACTGCTGAAATCATAAGGTATAAAGCTCAAGATTTCACATTTGGGGTGAACATTGAATTTTCAGCAATTGTATTGTCAAATGCCTTTCAATTAGGATTTAATAAGTGTCATGTGCAAATGGAGCTATGGTAGTGACCTAAAAGCACATTGAATAGGCCTGATATCTGCCCTCTGAATGGTGATGCCCACGTACACTGAGAAGTACTTGAATAGATCTATTGGAGATGGCCTGGTGAATGGTTTTGCTTGGAGGGATATATGTGAACTTCTTATCACTAGATTTTATTTGTGGTAAAACCTTGAAAATCCTGCATGTTTTTGCATGGAGGTCACTGTGCTTGTGTTCTGGGTATTATTACAAAGCAGGTGATAGTAATTGATTACATCTTCATTTTAATAATATCACTGAAGAAAGCTTAAACCTTATATTGTTTCACAGTCAAGCAAGTTTGATACTTTGTCGTTAGGTGAATTGAAATTTACCATTTTACCTCCTCTTTGAGGGATCCTACCAGGTAAAAAGTAGAAATAGCCTTCTTCAAAGACCAGTATTTGATTACTCAGCTTTATTTGATTAAAGAAAAATAAAACAACAACCTTGAATCACTATGCTTTGTTTTAGTTATATTTTAGTTTCAAAGGGTCCTTCAACATTAATTAATGATTGCCATCAGATAACACCGAGTGAATGACTCTACAGTATATTACTTACTTTAGAGGGAAACATGTCAGATGACAATGTAGGAAAATAGTTAAAATGGTTTGAGATATATAGTTAATGTTTGAATGTTCATAAGGTTTGGATTCTTTCTCTTGTAACACCAACATTTTTTACTTTTTCTTTCTGCCTTTTCTTTATCTTGTTAAGTGCTGGAGAGAAGTAGAGGTGTTATGTCAGATATGCTATCTCAGAAGCATTGTGAAGTGTTAGAGAAAACCAGTATCTTGTGGGAAGATAATGAAGTGATAGTTTGTTGCTACAGATTTTGCAAGTACATTCTGCCAGAAGGAATAGGTAAAAGGAAGATGTTAATTTGAATCTAAATCAGATTTTATGTTTTAGTTTAAATTTTCCTTATCCATTGACCTATATCCATATATACTTAATAAGATGTGGGTAGGAGACATGCTTGCTATCCTAAGAGGTATCTTTTACTTATCAGACTGGTTTTCCATTAATGAAGAGATAATGGACAGTTGAAGGTTTTTGAATCTGTGATTACATTTCCCCCCTAATGTGTTAGGAATAATGCTTTTGTATCCTGAAACATGGAAAATCTCTAAATGGAAGCTATTCCGTACAGTTGTACTAATTCTAGACTAGGGAGTCCTCGTTTTCATCCTTTGCTTTCTTGATCCATTTCTATAGGGTGAAAAGTATGTGTATATGAACTCTCCCATCGACTACCCCTTGGCATTGCTGTAGAAAACCTCACCACGAACTTTCAGGAAATAGTGTTGATCTTGGTTATATAGATAAAGGATAGAATTCCCTCATATTTCAGAAATGCCATTTTTATGATGTATTTCACTATAAAGTGAAATGAAGGTGTGTGTGTATATGTATGCATACACACACACACATAGAGAGAGAGAGAGAGAGGTACAGACGCTGAGTTCTTATATTTACCGATTTGTCTGGTTTATAAATTATTCTAGAAACAATGGAATAATAACATAAGCATAATACTACATGAAACAAAAATCCAGAAGAATTGTTAGAGCTTACTGAACTTTGACTTTTTAAATTCTCATCCATAGACTTATTGACATACCAGACCATTCACAAAGTCTATTTTATCCTGACTCTATTAGTAAATTTATCTGATCCAGTCTTACCACTAGCCGTTTCTGACTAAAATAGTTTTTAGGATGGGCTATATTTTTAATCAATGAAAGAAGAGACTTAGAATTTGCTTTGCCTGTGCCTCATAAAGCAGGGGTTGTGTGAATTAGTTTGGTGCCCAGGTTTTTCTTTACTGTTTCATTCACATGTTCATCATTCCTTTCTATTCTATCTTATTAGAACTTAATATGCCAGACAATGGGCTAGGAGCTCTTGACCTCCAGCTGTCATCATTTACTCTGAAAGAGCCAAAGGTTTTGAATTAAATTAATGAAATTGATACTTTTAAAATTTGGGTACAAGGTTGGATATTTTTGCTTTTTAAAAATATATTGGCATTAATAGGTCAAATAAGCTAGCATTCTGTCTTTTAACTGTAGGGAAAAAACAGGTTTAGAGATTGTTGGAATGTAGAAAAGGAATTGACTTCTGAATTAAAAAAAAAACAACCCTAAGAATGTCTTAAAACTAAGGTAAATAATTGGGGTAATTTTTGTCTACTTAATTTTCAAGAAAATATAAGTATTCCAGGTAAAAGATTTGGTTGATGGATGATACTTTATGCCTAATTTTGAATATACAAGAATATCTTGGGAAACTAGAAAATGGAGAAGCCATGGGAGGAAGGGTTAATTCCCATGTTTTTAAAAATTATATTTTCTTTTTGTCACTTAAATCTAAATTGTGATCACTCCCTCTAAAGAGAGAGAAATGAACTCTAGTTACTTTTCCTTTGCTGATGAGTTTACTTGTAACCATCAACACTCCCCACCCAGGTGGTTGGTATTTTTCAACTAAGCATATATTTGTACACTTGTTCATTATTGAATTATATGTTTTTTAAGTTGGATCAATTTTTACTTGTTTTTAAAGCAAACCAGATATGTTAAAAATGAAAATGTACAATTAACCTTTCATTTGAATCACCGTCATTTAGGAGATATTGTTGCATCACTTTCTTTCCATAAATATTAATGTGTCTTTTGTATGCCAAGCACTATGCTAGGCCTTGCCCTCATGAATTCAGGGGTGGCAGTAAACCTTTAAAATATATGCTTGTATGTAAACACACATAGTCTCTCTGTCACTCAATTTCTCCCCCACCCCTTCCTCTCACCCAATTGCATTAAGAACAATGATGGAAAGATAGGGGCTTCAGGATGCATGTAACAGAAGAACTAACCTAATTTAGGAGCTGAGGGGAGTGTTAAGGAAGACCTCACTAGAGAAGTGAAATTTCAGTTTTGTTCTTCAGGCAAAAGAGGGCAGATGTTCCAGGCTGAGGGCAAAGCCTGTATTAAAGCTCTGAGGCTGGAATGAACTGATCGTTGGGGAGTTTGTATAGATAGTGTGATTGGAGTCCAAAGAGCCCAGAGACAAAGGTGAGAAAAGAAGCCAGACAGTAGGTCAGTGGCCACATAAGACATTGTAGTTTTACTGGAAATTTTAACTCTCGAGTGGTAACTTATTGAAGTGTTTTAAGGAGGGAGAGTGATATGAATAGATTTATTGTTTTAAAGATCATTCACTGAAGGGATCTTGATTGAGGGGAATATGAAAGGAATGCTGGGAGACCTTGTTGGGAGGTTTTAGCAGTGATCCATGTAGTACTCCATTTCTGGATTGCAATAATTTATAAAACCAGTTCCTTATTCATGGATACCTGGATAGTGTTTGACTATTACAGTCAACCTCTTTCTGTATAAATTTGGCTAGAGGATAGTTCAGTAGGATAAATTCTTAGCAGTAATATTGCAGAATCAAAGGGTATATTTGAATTTCTAATTTTGATAGTTATTGCCAGATTGCTTTTCAAAAAATTTACACTTACATAATCAAGTTAATATCAAAATGCGTATTTCTCCACATCCTTATCAACACTAGCTATTACTCACTTTTTTGTTTTGCAAATTTGAGGATTGAGAAATTACTTCTAATTGTTTTAGTTGATATTTCTTTAATTATGAGTGAGGTTGCATATTATACACACATGTATATAAACAACATTTCATTTTTTGGTGAACTATCTGTTTTTCTCTTTTATTCGTTCACTTAACTCTTTCAGTTTTATTTCTCTCATATGCTTGTCAAATAAGGGACGGATACCCTTCTTACCCACTAGATTATAGGGATGATCAAATAAGTTAGTATTAATCTGTGTTTTTCCACCTCTTTTTCATTGTTATTCCCTAAAAAAGCTTTTTTTTTTACCTTAATCATTTCCCTTCCCCATGAAATTTTAATATAACAGATATACACAGATATACTATGTATTTATGTACAGTGGCCTTTTGGAGGGCCATACACCCTTTTAATATGTAAGATTCCCCACTCCAACCCCAATAATCATTTTTCTCCCCTCAAGAACAATGACACTTCCTTTGAGAATGCATGGTATATGTGAAAGTTTTTGTAAATTTCAAAGTGCTATTTAAATGTAAAGCTTCATTGTTAATAATTTGCATTTCATATGATATAATATTATATGTCTGTTTTGCAGCTGCCTTTTTCTCATTGCAGATTTCGCTTTTGCAAATACAGGGATTTCCTATTTTGTTGTTTATTTTGCTGCATTTGGAACAATCTTTCTTGAGTTGACCTCTGATTAGCTGCCTCTGCCCATCTGTGCCTGTCAAAATCTTACTCTTTTTTCAAAGCCTGTCCTAGACATTTCCTTTTTTCATGAAGTCTTTCTAGTCCCCCATAATTGTCCCTTGACCTCTTAGAGTTAAAGCTGTATTCTCCTTTGCTGTGACATTCTGTCTTTCATTATGTGGTCTGTGTATTTTCCATATTCCCTATTCCACCTCCTGACAGATTGTAAGTGTCACGGCAGCAAGGATGTTGCCCTCCTCATTCTTTGTTCCCTAGTGTTCCTTTCCCAGTGCCATTGTATATAATAGGAAGCCCGTAGGGCTGGCTCACATGAATTTCTAAAGAAGTCTGAGTTCATGTCCCAGCCACTTAGTATGTGACCTTGGGATGAGAACCTTGACCTGCTGGCCTCAAATTCCACCTGCATATCTGTAAAATAGGGATAATGATGATGCTTTTCTGATAAGATTGCTGAGAACATTGAATGTGATAATAACATAAAACACAGTGCCTGGCATTTAGTAAGCATTCAATAAAACATTAGCAATCATCAATCTTGCAAACATTTCTTTTTTTTTTTTTAAATATATTTTATTGATTTCTTACAGAGAGGAAGGGAGAGGGATAGAGAGTTAGAAACATCTATGAGAGAGAAACATCGATCAGCTGCCTCCTGCACATCTCCCACTGGGGATGTGTCCGCAACCCAGGTACATGCCCTTGACCGGAATCGAACCTGGGACCCTTCAGTCCGCAGGCCGACGCTCCATCCACTGAGCCAAACCGGTTTCGGCTTGCAAACATTTCTTAAGTGCAGAGGAAGACATTGAACAAATTATAATAATAATTTATCTTTCTGGTTCAGGATCATAATCTAGTGTTCATTGTACCATATTTACAAGGGGAAAATTTGGTTTTCTTTAAATCATTATTTTCAAAATGCATTCTGCAATATAATTAACAGTATGGAGACCATTTTAGTATATGAATGATGATTAATATATACAGTGTACTTTTGATATTTCAGTATTGTATTAAAATTATGTACCCATGATTTGTTTTGTTAAAATCCTATAATTATTAAGCAAAAACAGCCCAGTTGAAAATTGAGCAAAAGATATGAATAGGTACCTCTCAGAAAAGGAGACCTAAAAGGCCAGTAACAGATGTGAATGCTTAATTTTATGCGTCAACTTGACTGGCCCACTGAGTGCCCAGGTAATTGGTCAGAGATTATTGTGGGTGTTGCTGAGAGGGTGTTTTGGATGAAATTAATATCTAAGTGGGTACAAAGCAGATTGGCTCCTATGATGTGGATAAAGGCCTCATCTAATGAGTTGAAGGCCAGACAGAATAAAAGACTGACCATTTCCCCCAACAAGAGGAACTCTACAGCCTACTGCCTTGCACTTCATCTACAACGTCATCTCTTCTGCCCGATGGCCTTCAAACCAGAATATCAGCTCTCCCTGCCTGACAGCCTTTGAATAGAGCATTGGCTCTTCCTGGATCTCCAGCCTGCCTGCTCACCTTGCAGAGTGAATTTTCCAGCTTCTGTAAGCTTGACAGCCAATTCCTTATCTATATCTATATATCTATATCTATATATCTATATCTATCTATCTATCTATCTATCTATCTATCATCTATCTATCTATCTCTATATAAAATAGAGAAATATGCTAATTAACCAGGACACCGTAACGGGTCGACTGTACAGGAGGAGGTTGTGCGCACAGCATCGGGGGCAGGGCGACAGGGGCCTCTGTGTGCCTGCGCTGAGGGAGGGCCTGATCAGCAGTGGCCGCAGCTGCTTCAAGGGCCGGGGAGCGAGGCAGGGCCGGACCAGCAATGGCCGCGGCTGCTGCGGGGCCCAGGGAGGGAGGCAAGGCCGGACCGGCGACTCTAGGGTGGGCAGCGCTGCGCGATTTTGAATCGGGCGCTGGGCTCCTAGTAATAAATATTTCTAAATAAATAAACCTCTGTGTGTGTCTGTTATATATACATATACTGTATATAGTCTCCTATTGGTTCTGCTTCTCTGGAGATCCCTGACTGATACAACATGGAGTTCATGGAATTATTGTTTTTTTAGTATGCATTGATGACTTGCAGAAATCTTCAGCATTATTCATAGAATCCTATGTTTAGTTCATCAAGATCGTATGTGAGCACTGTGTATTGTCCTGTCTTTTTAAATTAGCCCTTTCTTTTTAAACCATGTTTCATTTTGTCAATACTGTAAACATCCCCTCTCATAGAAATGAAATCTAAACAGTTTTATTCTCATTTTGAATTCCTATAATGTTTACATTTTAAAGCGATATATATATATATATATATATATATATATATATATATATATAATCAGTTTTCTTACATGGACACATCTAAGTGGTTTTGATGTTAAAAACATATAGTCAGAAGTTATATGCACACAAGCTTCTTTGGGGTGAAGGTGGAACCATTACAATCAAAATGGATATCAAAGATTCTGAAACCCTCAAGTCATATCACTTTTCAGTGAAACTCAAATTCATTATTTTATAGTAAGTTTTAATATTTTAAGTGATTTTCATTATCTGTTATTATATAAAATAGCTATATATTTATATGTCATCAATTTGGGAAATTGAAGTTTTTCTTTTCTCTATTAATAATGATGATCTATTATACTTCAAACATTTTCACATTCATACTGAAGCTTTTGGTTCTTATGCCTAAGTATGTAGAAGCTTCTACTCCATGAGCAAATAAGCTATTCATTAGATGTCACTAATCAATTAAATCATCAATTTTCATATGGAATGTAACAGTCTTTACGCATTATTGATTTTTTAAAATTTAAGGTCACAGAACTTATCATAACTTAGGTTCTTGGCAGTATGCATATTAACTATTTACAACATGAGAATGAAAAGTTATATATTTGAATAAGAATAGTCTCAAAAAATTAACAAAGTTTAATTTTTTTCAATTCCCCCCTCAAAATAAACCTGTGTTTTTCAGGGGTAAAGTTAAATTATTCAGAACATAAGAATAGTGATATACTCTGTCTCCCCTTAACAGGGTCCTCAGTGGCTCTTGGATTTTGTCAGAATGTTTCATTTTTCTGTCATTTGATTTCCATTAAGAAGTTCCAGCTCCTTTTCTTAGGGTAATTGAAAAACAAAGTCTTGTGGGGCTGAGTTAGTACATTTGAGTAGTACATTTTGGTCTTTCCAATTAGCAATCAGATACCAGCTCTAGAAAACAACTCTTTCCTCTTTTGGGTGTATTCTTTTAGGATTTCATCCTTTTTGAGTTTTGATCTCATTTAATAGATCCAGGAGCTTGGACAGTGGACATAAGATATTTTCCCATATACATTTATTTTTATTTATCTACGGGTAGGGTTGTCAAATAAAATACAGGATACACCTTTAAATTTGGATTGCAGATAAATGATGAATACTTTTTAGTATAAGTATATTCCAAATATTACTATTGTTGTTTTTCTGAAATTCAAATTTAACTGGGCATCACTATTGTTATTTTATTTTAGATCAATTAATTGATTATTTTAATTAATTATTAATTCTAAGTCTGGCAACTCATTTCCTGGGCTTTTTCCTCACTAAACTTTGAGCCCCTTGAGTGAAGGGGGCAACTGTACCCTAATTCATCTATACCGAATTTTCTAGTCCCCTTAATAATCTGGTGATTTTTATGGACTGAAAGAATGAGCTCTATAATTATCTGTAATGTTTTTTTTCATCTGAGTATGTATAAAACAACTTTGATCTGCTGAGTTTGCCCTTTTATGTGAATTAAATTTATTGGAAAAAAATCATGTTTCAATGAATAGTTGGAGATCTCAACCTTTTATCTCCCTTTCTCTTCCCTTCGTCATCTTCCGCTTCTCTTTCCAGCTCTTACTATAATTAGCTAGCATTAACAGCAAATGTTTGCTTTAGTTAAATTATTCAGAACATTTATTTTACTTGTCAAAGGTTAGATCAGGTTGTTGTTTGAACTGGTAATTAAATGCAGCCTAATATGCTCTTGTATTTATATGCACTATAAGTCTGGTTCCTCATCATTCTGTATAATTTTACGATGTTCAAGGCTGACATTTTAAAAAGGTTTTTGATTTCGTAGAAAAGAAACATTCGGAGTAATCTAGTTTGTTATCCGATGTGAGTGTCCAAAATTATGGTTGAAAGCGAATACTACATTTCAGTGCTGTTGTAACATGAAGTATCATGGTGGTAAATTTCACCAAGTAATATAAAGAATCAAGGTCACTGCTTACTGGATTTGATTTTGATATGAGGATCAGTACTGTAGTACTTAGCCCATAGTAGGTGTTCAATATGTATTTAAGTGAGTTTTTTAGGTCATATTATACAGTGTTGAAGATAGTTCAAACTCCTGTACCTCAAAAAGGTAATCTAAGGTGATATTTGTTCCTACAGCATACTCAAGATGGGTTTTAAACCTTTCAATTTGTATGCTTGTGTATAGGAACAAATATAACTCAATTAATCTTCATATCTGAGAATTACATTATATTATTTCTTTTGTGTTTTATTGATTCTTTGAATAATTGATTTTTGTAAGTTCTTGTATGCTAGTATCTTGGAGTATAGATAAGTAAAACACACCCTATATCATTAGAAAGAGTGGAGATTAGTGGAAAACCAACCATCTTACTAAGGAATGGTTAATGTTACTGTGGAGTTAAACATGAGATAAAAGTGCATCTGAATCAAATTGGATGAAGGAATGTGAGAGGTGACTTTTGAGCTGAATCTAAAGAACAAGTATCAGTTGATTAGGCAAAGAAAGCTAGGAAAGCAGTGCCAGGCAGAGAAGACACATGTATGGAAGTTCTGAGGTAATGAGTTTGGTATAGCTGAAGAAAGATGAAACGTGGAGAAGCAGCAGGTATTCCCTCCTCTTTACTTAAAGTATTCAGTGACTTCTACTGCCCCTAGGAAACAGCTCAGGATCTTAAGTGTGGTCTATAAGCCATGCCTTACGTAGCCTTTGTCTATTTCCTGAGCCCAATGATCACCTAAGCCAGTGATGGCGAACCTTTTGAGCTCGGTGTGTCAGCATTTTGAAAAACCCTAACTTAACTCTGGTGCCGTGTCACATATAGAAATTTTTTGATATTTGCAACCATAGTAAAACAAAGACTTATATTTTTGATATTTATTTTATATATTTAAATGCCATTTAACAAAGAAAAATCAACCAAAAAAATGAGTTCGCGTGTCACCTCTGACACGCGTGTCATAGGTTCGCCATCACTGCTGAGCCCAACTCCTTGCAGCTTTGAATGAAATGTGCATGCACTGTCTGTCCTCTGAGCCCATGCACATGATGCTTCCTCTGCCCAGACGGCCCTTCCTCCCTCTTCTAGTCCATTCTTACTATTTACAGTCTGCACCACCTTTTAGTTATCAGTGTGAATTTCAAAGGAGGTAGCTGGTCATACATCTGCTATCTTAGGAAGATTTTAAATATTGATTATTACTGTCAGTAAACTATAACAATGAATCTTTGTTCCACTGCTGTTTTTAGTATGTATTCCCACAGATGATTTTATTTAATCCTCATGTTAGTCATGAGATAGGTATTATATGAAATTAACAAATAGATAAAATTTGTCTTTAATTACAAAATGCCATCCTTTATTTAGAATTTAATTTCTTCTGAAGAGACAGTAGATAATTGAAATAAAAGTAAAAACATCTTTCAAAACGGTAGACATAGAGTTGGTTATATAGCATACCTTCTTTGTGTTTGTGTATTTTTAATAAAATTGACTTAAAAGATTAGCTGCAAGATATCATCTACTTGATGTCAAATATAAACCAGATGTTATACTAAAATACTTTCAACCTCTACTTTTATCTTTGAAATTCTATTCCTTTTTTTTTTTTTTTTGGAGGGGGGATAATATATACAGGGCTACTTAGACATTTTAATGATTACCTTTTTTCCACGAACTTTATTAATTTGATTAATTTCAGTCATTGGTTTATGACATGTTCTCATCATTGGCCTGCAAATGGTCCTTTTATTACTTATTTATGGGTGGTTAACTTTATAAAGGTTGCATATTGCATACAAATTAATATGTTACTAGTTTCTCAGAAATTTCTCAAAATCGAAACATTTACATTGAAATGCAAGGGCTTATGATAGTCTCACTCACTGTACTAGTGTACTTAAGAGAGAATCTCTAGTTCCAGCACTGAAGAAGTGGGTTATTTTTTCCAGTAAGGGTATGGGCTTTACTCACAGAGCACAGATCACAGGTGAGGTGCACAGATTTCTTGTTGTCTTTGGTCTTCCCTGGTTTCAGTGGGAAAGCGGAGGATCTCTAGCCAAAGGGCAAGGTTAACTATAATGGCTTCCCATGTTATTGAGGATGTGGTGAGTGAAGATGGCAGAAATAAGAAGTATGTGTGGGGGTAGGTGGAGGGGGTGTCCAAGAGCCTGTTGGTCCACAGGGAATTGTGCTCTCTTCTCCCATCCTGTGTCCCTAAGCATATACTGAGCAGCAGCACAGACCAGGTGTTTGTTCAGCTGCCACAGGCTCTCCCAGGAGAGGGCTCTGGGTCTGCTGCTGTTACCGAGAGAAACCTGTCCTTGCTTCTTTAAAGCAATTATTAGAAGATCTTAATTACCTAATTTCTAGTCTGTTTTATGGGATCTGTCTTATCAAATATCTTTAATTCTAATCTCTTTAACATTTATTTTGTGCTAATATACATCCCTAGCATGTACCTAGGAATTCTTGAAAAACTGATTTAAGTTAATAATCTAACTTGGATTCAATTAACTTTCCTCTCATTGTACTTTATTGGACTCTTTCAAATTGTTATCAGGAAGGCCACAATAAAACACTTAGGGTACCTTCCAGATATGAGAGATATAGGGGTGAATAAGATAGATACAGCCTTTGAATTCATAGAACTGATATTAGGAGGTGATATAATATGTAATATGTGGTAGCATGTTAGGTGGTGATAAATGTTTTAAGAAAAGTAAGACTGGGTAATGGGATGAAGAGTAGGAGAGAGTATTTGCTGAGTGTGGTCCTGTCATCATGGGCGACCTCACAAATAAGGTGACATTTGAGCTTGGACTTAAAGGCAGTGGAGGAGCGAGCCATGTGGTATCTGAGGGAAGTGTTTTGGAACCCAGGAAATTAAAAAGGCCCCCTGTGGCGAGAACTTGTTGGTCACATTTGAGGAGCTATAAAGAGGCCATTAGGGCTTGAGTGGCATGGGGGAGAGTTGTAGGATAAAAGATCAAAGCAGTAGCTGGTGGCAAGATCATGTAGAATTTTATGAAGATTTTGTATTTTATTCTGAGTGAAATGAGGAGCCATTGGAAAGTTTTGAGCAGCAGTGAGATATGATCTGAGTTAAATTTAAAATGGATCACTCAGGCTGCTGTGAGTACATGGAGGGTAGAAGGCTAGGTTGAAAACATGGAGACCTATGGAGGCAATTAAATCGTCCATGCCAGGGATGGCAGTGATCTGAATTAGGGTGACTGTGGTACAGAATGGTTTAATTCTTGATTTTATTTTGAAGGTAGGCTTGATAAGATTTGCTGGTGGATTAGATGTCCTCCAGGAAAAGCTTTCTGCACCGACCTGATTTTGAGGAGATATCTGAATGATATTAATTGGCAAAGTATTCTCAGCAAAGGAAATGGGATGTGCATAAACCTAAAATGGCAATGAGCTCTCCTTTTTTAGATAGAGGAAGGAATGGGAGGGGTGGAGGAGAGAAACATTGATCAGTTCTCTCCTGTACTCATCTCAATTAGGCTTTGAACCTGCAAGCTGGGTATGTGCCCTGATCAGGAATTGAACCTGCCACTTTTAGTGTACAGGATGATGCTCTGAGCAACTGAGCCATACCAACCAGGGTGATGAGCTGTGTTTTTGTGTAAGGAATAGAAAGAAGTCCTATGTGGACAGAGCATACTCAGGGAGGAGGGGAGTGGGAACTAAAGGTTAAACATAGATTTAGGGTCTCTTAACAGCATTTGCATTTTATGCTAAGAATGTTGAGACCCAATCTACAATGAAAAAAGTTGCATTGGATATTATGTGGTAATAGATTATTGGAGGTGGATATGTTAGGCAGATTTCAACTGGCAGTTGAGTTATACAGTAAGGGTTCTATTACATATATCAAGAAGGCTAGAGGTAAGGTGAATCTAGGATTTATTAATCCACTGCAATTAAGAGTATACATCATTTTTGAGAGAAAAACATCTAAAAGCCCCTGAGTGACTTTTATTCACATTGAATGGCTCATTCCAACCAATGTGGTGCAAGAAATTGGGACCATCATGATTGACATAGATCAATTATGACTCATACTCTGGGAGCATGTGGCTTGTACAAAATTTGAATTTTCTTGAAAAGGCAATCAAGAGTGTTTACAACAGCAAGAAAGAATGGAAGCTGGGAGACAGGAGGGTATTGCAAGAGTTTAGGAGAGAGATGAAGGCTAAGACCAGGGTGCCAGAGATGAAGGTTAGGGTTAGTCATATTCCAGAGGTGAAGCAGATATTTGAGTAAAAAATATTAACTCTTTTCTGAAGTCTCCCATTACATACTTCTTGTCTATAAGAAGACTCTGTACTAATTTTATCTATCTACAGAAAAGTAGAACAAAGAGTTTTTCATATTCCAACTGCTGGCATTTATTGATTGATACTGTCCTGTGGTACATCACAGTAAGAGAAATGGTGTAGAAGACTAGGGTGAAAGTACTTCTGGCGCTGGTCCACAGAAGAAAAGCTAGGTGTACAGATTAAGTATAGGATTTAGAAAAGTGGATAGGAAAGTCCTCATCAGGAGCAAAGGAGATATGAATAAAACTGGAGGGAGGAAAGTGTAAATGTTTTAATTTAATAAGCTACTCTGATGAGACAGGATCAGAGGATGCTTATTAGCTGTTGGCCTTCACTCAGTATGGCACTTGGTCCTGTAGAGAATGGTGTAATGTGAATCTGTAGCATTTGGGGATTAAATCATTCACAAGTTTGACTATTTGATAGTGATTCCAAAGGTTCAGTCTGACTTATTCATAAATGATAATTTTGTTGAGGCATATATAAATTCTGCTTGCATCCACATCTTACTTGCTATTTTCTTTTCCCACTAAACATGCATTTACTCTCAGATGGTGATTTGGGAAGGAACATATACCTTGCAACTACAAAGGGCCTATTAAAATTACAATCCTAGATTTTGAAAAAGATTGCCTGGGGAAAAAGTAAATGAGAATGCTTTGCATTAAATTATAGTTAACATAACAATAAAAACTTTATCCTATAAATCCCGGATTAATTTATCTCAGGACATTTATTAAGTAGTTGTTATGTCATCTGAGGTGGTTTTGCCACTAATAATTGTGTGACCTTAACTTCTCTGGTTTCATTACCATTAAAGCAGATAATAGCATCTACCATGTAGAGTTGTGAGGTTTAAATGCGTTTATATGTAAAAGTACCTACACAGTGTAAAAGTACCTACTTCTTTGAAATGCTATGTTTTTTGCTGTTATTATTAAATTAAAAGCACTATCTTAAAATACACACACACACACACACACACACACACACTATACTTACTGATTTCAGAGAGGGTGAGAAAGATAGAAACATTAATGATGAGAGAGAATAATTGATTGCCTGCTTCCTGCAAGCTCCACACTGGGGATCGAGCCAGTAACACCGGCAAATTTAGAGTTAATGCAAGAGAGTTACATTGGCCTTTAAATAAGTTAATTAAGTATGAAATGCATTTATATGTAAAAGTGCATGGAACCATGACCTCCTGGTTCATAACTCAATGCTCAACCACTGAGCCATGCCAGTTGGGCTAAAAGTGCTATCTTTAATAAAATTTCATTGTGTTTTCTATCCCTACCACTTACTGATATCCAAGGGATAATGTCATATTCGCATGGGCTTTTAGAAGGATCTCCCCACTTTATGTCCTATGCTTCTGAAAACACCTCAGGCCTCCCTGTGTTTGCACCAGGGAAGTTTTTTGACAAAATGTTTGATTTCATTGATAATTATACAAAAAGCAGCCATTTGTTTATTTTCCTTATTCTTAGTAGCATCATCATTAATATAAATGGCCAAGTTATTATTATTGTTTTCTCTTTTCAAATATTGCTCATTCTTTTTGAATTCCTAACTGCTTGTTATAGTTATTTTGATTTTATGAAAACCTAACTACGTAGTTTAATAGCTAGAGGTGGTATCTATATAAAATAGGGACAGTACAGAGTGTTTTTGTAGCGTTATAATAACAAAAGGTTTGGTCACTAGGATGAGCTGCTTTCCCAATTTTTGATCTTGAGTATCTGTTCATGAGAAATCTGAAGCCATATGAGGCTACACTGTGGAGAGTTTTTTGTTAGTCCACTTTAACACTTTATAATGCTCAATTTTCTCTTGTTCCACTTTATAGCACTTGAATATTGAAAGCCATATATATTTTTATTTTGTAATATAAATATTTAAGCCCACCTGTAAACTTGTCATATATTATAATCTATATATTTCTGATTAGGTATATTGTTTATGAATCTAGCATTTTTATAGTAGATTGTTTACCTTAAACATCTTGTTCTGATAGCCTGGAAATTGTAAGGACTAAAGTTGTTCTAATTTTCTTAAAATAATTATGCTTAGTATGTAGACCCTTATTGTAGTTCTATACCTCTTTAATAGACAACACTTGAGTAATACAATTGTGTGGTTGGTAAAAATGAATTAGGGTTTCAGGATTTTACCAATGGGTGATATTTAATATTGAATGACATGTATGAAGACAAATGCTTTTATATATAATTTATTTGGCATTGTAAATGCATTTATCTTGTGAGAAACAGACCCCCTGTTGTCAGATGAAGTATTCTGGAAAGGTTTGGAGTAAATAAATAATAAAACTACTTTGATATACAATCTAACCAATATTAAATATTAAGACTTTCAGATGATTGATTTTAATACTTAATTAACTTATTTAAAGTCCAATATAACTCTCTTGCATTAAAGATTGGCAGAATTAAAAAAATAGAACTTAATTCTTTCTCCTTCTTTGTCTTCTTTCCCACTTCCCTCCATCCGCCCTCTCTCTCTCTTCATTCCTTTTTTCCTTTCTCTCCCTTCCTCTATTTCCTTTTCTTCCTCTCTCCTTTGCTCCCTCCTTTTCTCCCTTATAATTAAAACTTTAAAATATTATTATTTCCACAATCAAATTTACCTCTAGGTACCAACATTTCTAAATGAAGAGTTTTGCCAATTCTATGATGCTCAATTATTCTCTTAATTGTGAAAATATAACTTCTAAGTTTCTAGCTTTTAGAGCTAAGATGTCATATTTTAGGTTATATAGCCATTATGGTAAATGCATGCTACCTGTAACAGATACTTATTCATGCTATATCCCTTCTCTCTTTTATAATCGTGCTCTGGAAATGGTTCATTTAAGCTCTTTGATATGCTTTTCTTATAAGAGGTATCTTTATGTAAAGTAATATTACTCTGTCATTTGTGTTAGACTTTAAGTTTACCATCAGTCAAGAATTTAAATGAATGAAGTATGCTTTATGAGCTCTGAATATGGATGTCTTTAGAAGACACAATTCAGAATGCTAATTCTATGCCTGCGTATTAGAAACAGCGAAAGAATGAATGCAAGCTGAAATACATAGAACTTCCACTTTAGGAGGAATACATTTTTCCCCCCAGAGGCTTTGATTATATAATGGCATTTTAAAAGAGAAAATTTTATTCAACTAACCTGTTTTGTCTGTACAGTGTTAATAATTTGAAATTTTCACTTAGACACTTGTATTGCTTCAATTTACATGAAAAATAATACTGTTTTGAAATTTTGTTTAATGTATATTAAAACTGTTTTCTAAATTTCTGTGCTAACTCTTACCCTTTCTTTAAATATTAACTATTTCACAAGACTTCCTTATTTTCAATCAGATCACTTTTATCTTAACACTTAATACTGTAGGAACCAAATTGGTGAAACCAATACAACTGTCTTTAGGATTAGAACTTGGATTTTAAATGGCAGTTTCAACCTCATATGCCAATTTCTGTAACTGGGATAGCAGTAAGACCATATTGCACAACCAATTTTGAGTTCTTTTGAATTTTGAGTTCATGTGAACTAGGATCTGCTATTTATAAGAAGTATATCAAAGAAAGTGATATCTCCTTTCCCAGGTATTACAAGGTACATTGGTGTACTTCCTCAATTGGAAAAAATAAGGTTGCCTCTGGTTTTAAAATGTTTTGAGGACCATTTTTTTGCCAATTAGGGAAATTATAGAGACATCTTAGTATTATTTAAGAAACTAAAATCCATCATTACAGATTTGAGTAGTCATTTACATTTTGGTCATTATATGTTTTTCTCTCTATAAATCTAGATTCTCTGTAGACAAGATTAAAGCTTATAAAGTATAGAAATCCAAGTTTATAATATAAATAAATATAAAATGTAATGATGTATTGTAAATTTCAAATGTTTATGCCATTTTGACTTTTACAGTGATTATCTTAAAATTTCAGACCAAAATTTTTTTTTAATTTATATGAATTTTTGTCAAATACTATCTTATGGTCTGATATTTATAGGTTAAATTTTATTAATAATAGTGATTAAAATAAATATAGAATCACTTGTTTAAAAACCTTTGATATTCTACTTTGTAGTCAAATATTTTCATTTTTGGTATTGTCAAAACACAAATTGGAAAATTGCCTCACATTGAAAAGCAAAAGTATATTGTGATTTTATAAGATAATCACAATAGCAGCAACTAACACACTTAAGTATTTTTTTTATTCTAGAAAGCTAAAATGGCCCTTTATATTTAAAACAAAACAACAAAAAACAAAGCAGCACCTGCTTAATAAGTTACTTTTAAACTAGATTATTATTTAAATCCATAATTAAAAGAAAAAACATTATCTACTTTTTCAATAGACTTCTTCATATTAACTCATTATTACTATTCAGCAGGTTGTCTTTATTTAATTATAAAAGCATTTCAGTGATTCTGTTTTAATCCATAGGCATAGTAATTTAGAATCTTGTGGATGTCTAACTGAATAGAATTATTGTAGACTGGTGTGTTTTGTAAATTTTGTATTGTGGTTATTGGCTATTACCATAGACTTGTCAGTTTATAAAGAATTGTTATTCAAGTTAAAAACAAATGATTTCTTGAACTAATTTTCTCTAAGGAGTAAAAAAAATTAGGAACCTGTGAGCATCTTACATGAATGTACGAACATTATCATTGTGTAAAGTATTTTATTTTAACTATAGAAAGGTTTTTTTTATATCCTTTCAAAAATATACTTTCATATCAGTATTTGTCTATTTCTCATAGAATATATAAAGTCCCCCTTTTTTGTATATTTTAGGTATGTGAAACTTGTGACAGTGAAAGAATCCTATCTAATAAAGAAGTAATATGCAAATTGACTATCACTCCAACACACAAGATGGTTGCCCCCATGCAGACACAAGATGGCCAGCAGGGGAGGGCAGTTAGGGGTTACCGGGCCGGCAGAGGATTGCAGTTGGGCCCACCGGGCCTGCAGGGAGGGCATTTGAGGGCGACCATGCAGGAAGGGGAGGGCAGTTGGGGCAACCAGGCCAGCAGGGGAGGGCAGTTGAGGGGTACCAGGCCTGCAGGGGAGGACAGTTAGGGGCAACCAGGCCAGCAGGGGAGGGTAGTTAGGGGTGACCAGGCCGGCAGGGGAGGGCAGTTAGGGGCAATTGGGCCAGCAGGGGAGCAGTTAGGCGTCGATCAGGCTGGCAGGGGAGTGGTTAGGGGGTGATCAGGCTGGCAGGCAGAAGCGGTAGGGGGAATCAGGCAGGGAGCCAGCAGTCCTGGATTGTGAGGGGCAGTCAGACATCCCTTGAGGGATCCCAGGTTGGAGAGGGTGCAGGGTGGGCTGAGGGACATATTCCCCCCCACCCCCCCGCACTAATTTCATGCACCGGGCCTCTAGTACTATATTATAAAAATTAAAAATTAAGGATATGATTTGAAAACATACTATAGGAGAAGGTTGTTAAAGAAATCTGGTAGTTAACATGGAATATGCACTTTCAAATGCTTATTATTGTTTTTTAAGAGTATAACAATATATAGAGAATATGAATCTTACATTAAAATAGTCCATGGGCCAGATACAATTTTTAAATGTGTTTAATTTGCTTCATAAAGTTCTTTTTTCTTAAAATTTGTATTATTTTCCAACCCTCACAATTAAAGAGATCTCACTGAAAATTCTGGATTTCTAGCTTATCTTGAAAAGATTGAATCAGAATAAAGGATGTTCCAATTATTCACAGACCCTATCCTCTTATACCTCCTTATTTTATACATTGTCTATTTATTTCATTGACTAATGGTAGCCAAATGTAGTGTAGGAATAAAGATTGTTAGCTCCAGAGTTAAAGAGGATGGCTTCATATCTGGCTTCAACATCTACTAATTGTGTGGCTCTAGACTAATCTCTCTATACCTCAGTGTTCTCTTTGGTAAAATGAAAATGAAGATGAAGATAGTGTTGTTGAGAAGATGAAATGATGAGTATACGTGAAGCATGAAGAGTAGTTTTTGTTGGCACATATTCATTACTCAGTATATGTTAACTATGATTAATAATGCTTTTTGCCTGACCCCCTTAGACATTTGAGTTGGTGATCCTCACTTCTCTCTAGTAAAGGACTTTGGCAGAATTTCTCAGATTCTGTTTTATAATATAACTAATCTTCTATATATTGGTATTCTGTACTAGATTATATTCTTCAGATTTCTTCTGTATAGTATTAAATATAAAAAATTCAACAGAGTAAATTTGAAAATCAGTTTTATACAATGATTTATGAGTTGGGCAGCATCCCATCGAGCAAATAGAGAGGAGCTCCAAGTTGCTGTACAAAATGGAAGGATTCTATAGGCAGAATGGGGAAGAGAGTAGATTGTTTCATATTTCATTAACCTACCTATGGGGATGGAAGGGGATTACCTCACTAGTGCTGACCAGGTAATTCCAGGTTGATTGGGTAAAAGGTTACATTCCTGGGAAGAAGCTGAAAATGCAATTAGGGTTAAGTATTAAGTCTTGCTTTGCAGATGTGGGGTTTAGTGACTCCATTTTGGGCCTACTGTTTCTTTTTTAGCAATAATAAGTATTCAATATATGCTAATTGATTTACATACAAGCAAATACTGACAACTATCCTATTTCTGGATTTAGGATTTACAGCTTTAGAAATTCTTACTAAATGTTAGAGACAACAGTTTTCTGCTTACCCCAGTATTGGTTTTACCTAATCCTCTCCTTCTGTTAGTATAGCTTGAAAGTTCAAAAATAATTTAATTTCAAAAATCTTTGTGTAGATGGGAATTATTGACATAAGAATTTAGGAGGAAGATGTTCAAAACTATAAAATAAAATATAGGTGGTTATTTATGTAATCTTGCCTTTGTAAACATATTACTAGAGACAGAAACCATAAAGGAGATATAGGTATTTTGGGTGCATAAAAATAAAAAGAATTACTTATGTCATAAAATGCTGCATAATTTGAAGACAAACATTGTCTGAGAAAAATATATGTATCCTATGAAAAAGGTTTAATATCCTTAATACTTAAAGCTTGCTTACAAATCATGAAGCCAATTATAATAATAAACTCCATCTACACAGGCAATAAACAAATGTCAGAGAAAACATATGAAGTCTTCAGTAATCTCACTAGTTACCAAGCAAATGCAATATAAAATTTGACTGTTACACTGGTCCACCTCCCTCCCACCAAAAAAAAAAAACACACCAAAAAACACCACACATGCACACACACAAAAACCATAGGAAATACCCATTACCATTGTTAATGAAGATCCATGGGAAATAAATTGTTGTGTACATACAGAGAGGAAGGGAGAGAGATAGAGAGTTAGAAACATCGATGAGAGAGAAACATCCATCAGCTGCCTTATAAGAATTTATCCTAAGACAATAATCATGGATGTGACACAGAGATATTACTAAAAAGTATTTATCATGAGGATTATAATGCCGACGCTCTATCCACTGAGCCAAACCGGTTTCGGCCCCATTACCATTGTTAATGAAGATCCATGGGAAATAAATTGTTGTGTACAAATCTTTCTAGAGCAAAATTTGCCAAAACCTTACTACAAAAAGTAAGTGTAATTGGTTCAGCAGTTACACTTATAAGAATTTATCCTAAGACAATAATCATGGATGTGACACAGAGATATTACTAAAAGGTATTTATCATGAGGATTATAATGTTGAATAACTGAAAGCATCCTAATTGTTTACTAATAAAGAATTGGTTACCTTAAATTGTTATTGCTATATAATGGAATAGTAGGGATGCATTACAAGTGATAATACAGATTTTAATGGAAAGGAAAACACAATAATTCATATAATCAGTATGTTTAGCATGATGGATCACATTAAAAGTATATATATATATGTGTGTGTGTGTATACACACACACACACACACACCCATACATACACACACACATACATACTAGAGGCCTGGTGCACAAACTCGTGCATGGGTGGGTTCCCTCTGGGTGGCCTGTGGGGATTGGGCCGAAATCCACAGACCAACGCAGCCTGCAGCTCCTACCTGCCACTCCTCATCCTGGCTCCACTGCGCCTGCTGTGGGTCACACCCTATCAGTTCCAATCAGGAGAGGCTCCCGCTGCCGCAGCAGCACTCACCAGCCATGAGCCCTAGTCTGGCACCCTCCTGAGGGGAGTGGCCTGTGGGATTGGGCCAAAACCAACTCTCCAACATCCCCCAATGGGTCCCGGATTGAGAGAGGGCATAGGCTAGGGCGAGGGACCCCACTGGTGCACAATCAGGGCTGGGGAGGGACCATGGGAGGGTTCCAGGGCGTGTCCAGGCCCTTCTCCTCCAGTCCCGATCTGGGCCAATCAGGGCTGGCTGGCCAGGGAGAGATGTGGGAGGTTGGCCTGCCAGGGAGGGACCATGGGAGGGCTCCAGGGCATGTCCGGCCCATCTTGCTTAGTCACTATCGGCTGGACCCCAGCAGCAAGCTAACCTACCAGTTGGAGCATCTGCCTCCTGGTGGTCAGTGCACATCATAATGACTGGTTGACCAGTCGACTGTCTGCCCCCTGGTGGTCAGTGCACATCATAGTGAGCGGTTGAGCGGCCTTAGCATATCATTAGCATATTACCCTTTGATTGGTTGAACAGTCAACTGGTCACCGGACAACTGGACACTTAGCATATTAGGCTTTTATTATATAGGATACATATATCTATATCTATATCTATATCTACTGGACACTTAGCATATTAGGCTTTTATTATATAGGATACATATATCTATATATATCAGGGGTCCTCAAACTACGGCCCACGGGCCACATGCAAATATAAATATTGTATTTGTTACCGTTTTGTTTTTTTACTTCAAAATAAGATATGTGCAGTGTGCATAGGAATTTGTTCATAGTTTTTTTTTTTAACTATAGTCCGGCCCTCCGACGGTCTGAGGGACAGTGAACTGGGGACCCCTGTTTAAAAAGTTTGAGGACCCCTGATCTATATATATAGATATATGTAGATATATATATATATATATGTGTGTGTGTGTGTGTATTTTTTTTTAATGCCCAGTAGAAAGGCAGGAAGGATATGTAAATTGAACTGAAATGGTAACAGCAGTACAATACAATTATGATTTCATTTTGCTCTATTTTCTATATTTTGAAAGTTTCTATTGTAAATATGTATTATTTTGACAATGAAACAAAAGGATGTTACAAATGTGATCATAATTTAACTTATAGTTCAGTTTTTTGTGCAGTTTATTGACAATGTGATTGATCATTGAGGCAAAGGTTACCAATGAAGTTCAGATTAGGGGAGAAATTATTGACATGGAAATTTAGTGCCACTTTTTCCAATCTTTGCATATGCTACCAATGTGTAGTAACATTCCCTGGAGCCTGTAGAAAACTTGTTAATGTCTGTAATGCTCATTTAATCATTTAGTCCTTTATTTATTCCCAGTCATAGCACAAAGAAAACATATTTATCATTTTTTCCTATATTTTTCATCTCCCAGGGAGTCTCTTTTGCTGACACCATCCAGTTTTCACAATGTATCATTCCTTGTCTGAAACTAGACATCCTCTGCAGCCAGAAGAACAAGAAGTGGGCATTGACCCCTTGTCTAGCTACTCAAACAGGACTGGAGGTGAGTTTTGTATACAGATACGTTCTGTGGTTACTGGAAAACCTAGCAGAGGGCCTTCAGTTAGCTCTGCCTACCTTATGTGTGTAATTCTGTGGATGAAACCAAGCAGGGCAACTCTGCATAGGTATAGAGCACTGACAGGAATGAATACCACAAAACGTCTACTTTCAATTATAGACAAAAACAGACAAATGTTTAATGCACTGCCATTTGTTTTTTTAAAAACCATAAACTTAAACAATTACTTTAGTACTAGAGGCCCAATGCATGAAATTCGTGCAAGAGTAGGTCCTCCCCTTGCTGCCTGCATCGGCTTCCCTCTGGCACCTGGGACCCGGGCTTCACTCCGGCCCCTGCTTTGCCGGGAAGGTTGTCCAGAAGGATGTCTGGTCTAATTAGCATATTACGCTTTTATTATAGATAAGGATGCTGAAATGCAAAATGACTTTGTCAAAATTCTTTTAAAGAAGTCTGAGCATTTTGGTGTTGATTTTACGGGGATTTTTTTCCCTCCAGCAAGATGAGATTACTCCAGAATAAAAGACTTGCCAGATTCTCCTTTAAAAAAAAAATTAAAATTTATGTTGTACTTTTACAGATCTATGCATTTAAATTGTTAAAAGATAGATTATTAAAAAATAAACTATATTCAGGGCCAACCCCGTAAAAATTTGTCAAATGTGTAGTATATATTAGAGCTCTGTATTCTTTTTTTAGTATTCATAATAATATGGTGTATTAGAAGGAAATGAATTTGTGATAACTTTTGAAACCTTATCCTTATTTTTAAATGATTCACTTAGTGATAAAGTTGACTTATTGACTAAGAAAACTCCTTATAATATTTTATTCGTGAAATACACATATCAGGATTGTGAAATCTATTTTAAAAATCATAATTAGTCAATTTACATGTGGTTTATATACTTCAAATACAATTTTTTTTCTATATTGGTATAAATATCTGCAATTAACTCATATTTTTGGAATTTTAAAAATAATTGATCCCTTAAATTGGCTATTTCAAGCTCTTGACTTTATGGAGTGTGTTATTGAAAATAGTATAATTTGCCATACAATGTATTTTATTTTATATTTGCTTTTATTTAAAAGGGCTCAAAAAGGCTGCTGTTTAAGGTTTTGAAATATAAAAAAAATGAAAAAATTATAACTGTCCCATTTCAGTTTCAGCATTTTAAATATTTCATTGGTAAAAATACTGCCTTCCCTAGTGATGTATTTTTTTAAATGCAATACCTGTAAGAATCACTCATAATTAAATAAGTCCAATTATTTTACAAACCCTTATATCAGTGGATATTATGAATATGTTTTGGGTTAGACATATATAAAATAGTTTCACCAAAATTTTCTGGCTAAAATGTTTATTTTAGAGCATAGAATTTTGTGTTTTGTTTTTTAAATGCATATTTTTCTTCTGGTCTAGTTTATTAAATATGGATGCTTGTCTTAAAAAAAAAGTGGTTAAAAACATTTTAAATTAATTTTATCCTTTATTGTTGCAGGAATGAGTAGTTACCTTTACTGAAAAGGCTTTTCGTTTATATCCTAGCCTAGCATTTCTATGACATACAAAGTTATTAGGACTGAATTGATGTTTAAAAGTGCCATTAATTCATTTACCCCAAATGTTCATTAACAATGTAAATGTATGCTGATGTTCTATGAGACAAGGAAGTGACTAATGACTCTTCCAACTAACAACACTTAAAATGAATAGAAACTTTAGATAGCTAATCTTGAAGTAATCAAGACCCTCATTCAACTTGGCATCTCTGTATGCTCTAAAACAGCTGTCAACTGTTAAAAATATATACAAAACACACATACACACACACACACATATGCAGAAAGAAAGATATGTAAATATCTAGTTCTTCAAAGCCATAAAGGTTACTAACCGTAGTGGGTTTTGCACATTGTATATGTAAATATTTTATATAAAGCATCTATTTCATCTTTTTAGATTTCCCTTTTGCAGAAAACGTGTGTTGCATTTTAATGGGGTTGTCATGTTTACTTTAAAAATCATCACCTTTCTAGTATGTTTGTTTATTTTAATATATGTCTTTCATGATCTTCTCCATGTATTTGAAGCCTTTTGTACATTTTTCCCACAAGGGAATTTGTGGATGATTCATTTTCTAAGTAGTCAAACATTGGACTTTAATCAGTGGTTTCCCTGTGTAGGATTGATGTTTTTCTTCTTAATCCCTGTTATAGATTCCACAAGTAAACAAATAAGTCTTTAATTTCTCAAATCTGAATTTAAACATTTATAAAAAAAACAGTACATTACTGAATTAAATGATTTTGAGTATTCTGGAAAGCATTATCGAAAATAGCCACATAATAGGAATGATAGAGAAAAACTCTATTTCATGGGTGGTTGAGGAAAGTGGGTGAGGTCAGAAAAAAGAACTGTTTGGATATATACATGCAAAATCTTAGGGCATATATTCCATGTGAATTAAACTTTTAACTGCTTGAATTGCCTTTTCAAATAAGGAATAGCATAGCAAGTATGACATTTTCTCTGTGACCTATTAAATTTGTTTATATACATGAATTAAATTCCCAGGTCTTTGAACAAAGGGTATTAATTAGTAATTGACAAGTTACCTGTAATTCAGTTGAAACCATAAAAAAGCAAACTGTTTAACTATTAATGGTTATTCATTCTTAGCATCTAACTTCTAGAGACCAATTAAATAAAAAAAGTAATAATTTTATTTTAAACTGAAAACAACAGTATCAAGATTTAGGGAAACCCTGGAATGACTAGTTGTTTTCACAAGCTTATAAGAGATTGTTGCTCATGATGAAAGAATATTTTTTTCTAGTAGGTCTCTTTTGAGAATAGCATTTTGTTACATATTGCCAGTATTTTTAGCTTCAATTTTATATGCCTTCTTACTTACCGCTTTTATAGTATTTAGATAATTACTACTTAATGTGATGCCTTTTTATATAATATCTGTTTCAAAGCTTTCTTTCTATCTTCATGTATAAAATATTTAGTAACCTACTTTAAAAAATCTAAGTTCTTCTGAATATCCTGCCTACTCCATTTTTTGCCTCTGGTAATTTTGTTTTTGTCCCAAATCTTCCTTTCTTTTTGTTATAATATCATAGAGTTTTAGAACTATAAGAGAGTGCCTGGCTTTATTGCTGAATAAATCGGTAATAATTAAAATAGTTCATTGAAGTTGATATATTAAAACTCTTCTGTTATGATCTTTAGTATTGCTTTCCACGTAGTGGAAGTGGATTTAGATTTGAGTAAAAGATGTATTTGTTCTTCTGAAGATACCTGACCAAAGTATAGGATGCTACCTGAATCATTTTACTCACCTTAAACTCTGCCCTTGGTCTAATTGGCTGGAGTTATCTTGGGGGTGGGGGCAATGTCCCTTTCCTGAACAGCTCTTTAGTAGTTTTCCATTGACTAATAATAAAAATTCATACTCTTGATCATGGCATTCATGGCTCTCTTGCTAAAGATTCATGAAAATAGACGCTTCCACTGAGCAGTCATTGTGACTATGACCAACATGGTGCTTTCTGTAATCTCCCAAGAACCCATTGTCTTCAATATATACTCCATATTGAAGATAAATGAATTGTGTGCTCTATACAAAAGTTATGGTAGTACTTGAAGAAAAAGTTAAAATCAATGGAAGAAGAGTCTTGGGGTCTTGGAAATTCAGAGGAGATGCATTCTAGTGCCAAGATGAAGCTATTTGTAGACAGAGAGAGTGTCATTATTTTCATTGTAATTATAGGAGGGAAGTGAAAAAGGTATTTACGTATAGTGAATTCATTAATTCAGTGGCATATCACTGAGTTCAATGAAATATCACTGATGCTTCCATCTCTTTTTTGATAAATTAGGGGGAGATAATTTGCTGAAAGTGATTTGTAGAGATTGACAACGGTTAGATTTGATAAAGAATACATAACCTTGGGAGCCAAGTTTAGATTAGACATCCTAATTTATAGGTGATACAAGCTTGTAAACTTGGATGATTATCTTCCAGCAGAATTCAGCACCTAGGATTTAGCCACAAAGTGAAGCAGAGAGGGGTTTTGTCAGGAGAGTGTAATACTAGTAAGTAGACCAATTGGCAAGGAAGTTGATGGTGAAAGAATTCATTGATGTTTTGAGAATACAAGGAAGTTTGCTGTCATGCAATGGCATTTTAAGAGGGCAGAGTAGGAAGTTTTGGAAGGGATGAAGTCAGGGAAGATGAAGTATAGAGTAATATAGTGATGGAAGTTATGAAGGGGAGATGGGAATAGTATATAGGTGTTTGATAAGTACATTAATTCAGTGGAATATAGCTTAGTGGTAGCCAATAAACCAGCTCAATACCTCCTTTAGTTCTGTGTAATGATTTTCATCTACTTTGATTTGGATAGGTTTGAAGCCTTTTTATTTTAAATACTTTATTTTTTGAGAGCAGATTTAGGTGCACAGCCAGATTAAGAAGAAGGTACAGATTTCCCATATACCCTCTGCCCCCACATATGCATAGCCTCCCCCATTATCAATTTCCCCCACCAGAGTGGTTCATTTGTTAGAATTGATGAACTTAAATTGACACATCATAATCACTCAAAAGTCCATAGTTTACATTAGGGTTTACTCTTGGTGCGGTACATTCTGTAAATTTGGACATATGTATCAGGATGCATTGATTATTAAAAGTATCCT
Organism: Myotis lucifugus; assembly: GCF_000147115.1. NCBI lineage: Eukaryota > Metazoa > Chordata > Mammalia > Chiroptera > Vespertilionidae > Myotis > Myotis lucifugus. Next base: position 1,985,355 of record NW_005871056.1, read on the forward strand.
ACAGGGTATTTTCACAGAATTCTCTGTGCTCTGCCTATTTGTCTTCTCTCCCCTCTCCTCATCCTTCTATCCCTGGTAACCACTGATCTTTTTACTATCTGCATAGTTTTGCAAGAAGAATTTTTAATAAAAAATCTCCCTAGATATCAAGAAAAAAGGCAGTTTAGACATATGAAAAACTCTAAGCAAGGCTATAAAATCACCAAGGAAAACAGTAGCTTTGTCGAAGATAAAGATTGTAAAATAAATGAGAGAGTAACTTAGAAGTTCTTAAATAACAGTAGCAAGGATTTAAAAAAGTATGGTTTTTGAAATGGCTCCTTAAAAAGATTTTAAGTGGATGACAGTAAGTAGAAGTGAAATCAGAGAGCAATCAACAAGACATGCCCAGTTCCTCTAAATTAAACTGTTCAAAAGAAAGTTGGAAATGAGAGGCTTAAATTTGAAAGGTCATGAGTTAGAGATCTGAGTCATTCTCCAGATATCAGTTCAAAGTATAAGACAGATAAGAAACCCAAAGAAAGAGACAGGAGAGAGCTGAGGATAGATTTGTAGGAATTCTCCATGATTAGACATTGAATAGAGGGAGCAGTATTTTGACAATATTGGAGGAATAGTGAAAGTAGGGGAAAGATGGAGGAGGCCAAAGTTATAGAAGCTACAGATATGAGAGCTTCCAGAAGGTCCAAAGTGGTCAGTGCTTCAAGGATTGCATAAGTTAAAGAGTATAAAAGGAGGAAATCTATGATTTGGTGATTGGAAGAGTATTGATGATCTATAATGTGGTTAAGCCATTTTCAAAATACTTCTAACTCACTTGAGTGGATGGAATTGAACTCAAAATCTGATTCAGAGTTAACAGAAAAAGATAGTGGATAAATATCCATGATAAATATTTAACTGATGAGGAAGGTTAACTTACACTTTAATATAAGATTTGGATGAAGCTTTGAGAATGCATTTTACCCTAATGATAATATGATTAATCTGAGCTCATGATTAATATGAGCGACAGTATTTTTCATTCTTAACTTGTATTCTATGAAAATTGAAAATAAGTTACATTAGTTTGCCATCACTATACATTTTCTATAAGAAGGGTTTACTTGATAATCAAATAGATGTTTTGAAATAAGAAAATTTTTTTCATATAATACTTGTACTTTACTCTGGAGCTTGACTGTACTGTTCTGTGAGTCCCATCTGAGCAATATAGGAAAACACAAGGGAAGAAACATTATGTTAGCAACAAGCTGTTTTAGTTTCACATTTTAGGAAAATCTGAATGTTTTAAATGGAAGAAATTAAGAAGCAAATAAATCATAAAAATTATAATATCTTAAGTTATTTACTTTAAATGGTCATTTTCTTTTTATTACATCTCCAATATTAAAAATATAATTTTCTTGAGTCATTGGAAATGATCTGATATTCTACCATTTGGTAATTACTGTATTCCTGTAAATTATAGTGATTATTTGTCTTTTCTCAACTTACAAATCTATTTGGTTTTAGTCAGAAAAAACACCCGCTAGCCTTGATTTATCAATAAATAATGAGGATTTACTTTTACTTACTCAAGTCATGTATAAAGCAATGTGTGAGTCAAATAATCATTTATATTATAGGAATATGTGTACATAAATAATAATTCTACTTTATTTCCCCTATTATTTCTTCTTCCAAATATAGAGAAATTTAATGCAATTGGCATCCTAGCATATTTGCTTAGTGACAATTTTAAATCAGTCATAGTTTATGACTGATTTTGACCAAGCTTAGAACAAATAATACTATCAATTTAAATCTTTAATCAGACTTGTGAATATATCTGTTTTATCGAACTTAAAGATTTTCAATCTTGGCATGATGGTTAAGAAATTTCAGTGATACTCAATAAATGAATAGAGATTATAGAGGCATATATATTTTTCACACTTGATAAGGCCTCAGGCCACAAGAGCGTAATATTTTAATCAATAAAGGAAAAAATAAATTTAAAAATATTTATTGATCATCTAGTATCTGGGTTAGACTATTAAACAAGTACACCAAGTGCTTTCTTCAATGGAACTCATATTTTAGCATGAGATAGTAAACAATGAAAAAGTATGGAAATAAGAAAAACTCTGAGAGAGTAATAAGTACTGGGCAAAGAATTAACATAGGGTAATATCACCCTGAGTGACTGGGTGAAATCTCTCTGTGAAGGTGCTATGTCGGCTAGATATGAATGATACTGGAGAAGGAGCCATCATGCACAGATGGTGAGAGGGAGAAAGAGACAGGCAGACAGAGACAGAGAGATGGAAAGAAGGAAACACAAAAGGAAAGATTTCATACAAAGGAAATACTTAGGCTTGTCATATTTGAAGAACTGAAGGAAGTCATTGTGGGTGAGACACTATGAATGACAGGACTTGACACAGAATGGTCCTGGTAGGCCAAGGCCAGATTATGAGGTTTTGTAAATCAGGCTAAGGAGTATAGCTTTTGTTGTAAAGACAGAGTTAACAGTTTGTATTGTTAATCTCTTGAATTTATAATTTCTTCTCAGAATGAGGGCCATAACTTTTAAATATATATCCTTATGTACTGATACTAGGCATCTAATAAGTAATACCTGGTTTACTCCGAGTTGTAATATTTAAAAAATTTTATTTGCATGTTGCAGTTCTCTACACTAGTCTTTGTTTCCTCATTCTCAACATTTTAACTCGTTATAATGGTGAAGTAGTTTCTGTTTAATCTGAGATAAAAAGACGCCTTAAAATTACCCATTTATCTAAGGCTCAGTTACTGTGTATGGTCTGTTTTGTACCATGCAACCCATATTAAAATAGTAATAGTAAATAGTGAGACCTTTTCTCTTTGACCCATTGTGTGTGCATATGTGTGAAACTTTTGGTGGGGGACATATAATCATTTTCACTTTGCTGATGTAATGGAAAATTTGCTTCTCTAGGACATATTAGAACAATGTATTTAATGCTCTTCAATTTAATTTGCTAGTATCACAATTAATACAATTAAGGTCACTTGAAATGAAACTATTAACAAATTGAGTAATTTACTTTAACAATGTCAATCTGTTCTCACAATTACATTTGCTTAATGAGTGTACAAGCTATTATTTAATAGCATACTTCATATAGAAAAATGTAATAATGCATTCTTGGCTCCTTATAACAGAAAGAGAGAAACTTTTAATGGACTAAGTGATTTTGTGGAAGAGCTGCTAGATATAAAGTGATAGAACAGAAAGTACAAAGCCAGAAAGCTAAGCCTGTAAGAATGTAAATAAAACAAATACTTCACTTGGTTCTTAACAATACATGTCCTGGTTATCATTGTATAGTGAGTATTGGAAACTTTTAATGGTAACTAGGGAAGGGAACATAAATTCTAGAAAATTTTAAGTGTTCAGTTTTATCTGCTTTTTACTTAATAATGCAGTAGTCTTTTAATTTTTAAAAATCATCTTAATGGAGGGGAATTGAATGGTAGGGAATATAAAAAAGGTAGGAAGCAAGCCCTAACCGGTTTGGCTCAGTGGATAGAGCATCGGCCTGCAGACTGAAGGGTCCCAGGTTCAATTCCAGTCAAGGGCATGTACCTTGGTTGTGGGCACATCCCCAGTAGGGGGTGTGCAGGAGGCAGCTGATTGATGTTTCTCTCTCATTGATGTTTCTAACTCTCTATCCCACTCCCTTCCTCTCTGTAAAAAACCAATAAAATATATCTTTTAAAAAAGTAGGAAGCGAAAAGATTTGGATTCTCAAACTGGGTTTATAAAAATATTTTAATAGGTATAGATCTTACCTAAGAATTCATGCTAATAGCTTTTACCCTCTGTTGAGATCAGAAGACCCAAGGAGGAATAAATGGTTACATTTCTGTTTCTGTGGGAGCAGTATAAGATGAAGGAGGTGACTTGTCCACAAAGTCATAATTAATAAGATCTGCTGTTGTCTATAAACATGAGAGCAAGATTTACTATCATGTAATAAAGTGGAGATTTTATGTGGAAGAGAGATAAATGCAATCTAGATAAAACAATACTCTAACTTTAAAAATTATTTTGATAATTTTTTGGCTTAATTTGATTGATTGATTTCAGTTTATATTGCTTTCATCCTTTTTTTTTCTCCTTTGGTTAATGATAAAAATTCATAAAGATACAAGTAAAAAAAGCAGGTACAAGAATAATTATGTAATAAATATTTAAACGTAAAATAGAAGAAACTTAGAGAATCCACAGACTTTGAAATATTAACTATATCTCTGATTTCTAGAAAAGAGGTTCATAGAAGTGTATTTAGTTTTTCAATATTTCTATATATTTTGCAACAACTCTTCCACCAGCTTTCATTGTGTATCCCAAATTCTGAGTTCATTCTACCAGGTTGTTCATAGATCAGATGAGTCAGAATTAGTTCATTTACTTGAAGAACAATCTATTTTGTAATAGTAGAAAACTAGTTGAGATAATTATTTAAATAGCATTTTGAATACTTAAATACATCAACTACTACTTTAGGTAGTTACTACCTATCCTATATAATAAAAGCCTAATATGCTAAGTGTCCAGTCAGCTGTTCAACCAATCAAAGCGTAATATGCTAATGATATGCTAAGGCTGCCCAACTGCTCACTATGACGTGCACTGACCACCAGGGGGCAGACAGTTGGCCGGTCAACCAGACGCTATGATGTGTACTGACCACCACGGGCAGACGCTCCGACCGGTAGGTTAGCTTGCTGCTGGGGTCCGGCCAATCGGGACTGAGCGAGATGGGCTGGACATGCCTTGGATCCCTCCCGCTTCCCTACCTGGCCCCAATCGTGCACTGGTGGGGTCCCTCAGCTTGGCCTGCGCCCTCTCACAATCTGGGATCCCTCAGGGGAAGTCGGAGAGCCAGTTTCGGCCCCATCCCGCAGGCCAGGCCGAGGGACCCCACTGGTGCACAAATTCATGCATCGGGCCTCTAGTACTGTAATAATCAATTCTCATTTGGCCATGATTTGATTTTCATTATATCTGGTCTCTCTCAATCCTATCTTGAATTTTAAAATGTTTTTACTATAGACTCCTTAGCCTATCTTAGAGAAATTTGGAACAACAACCAGAATCTGATTCTTTAAAAACTTGATCTTTAAAATGTAATAGATTTTTAAAAGACATTGCTTTGTTAAATCAGAGACGGTCAAATGTAAGAAGTAAACTGCTTTCTTCCAAATTTTGCCTATATGTGGTCTTCATTGTTAGTTCTCTTTCTATCTGGAGAGTCTAAGAAATCGCCGAAAACTTTTGAAAGAACATAATATGCCCTTAAAGTGTTTAATATATGTCAGGTCTGAGGATTGATTCAACAGCATGTCAGTTTTATAGTGTTTCAGAAGCACTTTCCCAAGCCTATAGAGCAGCCTCTATTTTCTTGAATTAAGTGAAGTTTTAGAGTAAGCTCTAAAAGGCTTTCACAGCCTGGTTCTAAGCATTTTTTCACTCACTTTCCAGTGTAACTAGACAGGATTTCACTATTAAAATTTAAGAGCCACTCAGAATAGTCAATACAACATTGAGGGAGAACAATCTTTGGGAGACTGTCACCACCTGACATAAGAATAAAGAGCCTAGAAATAGACGCATGTACAGTGGGGCCTTGACTTACGAGTTTAATTCGTTCCGTGACGGAGCTCGTAACTCAAATTACTCGTATGTCAAATCTACAGTGAACGAGTGAGACATGTGATGCTGGGCTGATGTTGTGGCGTTCACTGTGACGTTCGCTGCGCCAACTAGCGGTGGGGTATCTGAAGCTGGCTTGTAACCTGAATTTTAGCTCGCAACTCAAAGCAAAAAATCGGCTGAGAGACGGCTCGTATCTTGAAAAATTCGTTAGTTGGGACACTCGTAAGACAAGGCCCCACTGTAATTATAGTTAAGTGATCTTGACAAAGGAGCAAAGGCAATTCAATGGAGAATGGATAGTATTTTCAACAAACAATGCTGGCACAATTGCATATCCACATGCAAAGAGAAATCTAGATATAGATTTTATATTTCTCACAAAAATTAACTCAAAATAGATCATAGACCTAAATGTAAAATAAAAAACTATAAAATTCCTAGAAGATGACTCTTGGTGACATTGTATTTGGTGATGACATTTTAGTTTTAGTTTCAAAACCATGATTTATGAAAGAAAAATTTGATAAGTTGTACTTCATTAAAATTGAAACCTTTTTTCTTTGAAAGACATTGTTAGGATAATGAAAGATAAACGACAGACAAGCCACAGACTAGGAGAAAAATCTTTACAAAACATACCTGATAAAGGACTCTAGTAACTGAAACAAGCAAAGAACTTTTATAATAACTCAATAAGAAACAACAACCTATGGGCAACAGAAACCTCACCAAGGAAGAGATACACATGGCAGATAAGCATAGGAAAAGATGTTCAGCATCATAGGGCATTAGGGAATTGCAAATTAAAATGAAGTACTGCTATACACCTGTTAGAATGACTAAAATCCAAAACACTGACAATACCAAATGCCAGTGAGGATGTGGAGCAACGGTAACTCATTCACTGCTTCTGGGAATGCAAAATGTCACAGTTTCTTTGGAAGACAGTTTGACATTTATTCATTTATTTATTTTTACAAAACAAAGCTTACTCTTACCATGTGATCCAGCAATTGCACTCTTTGGTATTTACCCAAATGAGTTGAAAGCTTATGTCCATACATAAACCTTCACACAGTGTTTATATCAGCTATATTCATAATTGACAAAACTTGGAAGCAACCAAGGTGTTCTTTAGTAGGTGAATGGATAAACAATCTATGGTACGTGTATACAATGGAATTATTATTCAGTGATAAAAATAAGCTACTACACCACAGAAAGACAAGGTGGAACCTAATATGCACATTGCTAAGTGAAAGAAACCAATTTGAAAAGGCTACATAACATAATCCTATGATATTCTCTAAAAGGCAGAAACTCTGGAGACATTGAAAAGATTAGTGGTGGTCCTTAGGGGTGGGGAGGGGAAGGAGGGAAAGGTGAATAGGTGGGGCACAGGGGATTTTTATTCTTTATGATATTGTCATGGTGGATATATGTCACTATACATTCATTTATTAAAACCCATAGAATGTACAACACAAAGATTAAACCCTAATGTAAATTATGGACTTTAGTTAATAATGTATCACTATTGATACATCAATGTACCAATGTACCATACTAACCTAAGTTGTGAATACTAAGCAGAAACTGTATACATGAGGGTCTGGGGTGAGGGGCAGATATATGGGGGGAGGACTCTTTCTGCTCAATTTTTTTAAATCCTAAAACATCTCTAAAAAATAAAGTTTGTTAAATTTAAAAAAAGGCCTCAGAGTTTCTCTTCTATTGATTTTTACTTCTCCAAGTAAGTGGTGCCATACCTTTTCCTCTCATTCATTATGACACTTCAATATAGAGCACATGTATAGTTTATGTAAAATATAAAGAATACTCAGGACTAGGAAATGACAAATTATAAAAAGAAAAAAGTGTGCTACACTCGTTGCTCATGATGACATCTCTCAATTAAGTTAACTCAGACCTTTTTAGTTTATAATAATTCTCTGTCTCACTCCTGAAATAGGCTGAATTCTCTTATAATTGAATCCTGTGCGTAGTCTTTCCCATAAACATAACCTATTACCAATCTAATCCTTCATGTAACAATATTTTTAAATAATTCTGTCTTTAGTGAATAAAACTTTTTTTTTCTAAAACCCTTTATTTTAGATTGGAAATATTCACATACTCATTTTTTTTCTTTGATTTTTCTGGTTACTTATATAATAGATAGTAAAGGAAAAGTCTTAGTATATTTCAGAAGCCAATCTGAGGTCAAATTTTATACTTTTTTAGAATTGAGATTGGCAATTTTTTTCTTAAAGGTCCAGATAGTAAATATTTTAGGTTTGTAGGCAATGCCATTTTAGTCTGAAAGCAGTTATAGACAATAATTGAAACAAATGCCTATGCATGTGTTTCAGTTAAACATTACCAAAATAGGTCTGCCTATTTGGCCCATCGGTTGTAGTTTGTTGACCTCTATTTTAGAGTAACCATTACTATGTTATTAAAATAAATATAGATAATGGAAGTGTGACAGAGAGTAATAGTATGTTCCCTTTTTCCAAAATTTTCTTTAAATTATAATATCTTAAAAACTGGGCTTGTTAGCATTGGGACTACTAAATCAAAAGGCTGCTTTACATGAATTTAGAGGCATCTTGTCAAAAAGACTCTCTTATTATTATGACTCCTTAAATACTCACTAATTTAGTTGGATTGCAACTGTGCTAATTAGTATAAAGAAATATACTCATTTTTGTATGATGATCCTGTATTCTGCAGCTTTGCTGAATTCATTTATTAGTTTGTGTTTGTGTATTCCTTAGTATTTCCTCTATATAAAGATCATGTCAGCTTTTAATAGAGATCATTTCATTTCTTCCTTTTCAACTCAGATGCCTTTTCTTTTACTTGCCTAGTTACTCTGGCTAGAACTTCTAGTATAATGCTGAATACAAATGGTGTCTTATTTGTGATTCAAGGGAGAAAGCTTTCCTTTAGCTGTTTGAACATATTTATGACAATCGATTTAAAGTCTTTGTCTAGTAAGTGTAATGCCTGGGCTTCCTTAGGGATATTTTCTGTTCATTTCTTTTTTTCCCCCCTCTCAATGAGCCAAACTTTTTTTGTTTCTCTGCATTTCTCTTAATTTGTTTGTTGCAAACTGGTTAATTTTGACTATTATAGCAACTCTAGATATCCTATTCCCCCCCACCCCCCACCACCACCATGTTCTTGGGGTTTGTTGGTTCTTAATGGAGTTACCAGACAGTTTGAAACTTCTACTACATTTTTTTTTTTCACAACAAGGTCTACGTAGCTCACTCTGACTTCAGTAACTACTAGGTTACCACAATGCAGCAGCTTCTTTCTTTATTAATCTTTCCCCTCTTTGTTGTAAGCTTTGACTAGATTTCAGTTATGCAAAAGTTGATTATTAACAGGGTTTTTTGTTTTTAGTTATTTTTGTGGATAGAGCTCTGGAGTTCCCCGCTCTGCCATTTTTTCAGTCACTCCTACTGCTGTATTATGAAGAGGCATTTACAATGACAATTTTTAAAAATCTTTTAAAATAATGAATATAGAGAGACAGCAGAAAAACTGCCAATAATGTTTTTAGATATGTACAGAAGAATCACAAACCTCATAATACTTTTTAAAAAAAATGTGTTTCTTATTTCAGTACCAGAAGCACTTAGTAAGTTCTTCCATTTATTTTATTTGTCTTTATTATTAGAATGTGGTAGGAATAATAGTATTATATTTTAAAATTTCTCAGTTTTGATGTTATATAATTTTCAAAATTTTAGGTCAATCTATTTCTATTAGGTAATTTAACATTGTTGTCCAGATTCACTTTGCAAATGTGCAGAATTTAATATGTTATTCTCTTTGATTTTGTTAAAGAAGATTGAAGTTGGGCTAATGGGTGCCTCATTCCTCTCCCTCCTCCCTGTGGGTCCTGTGAATTCACTCTGGCGAGGTTTGTTTAGCCTCTGGTAGGTTATATACCTGGAGTACCTGTTATCCATGCAGAGTTCTTGGAGTAACACTAGTTGTTATCCAAACCGGGAGTGGGAGACTTCCTCTTAGCTGTATAGTTTCTGATTAATTTGTTCCTGAAGTTTTAGTTCTTCTGACAACATAGTAAACTTTAAGTTTTATCTTTTAATAAGGGCTTATGACTAAGTTTGTCCTAATTATGACATCAGGAGTGTGACAGGTTTCATACTGAGAAATAGTATTGCACACCACAGTGTGTGAAAGAGCCTTTCTGTTCACATCTTTAAGGATGAAACATGAAATCGTCACAACCTTAATTCCTTTCAAGACAGTGGTATTAACCATGACTGGCTTTTTATTGCTGCACTTGGTTTCCATCCTGTAATTTTCTCCTGTTCAGTTTCTCTTCAGTTCTGGTGTCCTAGTATGGGAATGACTTTTTTCCTTATGTATTGGCAGATTGATGACATTAAAAGATCAACATTAGGATAAAAAATAATCATTGTTCTTTTCCTGTCTGAAAGCAACTTTTTACTTATTTTTTAAAAAATATATTTCTTTATTGGTTTCAGTGAGGAAGGGAGAAGGAGAGAGAGATAGAAACATCAATGATGAGAGAGAATCATTGATCGGCTGCCTCCTGTACGCCCCCTACTGGGGATTGAGCCCGCAACCCAGGCATGTGCCCTTTGCCGGAATTGAACCCGGGACCCTTCAGTCCGCAGGCTGATGCTTTATCCACTGAGCCAAGCCGGCTAGGGCACACAACTTTTTAAATAGATAACATTAGGAATGATGAAAAGGAGACTCTTTTCATGGAGTTTTTTTGATACTTTGCCAGTTATCTGTAATATCTCTGCTTAATAAGGCTATTGCTGCATTCAGTTTCTGATAGTTCTTGAGAAAAACTTTTGAAGGTACAATTAAGATTGTTTTTTTAAAGTCATCATATTCAAGCAGCTACATTTAATAGTTAATATAATTTTATCCTAACAATGTAATTGTATGGGCCCAAATTATCTATAGACAGTATATATATTTTTAGTCATTCAGAGGTTAAATTATTTTTTGCAGCTTCCAGGTGTGGATGTTCCCCACATCCCATGTAGTTCAGGGTTCAGAATCTGGAGGACGGGCCACACGCAAATGAAAGAGACAAGACAAGAAATAATAATTTGGAAATATTGGGGGCCAGGCGGGCAAGCCCAATGCAAGAGAAAGGACTTCCACTGGTGCCCAGGCCTCGCCAGCCTTTTATTCAATATTGGATACACATCTAGCCCTTAGGCAGGTAATTGCTGTAACAGACATACTATCTTAAAGGTTAGTAAATATTAGAAGGATTTACTCTGAGACTATTTGATCAGGAAATCACTTGAACCACCATTGTCGGGACTAGACAATTGGTGCATAACTCTGGCCCTTGCCATGGGGTTCAAGGTTCACCAGCATTCCAGGATTCTTGTTTGCACTTCTCTGATAGTAAAGACAATGGATGGCTTCCTGCACCAGGCATATTTTAATAGTTTTTTTTTTCCAGTCTTTATTTATTTATTTAAATTAAGTCTTTATTGTTCAGATTATTACAGTTGTTCCTCTTTCCCCCCCCCCCCCATAGCTCCCCTCCACCTGG
>NW_005871056.1:1996736-2075484 GCF_000147115.1 Myotis lucifugus
CTTCCCCCCCCCCCAACCGAGAAATAGTCAGTCCACTCCCTTTCTATGCCCCTGATTCTATTATATTCACCAGTTTATTCTGTTGGTCAGATTATTTATTCACTTGATTTTTAGATTCACTTGTTGATAGATGTGTATTTGTTGTTCATAATTTGTATCTTTACCTTTTTCTTTTTCTTCCTCTTCTTAAAGGATACCTTTCAGCATTTCATATAATACTGGTTTGGTGGTGATGAAGTCCTTTAGCTTTTTCTTATCTGTGAAGCTCTTTATCTGACCTTCAATTCTGAATGATAGCTTTGCTGGGTAAAGTAATCTTGGTTGTAGGTTCTTGCTATTCATCACTTTGAATATTTCTTGCCACTCCCTTCTGGCCTGCATAGTTTCTGTTGAGAAATCAGCTGACAATCGTATGGGTACTCCCTTGTAGGTAACTGACTGTTTTTCTCTTGCTGCTTTTAAGATTCTCTGTCTTTTGCTCTTGGCATTTTAATTATGATGTGTCTTGGTGTGGTCCTCTTTGGATTCCTTTTGTTTGGGGTTCTCTGCGCTTCCTGGACTTGGAAGTCTATTTCTTTCACCAGGTAGGGGAAGTTTTCTGCCATTATTTCTTCAAATAGGTTTTCAATATCTTGCTCTCTCTCTTCTTCTGGCACCCCTATAATTCGGATGTTGGTATGCTTGAAGCTGTCCCAGAGGCTCCTTACACTATCTTCGTATTTTTGGATTCTTTTTTCATTTTGCTTTTCCGGTTGGGTGTTTTTTGCTTCTTCGTATTTCAAATCTTTGACTCGATTCTTGCGATCCTCTGGTCTTCTGTTGGGAGTCTGTATAATATTCTTTATTTCAGTCAGTGTATTTGTATACACATAAATGATACTTATTTTTATATTGCATTTAAAAACTCAGTGTAACAGTAACATCTAAAAGATCAGAATTGAACAGCAATTGTAGCTGTAGATTGACCAGCTAAATGTACAGTTTTGAAATTTCTGTTCAAGCCAGAAAAAGTAATTTATTTGAGCCATTGTATATCATTTCCAAAACAAATATAAGGAAGCTTCATTTAAACCTTCTAAATAGTCAAATGAATGGAAGCAATTAGAATTGGAAAAATAGAGCCTACTAGGAACTTCTTTGGGGGAGTGGGAGGGACTCTTAAAAATGGGTTTTAATGGCAATTTATGGAATTTATTTATACCAACTTGCTATTCTTAATAGAGTTTATCTGATTTTAGAGATGGTTGTTAATGTTAAACCTCTCTCCAAAGACTGAGGGTGCTGTTCTAATAAGCATTTAGACAAGTAGACTGAGTTCAGTGCTTGGCTGGAGTGATGAAAGTACCAGTGAGCATTTACATGCTTGGTAATTTTTTGCCCTCAACACACACACACACACACACGAAAAGAAAGAGAGATCGAAATTAGGGATATATTTATGCACAATCTGGCCTTTTAACAAAGAAAAATAAGCCAATGTTTAGGCTGCCACTGCTACGAACAAAACAGCTGAGACTTTAATGAACACCATACTGAGGGCATGTAGGACATAAGGCGAATTAAGCAGGTTACAAACTGCACATCTTCTGTTTAGATATAAGAGATCTCCCCAACCCTGACAATTAGTTGTACTGATGGGGAAGCAGATAGACAGAAACAGGAGGGGATCATTTGTATCAATTTGAGAAATAGAACTAGTAATATAACAAATAGCCGCATAAGATAGTCTCACTTTTACTTTAAAATTGTTCTTTTCCAATATTATTTCCAAAAATAGATACACAGTTAAACGAAAGCTTCTTTTATTTTGTTTGCAAATAAAGACCAACATAGTTTTTATTTTCATTTTTTTAAGAAAAGATTTTTGTGGACACTCAAGGTAATTTTAATCTTGTCTTGGTAACTGGACAGCTTTGTTTAAACATTGAACATGAGTTTCCTTTCATGAAAATCTTTTCAAAGTATAGCAGTTCAGCTGTGAAAGCCTGAATACATTAATGATGACAAAGAAGCTCCAGAATGAGCCATTTGTTTTGTTCTTTTACAACGTTTCTTGATAAATTGTGTACACAAAAGTGTTGCAGGGTTATTTTACATTTTCCCTTTTTCTTTGCTAATAAATGTCTTTGTTTTTACATTTTTAGACAATATCTTATTATTTATCACTTTAAATTATTTTTAAACAAAAATGACTTATGTTTTCTTTTACATAGGATTTAAAGGTACACATTACAGGGAACATGTAAACATTGCCTTGGATGTACATGATTAAACATCTAAAATATATTATTTATATTTATGTTTTGGATGACTCTCCAAAGTAAATTTCACTAAACAATTGTGTACCGAAAATGCTTATTTAAGTGATAAAAAGATGAGTCATTTGCAATAAAAGCAGTATTGAAATATTTTAATATAATACTTTCTTAAGGATCACAGTATTTATTCTACATAGTCAGAGTTATGAAGAATGGCATTATCAATTTTTCTAAAATGTTTCTTAGTAATTTTAATTTAAAATTTTTCATATGTATGTCTCATTTCAAAAAGGTTTGAGGCATATTTTGAGTCATATTCTGTGGAGATTAGCTTTTTCTTTTCTGATTTTTAAAGTTTTAATATGTTTTTTGCTATTTTATTTACAAACTACTTTTTAGTAAAACCATACAGCAAAACCTTTGAAAGTTTAGAATTATTTTCTGAAAGCTCTAAGAACTACACTTTGATGCATCGCATTTAAAAATTAAAGATGTGTTCAAATGAATGGTATTTATCTGAGCTCAATAGCTGAAATGAGCTGTATTGGTCAATTACATATTTGGTATATGTCAAACAATAATATTTCATGCTATTTATAAATAGTCTAGAAGTTAGCTTTTACTGTATAACCTAAACTCAATAACTAAAACAATAAATATTTATTATTGCTAATGAGAAAATGGGTACGCTGGGTAATACTCTTGTTCTGGGCAGAGCTTGCTTATATGTCTGGGTGATAGCAGGTCTAAGATGGCCTACCGTATATGTCTGGCGATTGGCTGACTGTTGAGCCAAGTGATGGGAGTGGCTTAGTTAAATGTTCCCTCCTTTAGCAGGCTGGCCTTCCCTTGTTTACATAGTGGTATAAGCATTCTAGGAGGACAAACAAGCTGCAGTGTTTCATAAGAAGTAGGCTTTGTATTGGCACTTTGTCACATCCACCAAATTTTCTTTTCTAAAGCAAGGGACAAACAGAGCCAGCTAGAGTTAAGTGGTGGCAAAATTATATTTCCGTATACTAGCAATGAACAAAGCCAACAATTCACAGTTACATTAAAAAGAATTAAATACTTAGGGATACAGTGACAAAAGTATAGGAAGTATTTTGCAAAGTGCAAAACATTGCTGTAAGGAAAATATAAATAAATGGAGATAACTTTTATGTTCATGGATTGGAAAACTCATTGTTATTATGCCACCACCTCTGTATGGAAGGAACTGGAAAGCCACATTGTAAAAAGCGTGTATTCAAAAAGGAAAATAATTAGGACCTTTAATACCATCAGTTTGCAATAAATACTGAAGCAGAAATGTAAATGAGCAGTTATGAGATAAGTATTTTGTGTTAGCAAGAACCATTCAGAAAAGGATTACGTGATGAAAAACACAAAAGAATAACTGAAAACCTAAGACAATTGACTGAAAAATAAAAGAAGAAATAGAACTTAACAATGTGTTGGCCACTGGGAAATTATTAACAAAAACAATAGTTTTCTTATATTTCTGGTATTACCAGATTAAAAGTATGTTAAGATCTTTACATAAGATCTTTAAACAAGTGTAACATAATTTTAGTCAAATTTCCAGAGAGAATCTTTGAATATGAAAAACATCTTTCTAAAATACATTCAGAATTATAAGCTAATTAAAAGATAATAAGAAAATATTGTGAAAACAAATTTGAAAACTAAGATGAAATGGAAACATTTATATTAAAAATTATTAATGCTGGCTGAAATAAATCTATTTCAATGCATTGTATGTAAAATAGTAAGTGCTCTATAAGGCTAAAGTATTTGTGTTGCTTTCTGAGTTGTATGTTGCACATCTAAAACTATGGCTAGGTTAACTCTTAGAGTATGTACAAAGAATTTATTTAAAATGGTACAAGTTATTTGTTAAAGTGATTTTTATAAAGGACACACAACACTACATACAGCTGTATCATAAACATTAAAATATAAAGTAACAAATACAAAAATTCTGTGTGATTCTGTAACCATTGATGTAATGAATACTTAATCATATCCCACAGAGTAAACACTGGGGACAGATGATTTTTAACAAAGGAAAAAGAGATAATTTTAGTCTACTAAAAATTATTTTAGATAATTGAGATATTGAGAATGTTCTCAAATGGCTAATATAACCTTTATAACAATATCAGAAAAGGGCATTATGGGAAAGTACAGGCCATTCTTGTACATGAATATAGATACAAATAAAATATTAGTAAACTGAATGTAGCCATGTGTACACATCTTACCAAATTTTATTTGTCCTGGGGCATGCAAGGTTTGTTCATTAGAAAAATATTTAACATAACTCACCTTATTAACACAGTAAAGAGGAAAAGTCATTTCAGTAGATGTAGGGAAAACATTAGAAAAATTAAAATAACTTTATGATAAATAAAACTCTTAGTAAACTGTGAATAGAAGATAGTTTCATGATGTGCAAAAGAGCACGTGGTGGAATATTTAAAATTCTCTTTTTAAGATTGGGAACAAGTTAAGAATCTGTAGATAAATTATTAAAGGCACATCTACCCATTGAATTCTCCAGTAACAATTTCAGATATAGATTTGGGATGTGTCAACGTAAGGGTGGTGCTGGATTTGAGACCATTTAATTATGGGGTCAAGATGGAACCCTAAGATACTCTAATCTTTAGAGTTGGTTAATAAGAGTTTGATATCTTTACTATTTGAGAATTCAGACAAATTAGAAGGAAAGATGAACACAATAGAAAAACGGTCACAGAATATAAGCAGTCTCCAAAAAGTATTTTAGATGTTTAATAATTATATGGGAATGACCTCATTTTCCATCTATGAAACAACATTAAAGCAAGATAACTTTTTTACGAAATTGTCCAAGATTTAAAAAATAATCAAAGAGGGTGTTGGCTGAAGTCCAGTGAGATGGACATTTTCCTATGCTTTTAGTGGGAATATAAATTGGTATAATCCTTTTGGCAATCAGTTTGGCAATATTTACCCAAAATCTGAATGTGTCCCTTGCCCATTAGCCTTTCAGTTTAATTTATTTTTACTTTCTGAAATTATGTGATTTCCCTGTTCTTTGTTATATTTTATTTGCACTGTGAGTGATACATCAAAATAGAATAAAATGTGGCCAATTGGTTGACTGGAAAGTTCTTATTCATCTGAAACTATGTCCAAAATGTCTTGTGAAGATTAGAGTAGTTGTTTATATTTCTACTATTACAATATGCTACTCTTCTTTTTTTCTTACTTTCACATACCTTCCAGCTTGTTCTTATCCTTATGGGTAAATTTATTCCGCCTTTTAAATATTGCTAATGTTGTCCATGCCTAGCATAGAGGACCTTATTCATAATCAATTCTGTCATGTTTAGTGGATTGAATATTTTGTTCTTCCAAAATTCGTATGTTGAAATCCCCGCCCCCAATGTGATGGTATTAGGAGGGTGGGACCGTTGTGAGATGATTAGGTCATGAAGGTAGAGCCCTCATATGGGATTAGCACCCTTTTAAAAGAACTCTCTCCCACTCTCTTAACCATGTAAGTACATATCAAGAACACAACCACCTGTGAATCATGAAGCTAGCTGGTTCTCACCAGACACTGAATCTGCCAGCTATTTGATCTTGAAGTTCCCAGCCTCTTGGACTGTGAGAAAAATTTTTTTAAGCTACCTGGTCTTAGAGTATTGTTATTATATCAGTCCAAATGGACTAAAACATTCACTTTCTAAATGAATTAATCAGATATGGTTTCCCCATTTTGCCCAAAGAAAAATATGAAACTTCTCACAGGACAAATACAAACTCAGATTATAATAGGTTTTGTGTGTGTGTGTGTGTGTGTGTGTGTGTGTGTGTGTTTATCTGAATAAGTTTTATAACCCAGAACTCTGTTTTGATGAATAAGTAGTAATAGTCCAGAAAAATATTTGCCAACATATTCTGTCTGTCCTGTATTACCAAATGGTACATTAAAGAAAAGGAGCAATTTTATCAGATGATCACTGACTTTGGCTCTGTATTCCTTTAATAGATGATAAGGTAGTTTCTGTTTTAAAGTCTCTCTCTTATCTCTTAATTTAAGTCACTTCACCATTGGTAACGAAATTCTTTAGAGGAACATGTCATATTTGAAAGTTACCATTGGTATAAAAGTGAGGTTTATGTGCCTTTCCCCTCATGGGATATCTGCATGTTTGTTCCAAGATGTATCATAAACAACTAAGAAGTAAAACTTTTTTTTAAGAGAGTGAAATAAATTTTAATTATACAATTTAATGATAAGCTAGATCATTTCATGTTATTTACAAAAACTGTACTTTTGTTTACTTTCTAAATAAAAAAAAGTTTTATTAAGTAGAAAAAGCCATAAATCTGTCTATCAGTAGGTATGTTCACCTTGTATTCAGTTAAATTCTCATCGAATTTGATTTACTTACTTATGGCCAGGACAGATATTTTAATGGAAGAGAGAAGAAGAAAATTAAGTATGTTGAGCCACAGAACCACCTCCACATTTTAGTCTTTGTGAAAGTACAAGAAAATCCCCCCAAACTCTTTTCTATCGTTTGCAAGAGTTTAGTGTCTTGTACTCTACATTTATCTTTAAATTTGTTTTGTTTTGAATGAACTAGAATATTAACGGAATCTTCCATGTTACAAATTTATTTTTATATGAGTTCGCATGTTTACATTAATGTGCTAAGTTATTTAATCCTCTATCAAAGTCACATTTAAATAGTGTGTTAGAGACATGAGATTGCTCAAGTTCAATAATTATTCCTTTATTTAATCTCTCATGATTCAAATATGCTTTCAAGATATTGACACGTAAGACTTTTAACCAATTCGTTAATCAGTTTTTATTCTGTACATTTTAATTGAGGTTTTTTTTTGAGAGGGGGAGGTCAGAATTGTAGCTTTTTATAGGATTAACACTTTGTGATTTTTTTCTTTTCATTGTATGTGAAGGATTGAATAGCTCAAGAGACATGATTGAGTGCATAGATTAAGGTGCTCTGGTAACTTAGCCAAATGTATTATGACATTAATATAATATTACTATTTAGAATTTTATAGGGCTATCAGACATTCAGTACCAACTCTCCTACATATTCTGGTTTGATTGTTAATGTAAAATTTTTTCATTTTACTTCATTTATCTTCAGATATTCATTAAGGTTTAATATTCATTGAGTTCTTCACTCAGTAGCTACTAATTGAGTGCCTACTCTATGCTCAGCCTTGTTATAGATGCTGGGGATATAGGAGTGAACAAAACGCATGATAATCTTCACACAGTAAACTTAACTAGAAGTTTATTAGTGGAAGACAGACAGTAAACAAGGTCAGTATGTAATAGATATCATGTTTGGTGGTAATAAGGACTAAGGAGAAAATGAAGCATGGAAGAGGGGTAGAAAGTAAATGAAGGTGGGTGTTACAATTTTAATTAAGGCAGCAGGAAAGCAAAAAGGCCTCCTTCATTTGTGTAAAGACCTGAAGTAAGTGTTTAATTTTTAAAAAAATCTCCTTTATAAAACCTCAATGTATTTAAATAACACACTAGATTAGTGTTGGATTTTAATATTCTTCTAATTACATCACAATGATATGAATGTTGAAAAACCATAATATCCTGCAACTGGCATCACCATTTTTCGTGTATCCTATTAGTGTAGTTTATCATTTATTTATAGTATTTTTAAAGGATAAATTTATTGCTTTATGTGGTAATTCTACTTACTCTCTGACCTACTGCAATAAATGTGTGATATGATTGGTTTATCTCTGTGGTAGAAGCAAGTCAATTAAATTTTATTAACACATGTAAGTTCTAATGCACTACAGTACATTTTAAATTCCATGGCATTGTGAGTATATGTACTAGATACCAACTTGTTCTGGAGTTTTTTAAATGCTGTTTAAATAGTACTGTTATTTATCAACCTGTTCTAGATCTTTTGCAAATGCTAGGAAATGAGGAAAACTAAGTAGTTTCTTTCACAGTTTTTTTTATACTTATGATTCTTCCTCTATCTAAAATACGTTTTTCAGTTTATTGCTTAGCCAAACTTTTAAAAAAATATGTTGGTTTTTTTTATTGATATCAGAGAGGAAAGGAGAGAGAGAGAGAGAGAGAAACAACAATGATGTGAGGTAATCATTGATCGGCTGCCTCCTGCATGCCCCCTACTGGGGATTGAGCCCGAAACCCACGCATGTTCCCTGACCAGGAATCAAACTGTGACCTCCTGGCTGGTTTATAGGTGGACGCTCAACCGCTGAGCCACACCAGCCGGGTTGATTACTAATCTTTAAAAAAATTATTTGAGCATAAGAATATTAATACTTTTAATATTTCCTTGCAGTGTAAGCTTTTAATCCTGCCATTAAAACACCTTCTGATACACTCTAAAATTCAAATTCTTGCCCTAACTGGTTTGGCTCAATGGATAGAGCGTCGGCCTGTGGACTCAAGGGTCCCAGATTCGATTCCAGCTGTGGGCTGTCACTCCAGTGGTATGATCATCGAGTAGAAGACGAAGGGGAGGCTTCATGCTTTCTTGCTCCTGCTGGAGTTATGGTGCTTGTTGAACCCAGTTAGTGTAACTCCTTGCATGATATTTCAGTAGTATGAAATATTCACACCCAAAGAGTGCTGGACAGGAAAAGCATAAACCATTTTTCTTACACAAGTCCATGTCGCAGAAATTGATTTTATTTTTTTAAGTCTGATTTCTCTTGGTTGTGTGGAAGCTGTTATTTCAAGACTCTTGAGATATTTTTACATATATTTTATAGTTATCTAAGTCATATCTTATTATTGTAAAGCACCTCACTGCAGCACTAATTTAGAATCATCTATAGAAATACATGTACACTGCATATATCCCATTTCTCTTTCACAATAATCAAAGGTCTTAGCACATACTCTCCCTTAATGCATATTTATCAGCCTCTCACTAAATTTTAGTCTGCTATATGGTGCATATAGTATTTGTACTTTTTTTTAAAAAAATAGTGATATTGTGATATAAACAGGATACTTAATAATTTCTAAGGGATTAATGAATGCAGAAATAGTTATCATTACCCAGTTTATCTATTTAACCCCCCTGCCTTAAGTAACATTTTAAGTTAATTGGAGAAAATAGTTTGTTATTCAAGTGTGTAGTACAGACTTAAAAAGTCAACTGAATCATGATTGTGGGGGAAAAAGATAGTAAAGGAATATTAATAGATTAAGTGAATAAAAACGTGTTAGGATGAACTGGAGGAGCGTCCTGAGAGTTAGACTGAAGTGCAGGTTATAAAGCTCAGCTTCAGTCCACAAGTGTAGAAAAAAGTGAATGAGTGACACGGTGTTTACAGCCACATTTCAGAGTGAATATGAGGGTGAGGTGGATCAAAAATGAGATGCTTAACTAAATTCTTCATATAAAACATTTATTCTTTTATTCTACTATACTGCTTTTCCTGTACAATAAGTTATGTCCTAATAAAAATTAAAGAGCAAGTTGCATTGGGAAGAACAGGTCATCGTAACTCATTGACATTAGGCCACATAACTGAAAAATGTCTTCCTTCAGTGAAATACATCAAATGAGATCAACAATTATGACTCATAAACATGCCTCACAGGCATAAAACAGCAGGGAATTAGCATGTGAGGCTGATAAATATGCATGTAAATAAGCTCCCAAAGGAATAACATGGGTTTGATTGATAGGTTTAGAATTGGAACATATGTAAACCCCTTTATTCCTCATTCTGGTGTAGCTAAGTAAAGATGCGTTTTACTTGTTAAAAAGTTTCAATAACTTTGTAAATCTTAATGCCACATCTGTTTTTTTGGTTGTTGTTGTTGTTGGGGTTTTTTGTACGTCGGTTATAAGATTAATTGAATTGTCTACAGGCTGGATGGCCCTCACATACAATAAATGGTGAAACGTGTGAATGAATAGCTATGCATCTGGGGCTAGACATGGGCTAAGAGTCTTTAGGAAATCTCATTTTTTACATTGTAAAATAATGTGTGCTTATAGGACATTTCTTCAGGAAATAAAGATGTGACATAGTTAACTTGGACTCTTTAAATATACTTCATATTCTCTTTTTATATTTAGCTTCTATTTCTTCATTTCATACCACTGCTTTGATTCTAATGTATTTTTTAATATTTTTTTCAGTTCTTGATACATACACTTGTCTGGTCCTTCCTAGTCAATATTCATAAGCTATTGTGTAACTATATAAGAAAACAAACACATACTTAAACACTAATTGGATATTGGGGGTCTCCAGTTGTGTGCTGATGCCTCTTAGCCACTGAATAACTTGGGGGACGATTAATCCCCTCCTTAAGGCTCAAGTCATTCCAGGCAAATGGAAGGAGAAATATGGCTTTGGATTTCTTGGTGCAGAGTCTTAAGTGTTATTGCTGTGGAGAGTTCAGAGATTTGCTAGCTAAAGGCATTATAGGATCAGTTAGTGCCACATCTGTAAGAAAAGAGCTTCCCTGTATCCTTGTATAATAAACTAATGAATAAGAAGCAGCATTAGCTTAAAACCACGAAAGAACCTGTGGTTTCAAAGGAATCATGTTTTAGGTTTGCTGAGGCAGGACTTAATTCTCTACAGCCAGCGCCCATCATTTTAAAGATCAGGGTTGTTGAGATGAGTATTAGGCTTTCTGAGTTCTGCACCTGTGTTCTAGGTGCATGGTTTACATCAATGAACAAAACAAAGATCCCATGGAGCTTACATTCTTTATTCATTTCTCCTTACCTCTTCCCCCTCGAACCCCCCAAGCATTTGGATGCACATAGTGCAGGTGTGTGTGTGTGTGTGTGTGTGTGTGTGTGTGTGTGTGTGTGTGTGGTGTGGTGTGTGGTGTGGGGTATTAGAGGGTTTGCCATAGTAATTAGGAAACCCCACTAGCATTTAGTAGGTAACTGTTAAAGGCTTTGCAGTGCACTAAACAGTTCCACATAGTGAAGAAGTATCTTGCTCAAAAGCCCACAGCTGTACTACTGAGAAACACTGCAGCAAAGATACTACGGACCAAGCTTGCCCAAGCAGGAGTCCTATAGAATGTGGGAAGGCAGTTGCCTGGGAGAGTAAAAACTATGTGATCAACAAGGGCAGTGAGGGGAATTTTCTACCCTAAACGAGCTGGAAACTCTGGGCTGAATTTATGTTACTTGCTGCCGTGGGGAAGCAATGGTTTCCAGATAAAGGTGTTTGTGTCTACACATTTAGGTAAAGGCAGAGCCCTGCAAGTGCTCCTAGGACCCTGTTAGCCTCAATGCTTATATGAAGACAGTGATCTGGTGTAGTTCATGAAACCATCTTCAGGAATACCAGTTTAAATACAAGATTGACTGGAGTAGGAATTCTGATCATTACAAGTTGATAGTTTTGTTTTTAATGTTGCTAACTTATTTTAAAAGACTTCTTAGCATATACTCCTATACAAATTCTATTAGAAATGGGATTTTAATATCTAAGATAACTCACAGAAGTTAATGTTGGATGTAAGTACCTTTTCTGGGTTAGCTTAGGAGTCAAACAGTCTTACATATTAAAATGTCTGATTACTTAGAACCAAGATTTTATAGAAAGGGAAGAAATTGTATTTTGAAAAGTTTTTAAAAAGACAATTTTAAACAAGTCGCAGGTCCCTTGTTTGTTTTGTGCACTCTGGATCCCCAGCACCAGGGCACATAGTACTAAGTGATTATTTGTAATGAGGAATGAAACACACCAGAAATACAGCCTTAGGTTCTTGGCCAGGACAAAGGTTTAACACTGTGGGTTACATAATTCCCCTCCTGTAAGGAAAGAAAGAGCACCATTTCTAAGAAAATACTTTTTGGTATTAACTTCAAAAGGAGTTAATCATATTGGCTTGTGTAATAATCATTGATCTTAGGTAAAGGTTATTGATAAATAACCCCTGAGGGAAGGCAGGGGAGGGTGCAGTGGGGCAGAGGTCAACCAGTGAACTCATATGTGTATATGTATAACCCATAGACACAGCCTAGGGCAGGGGTGGGCAAACTTTTTGACTCGAGGGCCACAATGGGTTCTTAAACTGGAGGGCCGGAACAAAAGCATGGATGGAATGTTTGTGTGAACTAATATAAATTCAAAGTAAACATCATTACATAAAAGGGTACGGTCTTTTTTTTTTAGTTTTATTCATTTCAATCGGGCCGGCCCGCAGGCCGTAGTTTGCCCACGGCTGGCCTAGGGTGATGAAGGCCTAGGGGAGAGGAGGGAGAGGACAATGGGGGGAAAAGGGGACATATGTAATACTTTCAACAACAAAGATTTAAAAGAATTATAAATATTCATAAAGCTTTGCTAATTATTATTCCTTTAAGAGTTGTTAGTAATTATAATGCTTAGTCTCTGTATCCCGAAGAACGAGGCAGAGCAGGAGGCATATAAGGTTTTTGTAACGAAGCCCAGATTGAACCTGGACCCTGTAACTGCTCCATTAGTATCAGGAGGGAGGGAGCCGAGGATTGACTGAGGGCTGGCAGAGGCTGGTCCCTAACTAGGTGGTCCACATGCAACTCAATAAAATCAGAAAGGCACTAAACAATTGGTTGAAGGATCAAACCCAGAGTAACAATGAAATATACTTCTTAGTGTGCATTTTCTCTATAGCAAGCAAAGTGTTTATAATGATCTCATTAACATTTAAAAACCCTAGTGGGTTTTTAAAAAACAAGAGTGGATATATGGCAATTAATTGTGTCATACCCATTATTAATACTTGATATGAATAAAAAAAGCATTTCTTTTATTAGTATTATTGCTCTATTTTTAGAAAATACAGAATATTTGTTGGGTATTTAAAAAATTTACTTCCAAAGCTCACTTCCAAAATTAAGTCTTCCTCAGATCCTGTTTTCATTATAAACTTTAAAATTTCTTTGTGATAAAATTTCCAATCCTGGTATTATTCAATAACTTAAGTATCCCTGTTGAAGATTAACTATTTTAGTCACTTTTGATGAAAACACAAAACAAAACTAAGGACATAATTCCTAAAAAATATATATAATTCTAAGGAAAGGGCCCAAAGCCAATGGAATCTAGGAACCTTTATTTCTAGAAATCTCTTGTCTAGAGGTCTGTCTAGATCCAAAGAGAGAAAAAAGAATTCTTTAATAAAGTGATGGCTAACCTATGTATTTGATCACTATCTCCCAACCCAAATTATACTGAAAGCCAATAAACTAGATATCTAAAATACCCACTGTTTCCTGTAGTTAGGGAAAGAGAGGAAGTAAGCAACTAGAGGAGAGAAATGGAAATAAGGTAATTTTTTTAAAAAGTTTACCTGCACTTTGTCGTAAATGAATATTCTTACACTTTGGCTGTTGTATAGGTAGTCTTTATATTTGGTTTATTCATCTGTCTTCCCAACTAAACTATTTGTTCTTTGAAAGCAGAGGTTGTATGTTTCATCCCTGAATTCCAATAGGCACATAGCAGAAGCTCACTGAGTTTTTACTAAATTAACTGACTCAGATTTTTTAGCTAGCAAACAAGCTTATGGCAAGGCAGTAGCATCTCATCATGATAGAAGAATATTGACTTGTATTCTCATTGGGTCCTGCTCTCCCATTGATGTGGACTATATAGATGCTTATAGACAGAGCCAAAATGTTTTTCAAGAAGCAGTTCATGGGAGAAAGTATTGTGTTGATACCACAGAATTTTGTGTCACAAAACATGGCAAGGATCTCGGAAATATGAAGAGAACCTGTAATTAGTTATCTATATCAGTTGTGAAGCAACTCAGGTCTGCATATCATCTGAATTGAAATACCATTACCTCCTAATGGACCGACCAGAAGGAATTGGCTAAAAATATGTTCCTCCAGGAATTACCTGGCTTTATTGACTTTGTTTGGCATTTACCATGTGTACACTCGAAAGTAGCTGCCAAAAACAAAGGTCTGAGTTTGGGTATATTTGACATCAAGTTCTTCTTACTCTGAATAGTTACACAGTAGGAGCCATTGCTTCTTGAAATATTTTTCAGTTTATGATAATGTTACCAAATGATATATTTGGAGGGCAAGATATATATTCTTGTTTGCCACTGCAGGAGGCTGGTTATCAGTTTATCCATGTTTATGAAGTGCATAAATTGAAAGTAAGTGTGTATCTGAGGGGTGGAGAGTGGAGTGAGTCAGTTTCTGTTTCTGAGGGTATAATTTAAAAGTGAACAATCAAATTATACTCCTCAGCTGGTTGCTTTCTGTCAACCAGTAGGATGATTCCTTTTAAGCATTTTCCCCTCAGAGAATACTCCCTGTTTGATGTTAGAGGAGGGTTCTTTGCTCTGGTTAGATACAGCCTTTCTGCCTTGTGCAGCACCCTTGCTTTCCGCTGGTCAGGTTTCTGCTGGTCACCTTTGCTGATAGAGACCAGGAGTGAACACATTTTTTTGGTAAAGAGCCAGATAGTAAATATTTTAGGCATGGTAGGTGTATAGGCTATAGTAACTACTGAATTCTGTCCTTATAACACAAAAGAGCCACAGAAAATATGTAAATGGATGGGTAGGGCTATGTTCTAGTAAAATGTGATTTATGATAACTAAAATTTGAATTTCACTTACTTTTCATGTGTTACAAGATAGCTTCCTTTTGGTTTTTTTAAAGAGACATTTTGAAATATGGCAACCATCCTTAGCTCATAGGCCATATTCAAATCTATCATTTCTCAACCCCTTATCTAGACTTGTTCAGGAGCAATCACATTTTGGCTTTGTTTGATTGAAAATTTCTTTTCTTCTCAGTGTTATAATTTTGGATAATATATATTGATATAATATAGAAAACCAAATTATTTACCATATAGTATGTAGATTTCCTAAGGGAAGTAGTTTGCACTATGGGGTAATGTCCTCTCTGTTCCTTTTTATTAAGGTGGTTCATTGTTTGTTAGGTGATGGGAATACCCCTGGGTTCAAGAAATTTATAATCTAGTGAGAAAAATAAAAATCTCACTTAAAATGTACTTTTACATGGCTAGGGTTTTCTTAGGAAGGGATGGGAGGAACATTCAAAATATAGGGAGTAGTAAAAAAGGGGAGAGTTATATAGCATGTCGAAAAAGTGTGAGTGGATCTAGGGTTGAGTAGAACATTGATTTCTTGTTGGTGATGGCTAAGATACAAGGGAATAACAAGTGGCACAGTATAGAATGGAATACAGAGCAGAGGTGGAATTAAGCAAATTAGTTAGAAGGCTAGGCCACCAGTTAAGCATTTATTTCAGTTGGTTATGAGATGATGAGGCTGTCAAAAGGGACATAGTACTGGTAATGGAAGAAGGATATAGGTGAGAAAGTGATTATAGATGAAAAGGATATAGATAAGAAACTATAAGGTGATTCTTATGTATTTTAAATCAGATGCTGGGGACATAAGCAATTAATGAGTAAGCATTGCGAAACTGGAAGCAGTGTCTGTATACCACTGTTTTAAGCAGCAATGAAGTAATTGAAATAAGGTTACAGAAAGAATGTTTTAGGTCTAGAAAGGATTTTACAGTCTCTGAGATGCAATTTCTCTCAAAAGAGGAAGGATTTGAAGTTGATATAGAAAGAAGAAGGAGAAGGTTTTTAAAAATTCTATGTGCTTACACCTTTGAGATACCAGGCCTTTGTTTTTTTGTGTTATTTTGTTTTTGTTTTTTGTTGTTCTCTTTAATTTCTTTATTGGTTAAGGTATTACAAATGTGTCCTCATCCCCCCCATTAACCCCAACCTCCCCCCCGCCCCATGCTCTCATCCCACTGTTGTCTGTGTCCATTGGTTTGGCTTATATGTATGCATACAAGTCCTTTGGTTGATCTCTTCCCCTTACCCCCACCCTCCCCTACTTTCCCTCCGGGAATTGACAGTCTGATCACTGTTTCTCCATCTCTGGATCTGTCCCTGTTCATCAGTCTATGTTGTTCTCTATATTCCACAAATGAGTGAGATCATGTGGTATTTATCATTCTCTGACTGGCTTATTTCACTTAGCATAATGCTCTCCAGTTCCATCCATGCTGTTGCAAATGGCAGGAATTCCTTCTTTTTTACCGCAGCATAGTATTCCATTGTGTAGATGTACCACAGTTTTTTAATCCACTCATCTGCTGATGGGCACTTAGGCTGTTTCCAAATCTTAGCTATGGTGAATTGTGCTGCTGTGAACATACCAGGCCTTTGAACAAAGAAGTTCTTTTCTGCTCTGAAGGAGTTGCTTTGTGACAAGACCATTTCATGAATATACTGACCTCTTTCTACCAATTATCACCCATTAGTGCCTTGCTTTATTCAGCAGCGAAGTTCCTGATAATGTAATGTGGCCAAGGGAGAAGAAGATAGGTCATGGCATATTGCAATTGGCAATAGAAAAATTAATGCCAGGAAAGTGTGTAGAACCATGGGATCTATGCAGTCAGGCATTGCATTTTTATTGATGTATCTTTAAAGAGAAGGTAATGCTTCACTTTATCCAGGGTTTATTATTATTTTATATAGACAGGAAGTAGTGGAACCCAGGTGAGCTCTGTTCTACAGAGCCATAGTAAGCAAATGGCAACTCATGTTAGAAATTTGGCCCAGGCTGTTAAGATCTGGAAGATTTAAACATCAATATGTGGATAATGAAGGGAACCAAGGAAAGTAATTCACCACCATACCCTTTTTCACACTTATTAAGAAAGTACAGAGCTGACTTCAAGAATGAGTAAATAGGCAAAGACCAAAAGATGCCATAGAAAAAATCAAGGGAGCACTGTTTTTAGGGGACCGAGTAAAGACATACTCATAGAAAAGGTTTAAGTCTAGGAAAGGGAAGTAAATTTTATTAAAATATGCTTAGTGTTTTCAAGAAGCATACCTGTTCTTTTCAAACCAAGTATAAAAGATGCTAAAACTTAAGAAGAAAAGAAATCTGGCTAAAATATAGGAAAAGATAAGAGTGAGCTGGAAAAATGATAAGGATTGAAATATCTGTTAGGAGCAGTAAGGAACAGAATCAATAAACCAGAAATTTAATCATTGATAGGACAGATTGAAAGGATTGAATAAAATGAGGTGATGGGTGTGATGAGAACCAAAGTCTCATTGGTTTGGAGAAGACAGGAGGCCACTTCACAAGGACCTTTGAGTCTTCGGATGGGAGTTTAGACTTGGATTTGTAATCAGGTCAAACAAAACATAATACATACACACATACTCAGCACTGCAAGCCTTATAAGCATGATTATTTATGTGAAGATTATTCTGGTAGTTATTTTTAGAGCTATTGATGGAGAAAATGAAAGCAGATACTGAATCTTGTACAAAGTAGCAGTTCATACGTTAGTTTCAGAAGCCTGGGAAAGGAGTGTTGTGGCTTTGCAAATGAAGACAATGTAAGTGGCTTTAAAGTATTGTGGACAATAAATCAGCACAACTCACTAACTATCATGTATAGAGGTGAAAAAGTGGAAGCTTCTAAGTCTGAGACTTGAGAGAAGCCCATAGTAAGTAAATAAATAGACAGTGTTTGTGTGTGTGTGTGTGCGCGCGCGTGTGCACTTGAGTGTGTGCATGTGCATGAGAGTGTGCATGTATGTAAAGAGAACATACAATTATCCTAACTTTAAATTCAATTGTACTTACATTATTGCTTTGGTATTAACATGCCTGAAAGTAATACATACCATAAACTACATATATTTCTAATTATACGGCTTTGTCCTATACTGTGCTTGAATCAACCTACTGTAGAATGTTATTTTCTGTGCTTTATTTGCAAGTTAACATTTTAATAATTATCATAAATAGTTACCTGATTTGCATATTCTGGTTCATAATCCAACTGTTCTGTGGATCAACCACAATTCTCTTATTATTCATGCCAAGACTTGTATATTAGTCTGAATAATCTATCCTAGACTGCATTTATGTTTCCAGTTTTCTGAGCTTTTTATAACTCACTTAAGTATAGTGCTTTTTAATCAAAAGATTGAATCATGCATGTGCTGGTATAATAATCTCCATAACCCACTGTTATATTAAAGCTAATATTTTTTGTTGTATGATCACCAACATTTCTATGTTTCATTTAAAAAACATTTGTAGCCCTATGAGTGATATTCAAGTGATATTTGAACATTCTATCATCTTTCATCCTTTCAGAATATACATTAAAATGCACAATAGTGGGGCACACATACGAAACACTGAAAATTTGGAAAACATTACCTTTTGAGAGTCAAAAGGTAAAATAGATAAAGGTAGAAATAGTCATATTAGAGAAGCATAATGACTGAGAGACATGCTCAGGAACTTGGCTGTAATATAACATACCTAGAGAATAACTTAATCTGTGAGAAGAAGGGTTGGCTGGAAATGGAAAAAAGTAGGCATTGGTAATAACTATTTGAGTATTAGCTACAGAAGGAGCATTTGTTTCAGAAAACGTTAATGTTTGCAGAAGTTATCTCCAAAGATGTGTGGAAGAATTAAATTATCAGAATAGAAAAAAATGAAGCGATTAAAATT
This sequence comes from Myotis lucifugus, assembly GCF_000147115.1. Classification (NCBI taxonomy): domain Eukaryota; kingdom Metazoa; phylum Chordata; class Mammalia; order Chiroptera; family Vespertilionidae; genus Myotis; species Myotis lucifugus. The sequence goes on from NW_005871056.1 coordinate 2,015,585, forward strand.
AATTTTCTAACCCCCTTTTACTGTGGTATTTTCCTTATTAATTTAGGTTCTGAAACCTTAATTTCCCAGATAGGTTTTCTAATATGTAGACACTGTAGTGGTTAGACTCTCACAAATATCTGGTCTTCCTCGGATTTCCTTTGGTTCCACATAACCCATTTATTAACTGGCATATATACTTTAATTTCTTATATGAACAGAATTGGCTTGAAGTACCTGACTCCAGTAAAATCTGATGCACTGAAAACTTCATCTTTTAGGATTTAACTTTTAGGATTTAAGACTGATACCACCAGAGTGCTAGAGATACAGGTATGAAATAGAAGATTGTATTTTATACCTATACCTCTAGCTGTTTCCATGAAAGCTAACCTCAACTCCATGTAATATATTCCATATATATATATATATATATATATATATATATATATATATATATATAAAAGGCTAATATGCTAAGTGTCTGTCCGACCAGTTGTTATGATGCGCACTGACCACCAGGGCGCAGACACTCAATGCAGAAGCTGCCATGACGCGCACTGGCCATTTACAGAGAAACAGCACCATGGACCTGGTGCCCACAAAGCAACACTTGACTTCCCCCAAGTGGGACACAGGCCCTGCCACCACCCCAGAGCAACAGCCCACCAAATCGCAGCCGACACTGCCGAGACCCCACGGTACAAAATGCAGCCCACAGCCAAGCCCATCTCGGAAACGGTCGCTGTGGGCACCAGGTAATGACATCACATAGCAATACCTGGCTTCCTCTCCCTAGCGACTAGCCTCCTTGGAGTTTCTTCAGCCCAGGAACATGACTTGCTTTATAGCCAGGTGGAAACATTTTATACTTTAACCAAATATCTGTGAAGCGTTTTCCCGTGCCTCATCTCATTTGATCCTCACAGAAGTCCTGGAGTAAGTAGAGACGAGACTTGGCGGAATTCTATTTTCTTTTCATCAGCCAGAAAACGGAAATTTAGAAAGCTTAGAAACTTGACCCGACTGAAAAGAAGTAAGAAATGGTGGGCCTTGAAAATGACTTCAGGTTTTCTCACTGCGTAGAATATAGTCAAACACTGCTGCAGTTAAATATTTTACCCTTTGTTCTCCCTGTGTGATCTATAATAATAATTATAATTATAATTTGCTATATTCAGCTGGATTTTTAAAAATCCTATACGTTTCTGCTGTTTGCTATGAACTTATAGGCCTATTTGGCAAGGAAAATTCCTTTTTTCCCCCCTAATACACTGTGCCTTCATTTAGCTGTTACCTGTGAGCAGTGGTTCTTACTTATTTACCCATGCCTTTACATTGTCCTTAAACATACAAAACTGTGAGTTATTGATAAAATGTGCTCTCAAGTATTACTATTTTTTTAATATTTTTATTTATTTCAGAGAGAAAGGGAGAGGGGTGGGGAAAGAGGGGGGGGAGAGAGAGAGAGAGAGAGAGAGAGAGAGAGAGAGAGAGAGAAATCAATGATGAGACAGAATCATTGATCGGCTACCTCCTGCCTTAGGGATCAAGCCTGCAACCTGGGCATGTGCCCTGACCAGGAATTGAACCATGACCTCCTGGTTCATAGGTTGATGCTCAACCAGTGAGCCACTCAGGTCAGACTCAAGTATTATTTTTATAAGTTTGAACTGTCTATAATAATAATAAAGGCATAATAAGACCGGACAGCTGAACGACCTTCCGGACGTTATTCCAGACATCCTTCCGGACGAAGCTGCCACAGCGGGGGCCAAGGCAGAGGCAGTTAGGGGTGATCAGGCAGGCAGGCAGGTGAGCTGTTAGGAGCCAGCGGTCCCGCATTGGGAGAGGGATGTCTGCAGGATCTGGCCTAAACTAGCAGTCGGACATCCCCCGAGGGGTCCCGGATTGCAAGAGAGTGCAGGCTGGGCTGAGGGACCTCTTCTCACCCCCATCCCCCGTGCACAAATTTCTATAAGCAAGTATTTTAAAGTTCTTATCTTACTCATATCTATATTTAAAGTGTTTTAAGTTGTTTGAATTAAACTATAATGTATATTTAAACCTAACTACAAATTAATGTAGTCATGAAACATTTTTTCCTGACCTGAGTGTACTCACCCTTATAGTTAGAAATTGGGTCATCTTGTCTTAGTGGGTAGTTTGGTATTATAGATATTGGTTAGCTATTTAACTTTGGCAGAATAAATGTACTTTATTCTATACTTTACATATAACATATGGTTTAATACTAATGTAAAACAACTTTCAATGGCTTCATAGATTTTAAAACAATAGCTATGCCCTAGCTGGTTTGGCTCAGTGAATAGAGCGTCGGCCTGTGGACCAAACGGTCCTAGGTTCGATACTGGTCAAGGGCACATGCCCAGGGTTGCGGGCTCGATCCCCAGTAGGGGGCTTGCAGGAGGCAGCCAATCAATGATTCTTTCTCCTCATTGAGGTTTCTATCTCTCTCTTCCTCTCTGAAATCAATAAAAATATATTTAAAAAAACAATAGCTAAAGTAATTAAAATTACTTTAATAATTAAATGCTACCAATAAGTAAATATATTCCTACTGCTATTCACCTTAAGAACTTCCTACATAGAATTGTCTAAGTGAGAAATACCTGATGGAAAGCATTTGCATTTGTTAAAAATTTTAGGAAATGTGTATGATCTTCTTTAGACTACTTGACATTTCAGATCTTCCTTAGACTGTCTTGGAATTAAGTATGCAGTTGTCAGTGCCCTCAGGTTATCCTCTGATACAGATCTTAACTGATCTCTTAGCTTTCATCTTGCCACCCCCCAATTCAGTCTTCACATAGCAGCTAGAATGATCTTTCCCAAACATGAAGTTGATAATCTTTTTCATCATTTTAAAACTGTATGGTGACTTCACATTGTATTTGTAAAGTCTAAATTTCTCCCTCTAAACCTAAGTTCTGTGGCCCCTCTTTGTCCCACAGACCTCGTCTCATACTATTCTACTTCTAGCTTTCTAGCCACCTTGGCCTTTTGTTGTTGTTGTTTTCTAAGCCCAACTTCTGCCGTAGGGCCTTTGCATGTTGTGTCCTTTGCTATAGATGTTTAAATGGCTATCTTTTTTCTTGTTACTGGAATCACAAATCATATATTATTTCTCCTTCAGGTAGCACCCTCCCTCAGTTACTGCATGTCACATTATTCTGCTGTATTTCTTTATAGTTTTCTGAACTTATATATTATGTATTTATTTTCTTGTGTTTCTTCTCCTGACCCCTCCTGACCTTGACTTCATTCTGTTTTGTTCACTATAATATTTCCAGGTCCTAGAACAATGCCTGGCACATAGTAGACTCTCAAATAATATAAGCAACCTACAAAAATGGTAAATTGTAATACTTAAGATGGTATGGTGATAGTATCATCAATATAGCTATTGTATCATCATTTTTTACCTTGGAGTACAAGAGCTTCTTCTCCATTTCCCTTCCATCCACTCTCCTCCCTCATCCACCCTAGAATTTCTTTACCCTGAAGTTCAAGTTATGTTTTTATTGACTGATCAATTGATTGATTGGTTTTTGAGAGAAAAAGATAAGTTTGTTCCACTGATTTATGCATTCGTTGGTTGATTCTTGTGTGTGCCCTCCCTGGGGATCGAACACACAAACTTGGCCTATTGGGACAGTACTCTGACTAAGTTTCATGGCCAGGGCTTCAAGTTATGTTTCAAAAACTGCAAACCTTATCATTTTCTACTTCTGCCTAAAACTTTTCTTTCACGGACTTCTTGTTTACCTTGACCAAAATCCTGAACATGACTTTCACAAAGCCCTGGCTCAGGCTGATCACTAGTGGAGTGCTCCTCATCCCTTTCTTTCGTTAGTGACCCCCTCCTCTCTCTCATATGTGATTGTACAGTGTGTAACTGTGTAACATTTTTTTAAAGTTGTCATTGTACATCACTTTGACTGTCCCTCTCCTCTTCTAAACTTTCAACAAAATCAAGGATGTCTGGGATGGATGGGTTTTGAACTTTTGCTTACAACCAGTATATCCCCAGGGCTAAAATTTTGGAGGTGCTCTACACATGATTGTTGCAAGAATAAAAGTAGTGGTAAAGCTATCACATGACTTCAGTGCATGACTAGAAGTGTGAGTTAGTAAATTGTTTATTAATTAGGACTCATAACTACGTTGAATGATATTTTTCAAATTCTAAAAGGATAGTTGAATTTTGTACATTGCACATTTCTTAGCAAGTTTAAAGGAGCCATATTTTGACATATTTCTAGTTATCAAGTTTAGGAAATCATATCCACTAATAAATAATTATGCATTATCATAAAATGGTAAATAGAAATTAGTTTATGGATTTAGAGTTTTTTCTTTGAAAATCATATTTCAGCACAGTTCTTTCATGTCATAAATAATTCACAAAATAAGATTTTTTATGGATCAATTAAAATGTTTTTGTAATTTTTTATTTGAAGAAAATTGTAAACATTTATAATATTTATATTGTATTGGAGGATTTTTAGATTACCAAATTTAATGCAATTAATTTAGTAAATTATTTGTAAGACTAAAGATATGTTTGAGAATATTTACCCTTGGTTCTTCACCTGAGTCTTGGAATTTTATCATTAAAATGCCTGTTATGCAGTTTATGTAGAATTTTTGATATAAGTCCTTGTTCAGTTAACTGTCACAAATAGGATTGCTTATCCTGGTTCATCAATGGTAATTTATTTCTTTCAAATAGTTTCCACTTTATTTCTGATATCTAAAATGGAGTTTTTCAATATTAACTACCTAAAGTTGGGTTAATGGGTTTCTTAATTTTATGAGGTCTTGTCCACTATATGATAAACCAATCTTAAAGGATCTGTTTACTGAATGTAATAGTAAAAATGGGAAGTGCCCAAAGGAATCTATTTTGTAGAAAAAAGATATTTCTCTTTTTGGACATTGAAGAAAAAGAACAATTCATATAAATATTTTTAATTACTATTTGAAAGATTTATAGAAAGCGAAATAGGACTTTAATACCAGACATATTTTTATTTCATTTAGCAAATATTTATATTACTTTTGTTATATATATTTGATTTAGGCCCTGAACAGATGATTTAATGTCGTTTTAGAATTCCCTAATTATCAATTGGATTCTCTTTGAAAAGCTATTATGCGTGTGGTAGGGTTGTGGGAGGGAGTTCATTGAAACTTTTGTAAGACTAGTAGCAAAACTAAATATGTCAAAGTTTACACCCAACCGATACATTTTTTTTTTTAGTAAGAAAACATATATAGCAAATGGCAAATTATATAAGGTCTCCCAAAAATGTATACATACACTCTGAATAATTATAAAGGCAATGTTTATTAAAATACATTTCATTTTCAAAATTGAGCTATCATCTGTTAAAGTGTATATACATTTTTAAGATCCCCCTGTATAATAATTATCTTTGCCCTTAATACTTTTTCTCCAAGTTGAAATAAATATATACTTTGTCAACACTTTTATTTATGAGGAAGTTCTTCTGTTTGGTTGCTTAGATACTTAGTATAAATGTGTTTTGGAATTGTCTAAATGGCAGCATTGTCATTGTGTAACTTTTTTTGTAGAAAGGTGCTTAAAAGGGCCAGCAGGTCCACATAGTCCAATAGCATTTTCTGCTTGTCATCTCCAATCTGCATGCTCCCCCCAATAGTCAGTACATGCTAGTGGTCATATTAGGGTAGTGAACAGAGTTGGCATAGCTCAATGCCATCCATTGCTACTGCTGGAAAATGAGGTCAAAGCTTCTGCTTCATTGATACTCCATAGTAAATGATGGCATATGTGATACCCAGTAATTTCTGTATTCGGAGCAAAATACTTTGCCTTCTACAAAAAGAGACTGTCTCTTTTAGCATAATAGCAGCTTATTATTTTGGACTAGGAAAGACTCTCGGTTCATCAGAATAATCTGGGAAGACTTTTAAAAGTAGGGAATCCTGAACCCCACCCATGATTATTCTCCTCTCTCCTCCCCTCCCCTCCCCTCCCCTCCCCTTTCCTCTCTCTTTCCTTCCTTACCATCCTCTTCCTTCTCTTCATCTCTCACTTTTGCATTTGTACCCATGAGTGTACACACACACACACACATATACACACTACATACCTGCCCTCAGTTGATTTGGACTATCATTATGTTCCTACCCTTGTTGTAATCTGTAAATGGTAGGACCTTGAAATCAATGGAATGTCTAGAGAAATAACAATATGCCAGGAAATGACAATCATAATAAATAGAAATATTTGCATTTACATATTGTTACATGTTAACTTAAATTGAGTAATTATACTTGTGATTATATAGGCCTTGAAATTGGGCCTTGGTTCCATTCAGTTGCATAATAATGAATTTTTTAAAGCTTGTTTTATACTTATGCATGTCATAGTTTATTACTAGATTGACTATAGTTTTAGTTTGTTATCTATCTACATTTTATCAGTTCTGTTAACAGTTATATAAATTAAGCACCACACATTGGATGGCTTTATGTTTCAAGACTGTAATAGTATTTAAATTTACTATTTCCCCCCCCAGACGCTGTGACTCAGTGGTTGAGCATTGACCTATGAACCAGGTGCTATTACAGTTCAATTCCCAGTCAGGGCACATGCCAGAGTTACAGGCTTGATCCCAAGTAGGGGGCATTCAGGAGGCAGCCAATCAATGATTCTCTCTCATCATTGATGTTTCTCTCTCTCTCTTTCCCTCTCCCTTCCTCTCTGAAATCAATAAAAATTTACTATTTCTCCACTCTCTTTCTTTACAGGGTGGGGCAAAAGTAGGTTTACACTTGTGAGTATACAAAAGCATAGTTTATTCTTGTATTATTTATTAATTATTGTATTTTTTATGCAAACAACTGTAAACCTACTTTTGCCCCAGCCTATATATTATATTCAATATTTGGTATACTCGCCATCAGGAAGGATATTAAAAGGATACCACAAATTTTTCATGCCATCTACACTAATAAAAGACAAAGATGCTAATTGACCGTACTTTCGCTACGCTCATCAGCCAATCAGAAGAGTATGCAAATTAACCCAACAAAGATGGCCATTAAATTTGCATACTGCAGGCAAATCCTGCTGCGCCGCCCTGCACGGGTGGCAGCGGGATCCAGAACTGCTGCCAGCCCCAGCGCGAGATCCGGGCCTGCCGTGTGTGACTGGGGGAGACAGGGCAGGCACCGCGGGATCTGGCGTGCCATCTGCCACCAGGGGAGCGGGCCTAAGTCAGCAGGTGGTTATCTCCTGAGGGGTCCCAGACTATGAGAGGGCACAGGTTGGGCTGAGAGCCCCCCACCCCACCCCCCCGGCCAGTGCACAAATTTTTGTGCACCGGGCTTCTAGTCCTTCTATAATTCATGAAAGACACTTCTTGATAATTTAAAAAAGAATCAGAAATGTTTTTAATTAAGAGAATAAAGTTGCAATTTTCAACTTAAATTATGAATAAGCTTATTCTCTATAAGCAGAATTAATAGTCTTTTTCTTTTATTCTTCCACTGGTTCCAGTATCTTAAATACATTAACTAAAGTGTTTATGAAAATGATAGGTAGCACTTATTGAGGACTTACATTGTGTTATAATCTATACTAACTACTTTACCTGTACTTATCTCATTTAATTCTTATAACCACACTTTCTGGTAAAAATTTTCTTCTCTATTTTACTGATGAGGAAACTTAGATATTGAGCAGTTAAGTAACAGAATTGCCCTTTTCTCTCTTTTACTTATCAGGCTCTCATAAAGCATATGTTGATGTGCTTGATGTTGTCATACAGGTCTCACAAGCTCTGTTCACTTTTCTTCATCCTTTTTTCCTTTTGCTCCTCAGCCTTGATCATTTCAATTGCCCAGTCTTTAAGTCTGCTGTTTCTGTCTTCTACCTACTCACATGTGTTGTTGAGCTCCTCTAATGAATTTTTTTATTTCAGTTATTGTATTTTCCAGCTCCAGAAATTGTTTCCTTTTATTATTTCTGTATTTTTATTGATTTTCTTATTTTGTTCATTCATTTGTTTACCTGATTTCCTTTCCTTTATCTGTGATTTTGATTAGTTTTGTTTTGCTCTTTGAGCATCATTAAGAAAGTTGTTTTCAAATCTTTGTTTAGCAAATCTAATTTTTAGATTCCTCAGGGATAGTTTCTGTCACTTTATTTTTGTTCCTTTGATGAGTCATGCTTCCTGTTTCTTTGTATCCTTTTTGATTTTTGTGTGACAACTGGATATTTGAATATTATAATTTAGTAACTCTGCATATTAGATTCCCCCATTCCCCAGGGTTTGCTATTTTTATAGTCTTAAAACTGTTATAGTGTATGTGTCTAGTGACTTTCTCAAAGTTTTTTTGCAAATACTTAGACCTTGACATATGTAGTCACTGCAGTTTTTATTTCTTCGTTTGTGTCCTGCTAGAGTTTTGACAGCGATTTCCTTGAATGCCAGTATTTAAAACAAAAGCAAAATAAAAAATAAAGATTTATTTGTCTTTGCAGATTGGCTTTGTGCTATGACAGTCCTTCGTTTGTTAGTCAGGCTTGTACTCATTTGAGTGATCAACTTAACTTGGAAGCTTAAGGTTTTCTCAGTTTCTTCCTGATCATGCAGCTTGTCTTGGGCATGTGCATGGTCTTCCACTTGCCCCTGTATATCTTGGTGCTTTTGAATGTCCTAATTTTCCCCCAGGCCTTTTGTGGTCTATTTTATGTTTCAGTTGTAATCTTTGCCCCAATCTTCTGCGTTTGTTTGGCTTACAGTGTTTTTGACAAGCAATGCCCACCATCTTTTTTTTTTTTTTTTTTTTAGTTAGATGCAAAAGACATGAGTATCTTAAGTCCTTCAAAATAGAACAGATTTACACACTTATTTGCAAATATGATTGGTTCTGCCGCCCCTGGAACCTCCAGATACTAGGTTTTCATGCTAGGAACTGGTTTTCCTCTTCAGAACTGCTGCTGCACAGGGGAGGGGCTAAGCAAGGGCAAGTAAAAATACCATAAAGCTTTCAAGCTGCCTTTCTTAATTCATTGTTCATTTGTTCTTTTGTAAATCTTTCACTATTTTCCAGAGTTGTTCCAAAGTTGTTTTCAGTGCTTGCTTTCAATGTTTCTGAGGGAGGATAATTTGGAGTTGTGTATTCCACCACTCTGTTGATGTAACTGCTTTCTTTTTTAACGAATTCTATTAATGATTTAATAGGAATAACAACAATTTTATTTTCTTAAGTTAAAATTGTCCACTAGAAATTTACTTGTTTAAGATAGTTTCTATGCATTTCTGTTTTATATCTGGGTTTTTGTTATCTAAAAAATAATTTGAAAATATTACATAGAGAGCTAAATAAGACCATTAAATCATTAGAATGTAGATAGACAATAATAGAGAAAATGGAAACTTACTAAATACACAGATTTTCTGTATTTACTTGAGTGCTGGTTCTTAGACCTAATGAGTGGTCCTAGATTTTAGCATAAATAATTTGTCTGGAGAGATTGTTGTTTAACTGATTCCTGAAATGAATCAGTGTGGCTACTGTCTTCACAAATGATGCTGAGTCTTATGCTTTGCCTTGACCTGGTGTCAACATATGAATATACTTAATTCATAGATTTTTAGAAAATCATTACTTAAAATGGGATTGTAAATGTAACTAAAACTTTCCAGTTGTAATACCAGTTCATTTAAAAGACATAAAAGGTTTTATAGGTCTTTATACTAACATTTGTACCATCTTTTCCTGTCACAACTGAAATGTGGTTACCCATAGCTTTATTTTCAGTGTGAACCAGATCTTTTCCCCCCTCTTACTATTAAATATTCATCACACATACTTGGTGACATTTCTTTTACAATGCAGAGATAAACTCTTTTTATTATGTAATAGTTATCAGAATTCATACCTAGTGTAACGTGATACCTAAAATTTGATGTCTTTTAGATGTGTACCAAAGACACGATTGATTTCATGTGCTCATTCACAGCAATGTACTGGTTCTTTTTAACCTAACCTAGCTTAAAATCTCTGGTTCTCCTTTCATTAAGCAGATATTTGTGCATAAAAAGCACCATAGAATCTGTTGTAAACTTTCATTTAGTGTGATCTAACAGTGCACAGATAGATGCTATAAGTGCCCTTCACTAAACATGACTGCAGTAAGTGCTAAAACTGAGAAAGGAATTAGATTTTCATATTTTGAAATAAGTCAACACTATATTTTTGGTTTAATAAGTTAGATACAGGTGTATTAGAAATTACTAGTGAAAAATACTGTGCTCTCTGTATCCTCATATGAAATAAGCATTCTAATTGTGAATATTATGAACTCATTTTACAAACTTATCACTAACAAGAAATAAATGTGTTATATTAATTTCAAACTGTAATGGTCCCAAGTAATTAATGAACTATTTCTATAAATATATAATGTTGAACAATGTTATATTACATAGTAACACAATATGTATGTTATATATTGTATATAATTTATGCATTAAAAATTTACTCAGTTAATAAATCCAGATTATTTTATTGATTAGTTTATGTTAAATATTGAAATACCTTTAAAATCACAATTGTACTTTAAAAATTTACTTTATTGTTAATAAGCAAGTGAAAGGAAGCCTGTTATCTCAACATTTAAGTATTTGTGTTCTTTGATCATTTAAAGGTTTTTGTGTAAGATTACTTGAATAATGTATTTGTGTGTGTGTGTCTGTGAGAAAGAGAGAGAAAGAGTGTTCTAAAAACAACCTATGCATCCTTGTTAACAGTACTGCTTCTACCTGGTAACTTTGTTCTAGAATCAAGAACAACTAAAAACATTGTATTAAACTCTCTTGCACCCTCTGTTGTTATTTTTAGGGAACACTACACATACCTTCCCATGATTATTAGCATTAGACTTATTAAAATCCCTGATAAAGTTAATACTTAGTTTATTATACTTTACGTCAAAATTAGGTTGATAGTAAAGTAATATTTGTTTTTAATTCTTGTTATTTCTTGTGTTATAGATATGTTTTTATTGTAAAGCAGCTTAAAAATGAAAGATGAGCCTTTCTGTTTGTCTTTGATTTTTCCTACTAACGCCTCCAATGTTTCAAACAAATGAAAGTCTCCATAGGATATAGCACACTCTATATACAATTTTCCAGAATTACAAATTCTGTCTGTGTTTTTGTAAACCTTTCAATTGTCAGACAATATTCTTCCAAAATAAGAGTCTGGAATCGTCCATACTAAAATTAAGAATTTATAACTGTCAGGAACAGATGTTTTCATAAACATTTGCTATAATTAATTTCAACTAGAGGATTGAAGGAACAAAGCAGTTTTTCCCACTTCAAAACTTTATTGCCTTTTCCTCGTATAGCAAACTCTGAAACCTTTTCTCTAATATTGTTTAGAGAAACAATTGTACTCCTTATTTAGTATGTTTTTGAGAAAGAAAAACTGCCTTTTCCTCTTATTACCAGGCTTTGAAGTTACATTTAATGTGATATATTAATTTCAAAGCAGGTATAAAATGAAGAACACTTTTGTAATGTATTATGACAAAACCTAAGTTTGTTTTTTTTAAAACTATAAGTCTTAATTATTTGAAGGATTTTATGTTTGATCTGTAAATATCAGCAAAAGGCAAGAAATGTTCCATTGGTGAGATTTTATATATTTAAGTAATCATAATCTTTAATTTTAAAGAGAAAGAAGGCTCATATATTTCAATATATGATGTACTTATTCTATGCTGATTATAGAGTGTTTCACAGGAAATGTCTGCAAGCTGTTAAATAACATGTGTTGTAGGAAATTTTCATTTAGCAAGACAGAGACTAATTTTCCTTAACATTTTTTATTTATTGTAAAACTATTAATTTTTAAAGGAAATGAAGTATATTGAGTGAGTCAGTTTACAGTACCCATATTTTCAAAGATTTAACAAAGTATACCCAGCTAGAATGATCTTAACTGTTTTTGATTTATTTTCTTCTATTATAATTATCAACATTTTTGAGCCCTGTGATCCATTTTAGGATTTTTGTTTAATCGAAGAAATCTGAAAATATATTTTGAAAATACAGAGATAAAAGTACAAGTGGGCTCTGTCCGGTTCTCATCCTCCTAAAACTTGGGTGCAGCTGCAAAGATTTTGAAGAGAATCAGCATTCTTGACTAATCTGTCAACTATAAACTGTGTAAATAAAAATAGGTAGCTGTCATTAAAATTACATTTCAGCTTTCAATAACCATTTAATGAGTGGCATAATTATATAAGTATGGTACCTAAGTACTATACTCAATAATTAAAAATAATCTCATCTTTAAAGTGAAAGCTCTGTAATTACTATTTGACTTAACCAGGACCACTGTGATGATCTCCAGTGGCACCTTAGGTTGTTCAAAGTGGATTAAAAGTATAAATTAAAATTGGATGTATCAGTAAATTATTAAGCTTTAAATATCATAAAAATGAATATTACCTGATGTTTGGAAGTTACATTACAGGAATTAGGAGTATAAAATGTAATCAGATTCTAGTCTTCTTAATTTGTTTCTAAAAATAAATATGTTTTATAGTAGTATACTGTGGTTTCATAAAACTATACTTTGCAGTATGTATTTAAAAATTTAAACTATTAAAATAGTCAATAAGAATATGTATATTGTGGCATTGGTGAGCATTTTTAAACTCCTTTAGCAAATTTATTTTTATTCTATAATTTTAAACTGATAGGTATGAATTTGTTCTAAATCTGATTTTATGAGTATACCAGTTTCTTGAGAGAAAATGTGTTTTTTTCCCATAAATGTTTGATATTACCACATGAGGCAGAAATACTTTTCAAAGTTATTTTTTTCATTTTTTAAACTGCTGAACTTTTGCCCACAGTTAAAACCTAAAGCTTTGGGAAGAATATTAAGATGTATTTAAAGCTCACTAGAATACATTATTATTCACCACCTCCCAATTCTGCTTTCTGTTTTACTTCTGTGTTTACCAAATTTTTAGATAGGGTGAACTGGTGGCTGGAAACATTCCAGTTTTGCTCTCTGCCTGTTCTCTTTGACTGTGCCCAGTGATCAGGGAGGGTGACTTGGTCACTAACAAAAAGTTGCCCTTTGTTGATTAAGTGCTTTATAAATATTGGCTTGCCTGTGATGCATAAGAAGAAAATATCTGTACTGTACTTCATTTGTTCCTGTTAGCAGTCACTTTGTCAATATTCCTATCCAAGTTAGAAACAGTGGTGTTGGTTATTTCTTAGCATCAGTATAAATATTTGGCCTCATGGGCTCTGATTATAAAATACATTTGGGGGACGGATAAGGGGATATCCGCCTTTTGACCCAACATACTGCATAGGACTCTCACATAGTAGCTTTTCAACGGAAATATTCAGTTTTCTAATATCCATTATTTCAGTGTTTTTAAATTTTTTTTTCCAGGCGACTCAAATAAAAATGGAAGAAGAACAAGTTCTACTTTAGATTCTGATGGGACTTTTAATTCCTATAGGTAGGTGATGAATACATAGATATGTAATATTACAAGATAATGTACAAAATAACTAATCTTATGGGACTCTAACCTTACAGTAGTAAGGAACTACTACCTTTACTTTAAAATTATGACAAATGTAAAGAATATTAAGATATGATTGTTCTGCAGATTTATTGAGTAATGGAAAATGCAACATTCTTAATTCTTGAATGAATGGACTTATTGTAGATATCTGTTGTTAACCTATGTTAGGATAATTGGAATGAATATATGTGTAGTATTAAGCTTCATTATAATCCTTTTTTCCCCCCAGTATATCTTTGATAGTACTAAAGGCTTTTTTTTTTGGTTTAAGTTTTCGGCTAAAATGGAGAGTACTGTTTATGAGCAATGTAAAATGTATAGAGTATGAAATGTAATCTGTGGTTACATTAAGTGCTGTTTGTTAATATCCTGTTTGGCCTGTCAGCAAACAGGGTAGTTATGGTCTCAATTAGTGAATTTTAAAAAAGGATACACTAGTTAAGAAAATAAAGTATTTTATCTAGTCTTTTGTTAATACATATTCTCCTTTTAACTTGAATTTTCTGGAGTCTTTATGGAATTTGTACCTGCATAACAGAGAAACCTAGAAAGAAGAAAGAGGAAAGTATTTCCAGCAATATTGGAAAATTTATATAGTAAACTAAAATGATATAAGAACTAGGTTTACTTTTTGGGGAAAAAGTGCAGATTCAATAATAGTACATTTTGGCATTATAGATAGCAAAGCAGATTGTTGAATAAATAATTGGAGTACACTGTCCTTATGGTTAATTGGTTCTGATACTTGTGTAATGACACTATAAAATATATGCAAGAACCATTGTACGCTTGGAAACTCATTTGAATGTTAAGCTGTCATTCTTTTTATATAATAAATATGGAATTTATGCTTAGAATTTTTATATTTTTATTTGCATACATACTCTATATCCCTAATGGGAACTGTATTATTTGTTTCCTCAGATCCCAGGCAAGCTTTTAACATCTAGAGTAGGGACTAGTATACAGTAAGCACTTAATAAGAATATAGTAAATGTGAAATTTTTTACAATTGGTTTATGAATTCCAAAAAATGAGCTGGTAATTGAAACACTTGACATCTTTATTTTGTACCGGTTGGGGTCTGTATAAATAACCAGTTGCTCTAGTGTCATGGATACTACAAAAGGCTTGTGTTCCCACGGTATTCTAGAAGGTATTATCACAGCAGTCAAGCTCATATGTTGTCATTATATTTTCACGGTATCTGTCCTAGCTTATAAATGTTAGAATGCTCCAAATCCTTCTTTTAGTGCTGAAGTGTGATATAAACTTGGAATTTGACATATTAAGTAATAGGTAGAATCCTCTATCTGAACATGTTGTAGCTGATCACTCCAAATAAAAAGGAGAATATAAATGATAGTTAAGTAAAGATTCATGAGTTGGCATGTAACTGAGGAATGTTAATATGATAATTCATGTGAAATCTATGGTGGTGATATTATTAGATATAAATACAATAAAAAATAACCAAGACAAACGGGAAATAAAGATGTATTTCAAAGGAAGGAAAATCTATATGTATATAAATTTTGTTGGTGAAATATATTTTACATTACATTTATAGTTTAGCTAATTATTGTAAATAATGGACATAATGTAAAATTAAGAGAAATGTGTTAATGTGAATGCACAGTATTTGCAATTTATTGTCTTCTTGAATAGTTTGAAGATTAAAGGATCTTAGTTTTATTGAATGATAATTATATTTTGAAAATGAACTTCTAATGCAACTTTGCACAATAAATACTAGGTTGTTAACTAATATATTTTTAATCAATGCCTGTCAGTGTTGTAATGTTAGGATATTAATTTATTATTGTAATTAAAAAGGCAAGATAAAAAGCTCAGGTGGTACAGTATATAAAAACAAGCTTTTAATAGTTGGCAGGCCAGTGCTGTTATTAAATAGTATTATAGTATTTAAGGTGTGAAATGAATATTTTTCTATTCAGTAGGCAATAGTTCTTACAATATAATGAGCTTACTTGTGAATTTGACACTTGGGTTAAATGCAGAATTCATAGAAGCACAGCTCTGGGGTATATTTTCATATTAAGTCTAACTGATAAAACCAAGGAATTGTTGCAAAATCACAGTACAATGGCAACAGAATTGTCAGTAAAATTTACTTTTGAAAATGAAAATGATTTTTTTCCTGCCATCATAGCTCTTTTAAACTAACTAGAAATAGGTCATTGGAAAAATGTTAATATTCCAACCCTCAAACATCCTAACAATTCTACCTTTGTATATTGCTTAAAATGCCTCAGAAATCCTGACCTTCCTTCACAGCTAAATAGTTCTGGCTGTCAGCCTGGTATGAACACACTCAAGCTGCATATACTTGTGTCCAGGATAATGATCAGCCTTAGTTTGTCATCTGTTAAATGGATTCTGCCTTGTCACAGCTGTTTTAAAGACTGAGATAAAATGTATAAGATAAAGCTTTTGGAAAATCTAAAGGCAAAGCATGGCATCATTATTATTCTTTTATGCTTACCTCATGTAAATTGTCAACTTTGTAGCCTTAGTCCTCATTTAACCCTTTTATTGCATACTAGAGGCCCGGTGCACAAAAATTCATGCACTGGTGTGTGTGTGTGTGTGTGTGTGTGTGTGTGTGTGTGTGTGTTCCCTCAGCCCAGCCTGCCCCCTCTCACAGTCTGGGAGCCCTCAAGGGATGTCCTACTGATGTTATAAACAGCAGTCTGGCCTCCCTCTGCTCGAGGCGACCGGGAGGATCAGGGGAAGGCGCCGCCCCCAATACCCCGCTGCTGCTGCCTCAGCCCTCACTTCTTAGCACTGGCCCCGCCCCCTGCCCACTTGTGGGGGAGGCGATCTGTGGCCAGGCTGGTTGGGGGAGGGTCTGTGGGAGGTTGAGGCACCGCGGGTCGCACCCTGTCCAGCCTCTGGAGGCTCCGGACCGCAGCGCCACCTCCGCTCCCAGCGCCGCCTCTGCGGAAGGAGGGGCCCAGAAGGAGGGGCCGCGTGGCTGCCAGCCATTGGCCCTTGCAGCCGCTGCGGCTTTGTCCGGAAGGACATCTGGTCTAATTAGCATATTACCCTTTTATTAGTATAGATGCCGAGGTTTTATTAACTTTTGAATTGGTCACCTAAACCTATATTTTTCCATTGTTTCTTTTAATTTGGTCCTAAATTTTCAGATTCAAGAGGACACAGTCACCATTTTCTTATTGTTGTTGTTTTTTAAAAATATGTTTTTATTCATTTTATAGAGAGAGAGGAAGAAAGAGGGAGAGAGAGAAACATTAATTAGGTGCCTCCTGCATGTTCCTTACTGGGGACTGAGCCCCAAAACCTGGTCCTGTGCCCTGATTGGAAATCAAACTGGCGACCTCTCAGTGCATGGGATGACATTCAAGTCACATTGGCCAGAACTGTTGTTTTGTTTTGTTTTGTTTTGTTTTTGTTAGTAATATCTAAACACTGTGAGTTGGTTCAAATCCTGACTCCAAATACTTTGGAGACTTTGGACAAGTTTTAGCCTCACTTTCCTTATCTTTAAAATGGGAATAATAAAACACAGTTATGAGGAGTCAATGGGATAATGTCACGGGGTAAATGCTAAATTTCAAAATATTAACTGATTTTAGCTTGTCATCATTTTGGTAACAGAGAAATTTTTTATATGCTCCAATATAAAGATACCAAAAAGAAGACTTAAAAAAGATTTGTCTTACAGGAAAATAACTTTTGTCTGTTAGCAGAAAGCTAAGAACAAGCTTATTACCCTGAGGATTAAAACTCTCGATCTCTGATACACATTGCCTTTGTATAGCAAAATTGTACACATAGTAAAGATGAAAGGAAGATGTTTTACTATTAGTGTAAGTTCAGAGATGGATTTTTGGAATTTTGACAAAAAATTTTGAAATTTAAAATTGATGGACCCTAATCCATAGCTTTGTGCCTAAATGTTCATTGATTTGTTTTTCATAGGCTAGGAGTTTTTCTTGGTGTTTGTGTCTTTTCTTGTTTTGCTTCATTGATTCAAGATAGAGTATAGCTGCATTTAACTCCTAAGGCACCAGTATGATTGCCATCTGATGACTGGGTAATAGACTAGATCTTGTTTTGGAAGTTTTTGTTAAAAATTGATTGCATATGTCCTAAGTAATTGAGAAGATATTATTGCTTTATGCTTTAGATCTTGTAATTTTGGGAGGAGACCAGTTTTAATGTTTTCTGTCAGATGATATGAGCTTTCCATTTTCCTTATAAAACCATTAAAACTGAGAGACCCCTTGCTGCGTATGAAAGAAAAGTAGTTTGCTGATTAACAGTTTGCAATAGATGTTTAACTAAGTGACTGTAGCACGAGGCCACATGATAGAAGGAATACTCTCTCACTACCACCCTGCCCCCTTTTCCCAAGGGCAGCTGACCTTCTCCTCTGCAAAGAGGCAAGCCCCTTGCCATCATATATGACTACAGACTATTACATTAATCTGTTTAGCTGTAGTACCAGCTGCTTGCATGTTTTTAATTAGCATATCAGGTGGTATAACAGTGACCTATGAAATAAACTGAAGGTGAACATTTTAAAATGTTCTTTTTTATGTTATGTTCTAAATATCTTTATTGATCAAATTATAACTCTCTACAAAGGTTCATGGGAAGTCTATATGGTTTTTGAGGCATTGTAATGCTTTTTAAAAGTATGTCATAATTCCAATATAGGAAATAACTTCATTTTTGTCTCATTAGATGGTATTGATATAGCCACAAATATTTGTTAAAATTCATTAGTTTAATAGTCAATTTGTTAGAGAAAACTCAGTCCAGTTATTGGTATTCTCTGGGAAACTCAAAGTAATGCTTCATTTTCAGACATTGTCTTGGCATTCTATAAGTAGCATAGGTTAGAATATAAACCATTGTAGATTATTTTAAAATAAATTTGTATATTTAACTCTGATTTTCTAAACTCTGTCTATACATATATACATACATATATAGTATGACTAGTAAATCATCTAGCCTACCTTAATTATTTTCAAATTTTAATTTCACATGGTGCCATTTCTGAGTATATTTTCTCAAGCTGTGCTGTTAGGAAAAATGTACTATCTTTTGGATATTGACAATTGGAAAATTTTCCAACAATACTTTGTCAATGCAATGTTGATTCCATGAGACACAGTTTAAAATAATAACAACTAATGGTTGTTCAGTTATGTCAGAGCCAATAAACAAAGACTGTAATAATTTAGTTAGAAACCCTGGTATTGAAATAAAAAAACAATGGTATTTAGATACGAAAGAATTTCATATGTGTATCTTTTGCATTAATAAATCCTACAACTGGGATAGTAAGATAACTTGAGACTTGAAAAATGTATAAACACCTTAAAAACTTATAAACAATACATTATTTATGTCTTTAAGAAATATTCATACTTTTTGGATTCTAATCTTTCTCTCTAAAGCAGTGGTTCTAAACCTTCCTAATGCCGCGACCCTTTAATTCAGTTTGTGGTGACCCCCAATTTCATTGTTACAAATTGAACATAATTAAAGCATAGTGATTAATCACAAAAACAATATGTAATTATATATGTGTTTTCCGATGGTCTTAGGCGACCCCTGTGAAAGGGTCGTTCGACCCCCAAAGGGGTCGTGGCCCACAGGTTGAGAACCGCTGCTCTGAAGAAATACTATATTTCGTATTTCAAAAGAACTTTTGTTGAAGAAATAAAGGGAATTTTCCCCCTTTCTATATTTTCTTAACTTTGTCTAAAGTGATGGGTATATAATTTTTTAATAGTGATCAGAGCTTCCAGAGTTGCCTCCCTTTTTCAACTGAGTATGTTCCATATCCCACAGAGTCAAAGCTGTTTAAGTGGGTAAAAAGTTTTTTAAAATTTACTTGGGTTATTTTTTATAATCTAATAGTCAAGTCTTTTCCTAAATAAGGAAAAAATATGTTAATTTGAACTTTAGTCATTGAGTAAATTTTAAAAATTAGTCTTCATGTTGTATCACAAATATTTTTATATATCATCTTTACATGTAATAAGCAATTTGGGAGGAAGTGGGAAACATTCTTCCATCACTTACATTTATTTTTGGTATAATACCTTTTTCCACCATTTAATAGGTAAGAATGTCATATGTCTCTTGAAATGACAATGAAGTAATGATTCAAAATATTAGAGTAGAGATCATAGAGCCAAAGCATACTTTAGATTTAAAATTCAGAAATCTGGGTTCTAGTTCATTCTTAGTGTGATATAAATTTGTTAATCTGGTATTTTTAAGAGTATGAAGTCATAGAATCATTTGACTTACTGAAAGTTGTACTGTATTAGTTTGTTTAAGCTGCTATAAGAAAATACCAGAGACTGAGTAGTTTATAAAGAACAGAAATTTATATCTCATAATTCTGGGGGCTGGGAAGCTTAGCAATGAAGGTGCTGGCTGAGAGCCCACATCCTGGTTCCCACACAGTCTTTTCACTGTGTTCTCACAAGGTGGGAGAGCTCTCTAAGGACTTCTTTTGTAAGAGCACCAACCTCAGAGCCCTAGATGACTTAATCATCTCCCAAAGGCCCCACCTCCAGACAGCATCACATTGTGTGTTAGGATTCAATATATGAATTGGTGTTGGGAGAGGAAGCACACTCAGCCCACAGCATATATTAAAGCACTTAGGACCAACTTGAATTCCCATCCCACTCCACCACCTCTTCCCCTCTTAAGTTCCTAAGGCTTGCCATTTTAATTATTTTTTTCCAGGGCATCATAGCTTAGTAAGTAGATGAGAAAGGAGGGCCTAGACTTAAGATTTCTTTTCTGATTCTTAGAGCATTGCTTTTCTCATGTTAATGTGCTGCCTTTATTTGCTTGAGAATCTATACAATTATGTGACATAAACTCTTTTAAGTTCTTAAGAATAAATACATGATTTAGGGAAATAATTTGGAAAAAGCACACAGATAGAAATAAGGCTCTACCACTACTGACCACCACTTACTGACCACCATTTATTGCCTGTGCGACCTTAAGCAAGGTAATTAACTTCTCTGATTCCTAGTAACCTCATTTGTGAAATTGTAATGTTAGCAGTTCCTGTATCACAGAGCAGCAGTTTTCAACCTTTTTCATCTCATAGCACAATAAACTAATTACTAAAATTCTACGATATACCAAAAATATGTTTTTGCTGATCTGACAAAAAAAAAAAGGTATAATTTTGATCATTCACACCAGGCAGCTATTGTTGTGTTGGCTGTTGTCAGTGCCTCTGATTGGTTCGCTGTTGCATATTTAAAAAATTCTGGTGGCACATTGGTGTGCCTCTTGCCACTCACCAGGGTACCATAGCACAGCAGTTGAAAATCCCTGTCATAGAATTATAGGGCACAAACCTAGAAATGTGTAGAACACCAGGCCCAGTCACTTAATACATAAAAGGAAACAAATACTAGTTTCATCATCTTTCTTTCTGTCTTTTCTAAAATTTTAATTTGAATCAAGTTTTCACCTAACAGAGTTGTCTTTTGTCTCAGAAAAGTTTTTGGTTTTTTTTGTGTGTTTTTTTTCGGAAAAGTATTGTTAAAATTCTATTCAGTTCTAAGGTGGCAGTAAATGATATTTAAGAATAAAATCTACACTTACCTATAAAAGATCAGATCTACAGATAGCTATAGTAATCTACAGGTTATATAAGAGGAAGTTTTATAAAACCCTCTAGAGATGTGGTGCACAAAATTCATGCAGAGGGGAGGTGTCCCTCAGCCCGGCCTGCGCCCTCTTGCAATCCGCGACCCCTCAGGTAGGGTCCCTAGGCCTGGCTGGCTATCAGGGCTTTCCTTCCCCTGGCTGCCAGCAACTGGCCCCACCCCTGCTGCTGCCACTGCTTGCCATCTGTGTGGCTCTGCTCCCCTCCCCCGCCACTGGTCGCCTCCCTCTGAGGGGCGATTGCTGGCCGGCCCCTCACAGTGTCACTGGCCAGTGGCCTGGGTCTCCCTCTGTGGCTGCCAGTGGGGTAGCCTTGGCCTCCCCCCATGATCGATCACCCTGCCGGCTGGTGGCCTGGGCCTCCCTCTTTGGGGCAATCGATCTCAGAACACCCCCCACCCCATCGATCGCCCACAGAGTGTGACCTGGGCCTCCCTATGCGAGGCAATCCTGGGGCAATGGGCCCCCCAACCAATCGCATCGCACCCACCTTGGCCAGCCTGGCACCAGTGCATGTCATAGCATGGTCGTCCGGAAGGTCATCCGGACGGTTGGTCGTTCTGCTATTCGGTTGTTTGGACAATTTGCATATTACCCTTTTATTATTATAGATACTGTCATTTAGCCTCACAATCTCATTATTTCTTTTTTCTTATTTCCGTATTTGCTCAAGTAGCACCACAACATTTATAGTTAAATTATAATTTCAAAAAACACAAAATGTGTAACCTTAACATTTTCAAGAAACCAAAATCAGGATATTACCTTTTATTCTTATTTCTATAATGGAGCCGCATTTGAGAGAAAACATGAAAATCACATTTGAGTGATGAATACATCTTCTTGAAGTAACTTTATTATTTTTTATGATAGTGGAATTCGTCAATATCTATGCATCTCTATAATATACAATCTTCCTGAACTAATTATTGATCACTTAAGGCTCTGGAAATATGTCACTTTCTATTTAAATAATTAACTGGTTTGTTTTCATGTACAGTCATGCATCGAATAATGACGTTTTGGTCAATGACAAGCTACATATAGATGATAATAGAGCTAAAAAATTCCTATTGCCTTGTGACATCTCAGACATCATAGTATAAGGTAGCAGTTCTCAACCTGTGGGTCACGCACAATGAAAATACATCCTGCATATCAGATATTTACATTACGATTCATAACAGTAGCAAAATTACAGTTATGAAGTAGCAACGAAAATAATTTTATGGTTGGGGGTCACCACAACATGAGGAACTGTATTAAAGGGTCACGACATTAGGAAGGTTGAGAACCACTGGAAGGCATTACTCACGTGTTTGTGGTGATGCTGGTGTCAGCAAACCTGATGAGCTGCCAGTTGTATAAAAGTATATCACATACAGTTATGTACATAACATAATATTTGATAATGATCATAAGTGACTGTGTTATTGGTTTATGCATTTACTCTACTATGCTTTTTATCATTTTTTAGAGTGTTTTCTTTCTGCTTATAAAGCAAAGTTTGCTGTAAAACAGTATACTGTGTTACCCTGGCAGCAACCTCATACATCTCATTTATTACACTTTTTCATTGCATCATTTTCTCTGGTGCTTGATTCAATCTCATTTTGTTTATTCATTGTGACCCCCAAGCATGCAAAATTCACTGCTAATGTTGCCAATAAGAGGCCACGGTGAGTGATTGTCCTGAAAACGAAATTAAAAGTGACTAAGGACTGGGAAGGTGAAAAATTAGTGATGGTTATTGCTTGTCAGTCAGGTAAGCCTCATTTTGTCATAGCTGTGATCTTGAAGAACAAGAACAAAGTGATGGAAGCTGTTAAAGATCTGCTTCATTGAAGGCAATGGGACTAACAAAATTCAAGAAGGGCCCCTATCAGACATGGAGAAACCTCTAACAACCTGTATGGAAGACCAGACACAGAAGAGTATCTCTCAGGACCATGATGATCATGGCCAAAGCAAAAGGTTTGTTTGCAATGTTGAAAGAAAAGGCTGAACCTGGCTAGGATTTTGAAATTACTGCTAGTTCTGGATGTTTTACAATTCAAGAATCCATACTCATTACATAATATGAAATGAGTTTTGAGTCTGTGGGTGCTGATGTGAAGGCAGATGAAGAATTTTTGGAAATTCTAGAAAAGCTGATTGAAGAGCAAAATCACTTGACAGAGCAAATATTCAATATGGATAAAATCTCCCTAATCTGGAAACTGGAGGCCTGAAAGGACTCTCATAAGAAGGCCAAGTCAATGCCAATTTCAGGGCTTTAATGGACAGGATAACAATCTTGCTTGGGGGCAATGTTGCAAGTTCTCTGGTACAGTGAGGATCCAGGGCCTTCAAGCATATCAATACACACACTGTCAGTTTACAGGAGCAGTGAGAAGTCATGGATGACCCAACTTCTCTTCCAAAATGCCATCCTGAATTGCTGTGCCAGTGAAATGGAGAAATACTGTTTGGGGAATGGCATACCTTTCAAGATTTTGCTGATTGTTGATAATGCTCCTGCACTTCCTCTTTTTATTGATGATCTTTGTCCTAATGTCAAGGTGGTGTTTCTCCCTCCAAACACCACCTCTATGATCCAACCAATGGATCAAGGAGTTATAGCAGCTTTTGAGGCCTACTCCCTGAGAGGAGGACCTTTGTCCAGGCTATTACTGCAACTGAGGAAGACTCTGAGAAGACACTGATGCATTGCTGAAGGATTTGGAAGGATTACAATATCTGTAACTGCAGCAAGAACTTTGCTTGGGCTTGAAGTGATGTTTCCAAGGCATGTATGAATGGTATCTGGAAGAAGATACTCAGAAGTTTGTCTATGACTTCAGAGGATTTGCCAAGGATAAGTAGTTTGTAAAAATCAACAGGGCAAACAATGTCAAGGCTGACATTGAGGAGCTCCTAAAGATGGTTCCTGAGGAATTGACTAATAAGTTATTGGAACCAGAACAGAAACTCATAGCTGAAGAAGATGTAAGAGAAAAGGAAACTGCAAGAGAAGAAAAAGAACCCCCAAGAAAATTCACAGTAAAGGGTTTAGTAGAAGCTTTTGCAGACCTCAGCAGGCTCCTTAAAAAGTTTTAAAACATGATCCCAAACACTGAAAGGTTTTCATTATTAGGGAGGAATGTTTATAGTGGGTTATCTGCTTATAAGTATATCTGTGATGACAAAGAGAGACAAACGAACTAAACCACTATGGACATATTTCTGAAAAAGTAATACCTCCTCAAGAAGTGCCTCAGGCTGGTCCTTCAGGAGGTATTCCAGAAGAAGGCATTCTGTCATAGGAGATGAAAGCTCCATGCATGCGATTGTTCCTGAGACCTTCCAGTGGGACAAGATAGAGAGCTGGAAGACCATGATATTGATTCTGACCCAGTATAGGCCTAGGCTGCTATGTGTGATTGTCTTAGTTTTTAACAAAACATTTTAAAAGGTAAAAAAAAATTCAATAGAAAAAAAGCTTATAGAAAAGGATATAAAGAAAGAAGAGCCCTGGCCAGGTGGTAATTGATTGGACATCATCCTGTATACCAAAAAGGTTGTGGGTTCCATCCCTGGTCGGGGCACATACGGAAGGCAACTTATCAGTGTTTCTCTCTCACATTGAAGTTCCTCTCTTTCTCTCCCTTCCTCTCTCTCTAAAACCAATAAGCATATCCTCAGATGATAATTAAAAACAAAAACAGAAAGAAAAAGAGAAAATATATTTTTGTACAAAAGTGCAATATGTGTTTTAAGCTAAGTATTATTAAAAAAGTCAAAGGGTTAAAAAAAATAAAAGTTTATAAAGTAAAAATGTTATAGTAAGCTAAGCTTATTATTGAATAAAGAAATAGATATATTTAGAAACTTGGTGCATCCTAAGTGTGTGATGCTTACAAAGTCTACAGTAGTGTACAGTATGGCCTTCACATTCACTCCTCACCCACTCCCTGACTCACCCAGAGTTAGTGCAAGCTCCATTCATGGTAAGTGCCCGATGCAGGTGTACCATTTTTTACCTTTTATACTGTATTTTTACGGTACCTTTTCAGTGTTTAGATATGTTTAAATACACAAATACTGTTGTGTTAAAATTGCCTACAGTGTTTTTAGGATAATAAAATGCTGCACAGTTTTGTAGTCTATGAGCAATGGCTGTGCCATCTATTCTAGGTGTATAGTAGCCTCAACCATCTTGGTTTGTGTAAGTGCACTCTATGATGTTTGCACAATGAGAAAATTGTCTGAGGATTCATTTCTCAGAACATCGCCCCATCATTAAGTGATGCATGACTGTATAGCCTTAAATTAACATCACCCAAACTGACTTGAGTATTCATATTACAGTTTGAGTTCCTTTCCTTCATAAACCTCTTCAAGCCCTTTTTATTACCTGTAGCCAGGCTTTAGGGGAAATTTTTTTCATATTTATTTATTTACATTGTCAGCTGCAAGCTGCACTCATCTAAAGACTGTGTAAATGTTTATCTTTGAAAAGACAGGCATACATTTGAAACATGAGGCTAAGCTTCTCTCAGTCAGTAAGCACTGAGGTCCCTTCCCCTGGACATGCTTCTGTCTTCTAGTAGGAATGTGCCCACTGTCAACTTTTGTAGTGAATTTGTTATATATATTAGCATGTGCTCTTTTTAGGTATGGTAGTGAAACAGAAAAAATCAATTAAATATTTGGTTCGTGATGTTGAAGTGTGTTGCTGGATCTATAATTTGAGAAAAAAATGCATAGGATTAGGGTTGAAACTTGGAAAGTTATAAGTCTTTTGAAACATTTTACAAATAGCTTACTAAATTGTTAGCTCTATGTAATGCTTCATATCTGATTTTTATTTGTAACTTTCAAAGATATAGTTTTAAGGATGAACTTTTCATTGAATATTTTATTAGAAATTGATATTCAATATTTGTCTATTTTTTATATCAGATTACCTTGCCTTTTGGGGGGAAATAACAGTGGTTAATAATCCAATTTTTCATTTTATTTTTAACCCAGAGCTTTTAAAAGTGTTTCTTTGATATGTTTATATCTGCTATGTTTATATCTTTTGTTTATTCGCTTGTTTGTTTTGTTCAAGAGAGGTAACATATTTCAATCATTCTGCAAATCTTTATTGTACACTCATTATAGGCAAGCCAGTGTGCTAAACCGCCAACACCAAGACCCAAAGAGGAATAAAACACAGACCCTGCCCCTGGTGTCCTTATGGTCTAGGGGAGACAAACATGGAACCAACTAACTTAGATAATGATGTGTTGTAAAGGGAGCATTTTACCAAGAGCAGGGGGATACCAGATGGGGTAATTAGAACTGAGAGGTGGGGGCTGGGGACAGGATAATATGTTTACTGGACATTCTAGGACAGCAGTTTTCTGGGGTGAAGAATATGAAAAAAGACAATCTTCATTTTCTACTCTTTAGCAATGCAGTTTTTTTTTGCATTATTAGAATGGATGAATTTGATTGGCCTTACATTTTTTCAATGACAAAATTATGCCCTTATCTGTAAAGACAGCTAAAATGACCCACAACATGGCTATTTACATATATTTGTTCCATTGTGGAGACATTGTTACTTTGCTGAACTGCTCTTTATACAGTATTCAAGTTTAAGGTTTCAGTATATCATAGATGTTTGGTATATTTGAATCAAACATAATAAATGTAACTGGGTGTTAATAATGTGTCTTTAAATCCCACAAAATTAAATGAAATACTTGATAATGATAAAATTGAGAATGAAAATTATATGCCTAGAAATATGGGGAAAATCTATAGAGCAGCTATGGGGTAGAATAAGAAATAGCCTGCTAATGAGGGAGTATTTGAAATGTAAAAGACGTCTTGGTATAATCTGAACATATGGACATTGTTTTCATTCCATGATTATAGATACAATGTTCTGAGAAAGATATAGAAGTAGTTCAGTCTGCTTGACATACCCTTGAATACTCTCAATCTACTCACTCAGTTTAGGAAAGTCATTATGATGACATGCCCAGGTCTCTCAATCAATTGGAAGTAAATCAGGATAGTTGAACAGCATCTCCTAACTCTCTTTCCAGGTTTTCAATGTGCTTCTAGATCTTCAAGTTCTCTTGAGCATGAGAGCTCTACTATCATTGAACCAGGCACAGACCTCTCATTATTTGGATTTTGTACCATCCATAATAATCCTATCGAATAATAGACAAACATGGTAATTGACCGTAACTTTGCTACACCCCCATTGGCTAATCAGTGTGATATGCAAATTAACCGCCAACAAAGATGGCAGCTAATTTGCATACTGCAGGCAGGGCGGGACAGCGCCATCCAGCCTGCCCCGCCACCATCTAGGCCTGCTATTCGCGACCCGGGGCAGTGGGGCGGGACAGCGCCATCCCGCCTGCCCTGCCGCCATCCTGGCCTGCTATCTGCGACCCGGGGCAGCGGGCGTCCGTGTGTGACCCAACCCGGGGTGGCCAGGCGGGGCAGCAGCAATCGGCTGGCCTGCCCAGGCGTCCCGTGTGCAACCCAACCCGGGGCGGCACCCCAACCCCCGGATCGGCCCTGCCGTGTGCATGACCCGGGGAGGCGGGGCAGGCACCGAGGAATCGGGCCTGCCATCTGCCACCTGGGGAGCGGGCCTAAGCCAGCAGATGGTTATCTCCCAAGGGGTCCCAGACTGTGAGAGGGCACAAGTGGGGCTGAGGGACCCCCCCCACCCCCCTCCCCCGCCAGTGCACAAATATTTGTGCACCGGGCCTCTAGTAGGTTTATAATCTCCCACGGAACTACTGTTGTTTGCTTGCCACTCCCTACCTTACCACTGGGCCCCACCCAGAGCCTGCCTCTCTCCTTTGTATTCTGACTGTGTAGGTTGAAGAGGGACTGTTTTTCCACATGAGAGATCTGTAAGAGGGTGGAGAGAGTGGAGTAGAATCTATATATATAAAAGCCTAAGTGACTGTAGCTATGACGCACAATGATCACCTGGGAGCAGACACTCAATGCACAGGCATGGAAACATGGAACAGACTGATGAATCTCAGGGGGAAGGGGGATAGGTAGGAAGAGATTAACCAAAGATCTTATATGCATACTAGAGGCCCAGTGCACAGATTTGTGCATCGGTGGGGTCCCTCGGCCTGGCCTGTGGGGATCAGGCCAAAACTGGCTGTCCGACATCCCCTGAGGAGTCCCAGATTGCGAGAGGGCCCAGGCTAGGTTGAGGAACCCCACCAGTGCACGAATCTGTGCACCAGGCCTCTAGTAAATAAATAAAACCAGAGTGGTCTGTTAACATTTTTAACGCTGCTCCCATTCCTGTTTCTGCCACTGCCACCTGGGTTGTTGAAGGACCCTAGAGAAGGAACCCCAGCCTTTCCATCTCTAGATGCCATTGCTAATCCTACTCTTTAAAGACTCTGTAGCAAAATGAGAATTTTCTTCATGGTGCCAACTTTAAGTTTTATAATAGCATTCCATAATATAAAGTTGTTACTTATGGAGACATCTCTTTGGTTCATAGAGATGTCTGTGGTCATATAATTAAATTTTTGTGGCATGCATTTGGAATCTGAATTACTGAATATATGGATAATAGAATAGCAAATAACAAAAGGCCTTTTTGTGAAGTCATGACAAGATTTGGGTCCTTTTGAAGTAGGTGAACTTTCAAATAATAAAAAATTTCAGCAATGGAGAATACTTCTGCCTAACACAGGAATTTTTATGACACACAATTTAATTTGGGCTAAGAGGTCATGAGAAAATGTTTCATCTTCCCCTATGATGCAGAGCAACTGTTTTAAAATATCAGTAATAAAACTATTCCTCCTACTGTTCTAGCCTTCATGGGAAACAGTGCAGACTCGGTAGGTCTCCATAGCCCTGGTTTCTTTGTTTCAGTGTTTTCCCCAGCCCTCCCTCCTCCTGCCCAAAACCAGTATTAAGAAAAAGGATTCTGCGCCCCCCGCCCCCATTTCTTTGGATATATAACAACACATCTAGGGGTCAAATTTCTAATAACTTCAACCAACTAGAATATAATCAGAATCTCAGAAACATTTGGAGAATATTAAAATGTCCAAAAAGTTTATTGAAGAATGTTTAGTCACAGGAGGGCTCTTTCAGCCCTTACTCTGCTTCCACTTAGCTTTATTTCTTTTTTTTTCTTAATTAAAAAGATTATGATAGTTTATGATATTGAAGTGAAGCTAGAATGTATAACAGTTTAACATCTAGTTTGTTGTCTTTATTTATTATTTTTAAAATATATTTTATTGATTTTTTACAGAGAGGAAGGGAGAGGGATAGAGAGCTAGAAACATCGATGAGAGAGAAACATTGATCAGCTGCCTCCTGCACACTCCCCACTGGGGATGTGCCCGCAACCAAGGTACAGCCCTTGACCGGAATCGAACCCGGGACCCTTGAGTCCGCAGGCCGAAGCTCTATCCACTGAGCCAAACCGGTCAGGGCTGTCTTTATTTTTTATAAATAAAATTGAGCAAATGATAAACCTGTAGAGATTTAGAATTTCTAAAAACTAATTATGTAAACATTATACAAATTGGGAGCTGATCACTTGGTTTTATAAATGTTTTGATACTCTCAAAATTTTTTGTTGAGAAAAAAAAAAGTCATACATTGGCCTTTCATCATGCTGGGTAAATGAGGTGTGGAGTTTTAATTAATTAATTAATTAATACATTTGTTCCTTTGTTTAGTAGAGGCCCGGTGCACAAAATTCATACACGGGTAGGGTCCCTAGGCCTGGCCGGTGATCAGGGCCGATTTGGGCCTTCCAGCTGCTGGCCATGGCCTTCCTTTCCCCGGCTGCCTGCCAGGGCCTTCCTTCCCCCGGCTGCTGGCTTCCTTCCTTCCTTCATTCCGTGCCGCCCCCTGATGGTCAGCACACAATATAGTGAGCGGTCGAACTCCTGGTCGGTCGAATTCCTGAGGGGACAATTTGCATATTAGCCTTTCATTATATAGGATTTTTTCTGAGTGTTTTTAAAATTGTTGACAGTATTATAAATGTCCCCCATTTCCCTTCCTTTGCCCCCCCACCCAGCCCCCCACCCCTCCTCATGCCTTTACCACACTATTGTCTGTGAAGCCTGGAGATTTTTAAATTAGTGAGGAGTTTTTTTTGAAATTATAATCCAGTGAGATTTTCTAGTAGGCCTTGGGTATGGATATTTCCTTACCTTTTCAGAGGCCCATGTGAAGTATTTTCCCAGACACATTAATCCAAACAAATTATAAACTACATATTAACCAGAAACTAAAGTTTATCTTATGAACCATTTATCTTCATTTAAAATGACCATTTCCTGGATCTTTGAACCAGTCTGTTGTTGAGGATGGTTATATTAGGCTCGTGATTCACTATTGATAATTTTTGATAACTTATAGATGTATCACTGTCATTATTAAAGATGTGCTTTCCCAACTTCTTCATGTATGTGAATGGAAGAAGAGGGAAGTGGGACTAAGCAAGGGGCAGTGGTGGTAGAGACAGAAACACAGACCAGGAGAGGCAATGAGATAGAGACTTTTTGACTAAAATAACTTATTACATCTATATCTGATCTTACTAGTAGCACCTTTTACTTATAATTAAGTATATATTGTGTTACATCCCTTATGGAATTACCTTGATTTTCAACCACTTATATTATTTAACTTCTAACACGTGTCTTCTTAACCCAACAGCACTATGTGTGAGTATGTATCGTGTATTTTTACTGTTTATATCCTTTGAACCTTTATAGTTGTTATTTTAAAGATTGAATATATATATGAATGGTTCATCATCCTTAAAATACTTTGAGTTTTGCTGCCCAATATGAGGACCAGTAGCCACAAGATACTATATAAATGTATGTTTAAATGAAATAAAATAAAATATGTGGTTCTTCAGTTGCACTAGTCATATTGGACAGTCAGATATAGAACATTTCTGTCATCTCAGAAAGTTCTGTTGGATGGTGCTGATCTACAGGATATCGAATAAATGGGGGATTCAGTTAAAATATACATTTTAACCTTTTTAAGATAAGTATTTCAAGCATATATTTATTTCTATAGGCGCAAAACTCTGTAAGTCAACACAGTCTTGGAAAACATACTTTAAGAGATAAAATAGAGTTTTAATAAGATATCTGATTTTGCTAAATAAATGCCTGTTTCTAAATTACTGGAAAATAATTGGTTCTAAATTCTGTATTTCCCTTACAGTATTGCTTACATTATAGAATGTGTGCCAAATTCTTCATCATACAGAAAGTTAGATATCA
The DNA here is from genome assembly GCF_000147115.1 of Myotis lucifugus. Classification (NCBI taxonomy): domain Eukaryota; kingdom Metazoa; phylum Chordata; class Mammalia; order Chiroptera; family Vespertilionidae; genus Myotis; species Myotis lucifugus. The sequence goes on from NW_005871056.1 coordinate 2,047,232, forward strand.
AGCTCATGCTAATTACCACAAATCTCAAGCTAAGTGAGGTGGGTGGGGAATGGGAAGAGGGAGGGAAGGTCTGCAGGGAGGTGGCTGGAGAAAGGGATTTTTCCTTATCCTATATAATAAAGAGCTAATAGGCTAATTAGACCAAACAGCAGAACAACCATCCAGATGACCTTCCAGATGACCTTCAGGACGAAGCCGGGCTGCGAGGGCGAGCCCCTTGCACAAATTTCGTGCATCAGGCCTCTAATCACTGAACAATATTCCATTGTTTAAATGTTCCACAGTTTATTTACTCATTCATCTGCTAAAAGACATCTTTGTTGCTTCCAAGTTTGGGCAATCCTATATAATATGCAAATCGACCAAATGGTGGAACAACTGGTTGCTATGACATGCACTGACCACCAGGAGGTAGACACTCAACACAGGAGCTGCCCCCTGATGGTCAGTGTGCTCCCACAGGGAGAGCACACTCAGCCAGAAGCCAGGCTCATGGCTGGCAAGCACAGCGGGGGTGGCGGGAGCCTTTCCTGCCTCCACAGCAGCACTAAGTTGTCAGTTGGACATCCCCCGAGGGCTCCCAGAATGTGAGAGGGCACAGGCGGGGCTGAAGGACCCCCACAAAGTGCACGAATTTCATGCATCGGGCCTTTAGTTAATTATATAAGAAACATCAGTAAACCATGGAATATAAAAGGTATTCATTCCAGACAATTTCATAGACATTGTCTGGTATAGGATCCCTTTATCACCTCATTTCTAAATGCTGATCCTTTGATTATGTGTCTTTATTATGTACTTAATTTTTATAATCATATGATATAGCTTTATTTGATACATTTTTCTAAATAATGTTTGTTGAGTTTACCTACTTTAACATGACCCTGAATTAGAAGCTCTTAAAACATTTTGAAGAAAACAATACATGTTTTATTTAAAAAATAATAATATTCTATCTAACAGTCCAAAACTGTTGCTACTCAGTTCTTTATGTCCTTGTGGATATAGAGGTGGAGGCTCAAGATTTCTCAATTCAATGTTAAGTCCAAACCTGAATCAAAACATCATCATTAGTTACTTTTAACAACTGAGCTATTATTGCCTTTGTTTCAAGGGAGCCTCGTCACATGAGAACACATTTCACCTAGACACAGAAGAAATTCATTTTAAGCTTATGAGCAATTGTGCATTCTGGTTTTTTATATATAAGTGCTATGTCCTGATGTTTCATTATGGAGGAAAAAAGCTTTAAGTAAAAGTAAGTTTTAAAAAATTCCTGATACAGGAAGCGAAAAAGCCAGTAGACTTTCTAATTGCCTTTTAGAATCTCTGAGTTCCCTCATTACCTGTGATTTAAGCTAAAAATGAGGTAATTATAGATAACATCAGTGTTTATCTGGTTGATCTTGGCACCTGCAGTCCTAATGTTGTAACTTACCCAGATCTGGTGCCACACTGCAGTCTGATGCCGACATACCTAATTTACGCTTCTCACATTCCCATTGATTTTTATTTTAGATGTTCCTTGTTCTATTTGAATAGCATTTTTAAAATCATACCTTTAAAATGTTATAAAGTTACATACTCTTACATGGAGTATTGGAATTATAGCACAGTCCTTCATTAATAGAAATCTTCCACTATGTTTCTAGACAGATTAGAAACAGATTACAAGTTTATTGTTTCCTTTTTCCTATACATTTGATAAAGCAAATGTGATAAAAACTAATAGGGCAATTTTTCAAATATTGGCATGCACTTTAGGATTAAAAAATTGTATAAATCTTTTTGCATCAGGTTAACTTTTTTTATCTTCAAATATTTTCTACTCATCTAACTCTGAGTTTATCCTGCTTCAAGATCAACTTCATCCTGCCCTTGCCTTGAGTTTTACGATTATTCTAGTCAAATATAAAAAATGATGATCATGGTTGACTGGCCAACCATAGAGGCTATTTAACAACACATCAGTTATCTGGGGGTCATCTTTAAGGACGCCTCTAGCACACTTCCCCCTTAGGACACTTCCAAGAAACATGTGTCCACCCTCCTTCCTGTTCCCCAGAGATAATCCCTTCTCTGCTCTCAGCAAAAAACAAAGTAAAAAACAAAGTAGCTTCTCTAAACCAAGTATTGAAGATTCTAAGAGCTAGCTAGACTTTATGTCAGCGGTTCTCAACATGTGGGTCGCGACCCCTTTGAGGGTCGAATGACCCTTTCACAGGGGTCGCCTAAGACCATCGGAAAACACATATATAATTACATATGGTTTTTGTGATTAATCACTATGCATTAATTATGTTCAATTTGTAACAATGAAAATACATCCTGCATATCAGATATTTACATTACGATTCATAACAGTAGCAAAATTACAGTTATGAAGTAACAACGAAAATAATTTTATGGTTGGGGGTCACCACAACATGAGGAACTGTATTAAAGGGTTGCGCCATTTGGAAGGTTGAGAACCACTGCTCTATGTAGTCTCTGCACTCTTTCAATTATTGTAGTCATTTGAGCCCCTAGAGACATTCTCCCTTGTCCAAATAATGCCCGAAAATGGAGTAGAAGCCATCATATAAAATATACAGTATAAGATGTATTCTCTAGCGTTATCACCATTTGGGACAATTCAGAAATTTTCTAGTCCAGAATTGCCACATAATTAAGTCACTTATGCATTATTTAGGTTACAAAAGTATTTAAATAATTATATTTGGAAGGCTTTAACTAGTTTCATATTAATTTTATGTTCAAAGCTTGGGAAAATACTACCTTAAAATACATAATTAGAAATAGTACCTTATGATCATCAGCTGTATTTTTATTCTCTGCATACTCGAGTTGATCTCCATGTTTAAAAAAACTATTGCAGGAGGCTTAACTACCTAAGTTGGTCTTAGAGGGAAGGCAGCAACTGCTGCTGTAGAAGTTGATTTCATTTACTTAGAAATGATTGCAGTGCTCACGGCCAACATTTTTAATTAGTAACAACGTTCTTGAGGAGGACAAAGGTAGGCTCAGAATCCTTCTCAACACAATGCTTCCAAGGCAGCCACTACTAATTCATTAACATTGGCATGAAAAAGGAAACCAGCTTATCTCTGCCTCTCTCTGCTGAGATGCTGGTTATGTTTTCAGGGACCCAGTGCCTGCAAGGCAGAGTAATTGCCACTAGATGGCAATAGTGCTATGTCAAGAGAGTCCTCAAGGCCCAAGTCTCTAATGGCCCAGCGGTTCTCAACCTGTGGGTCGCAACCATCGGAAAACACATATAGCATATCAGATATTTACATTATGATTCATAACAGTAGCAAAATTACAGTTATGAAGTAGCAACACAAATAATTTTATGGTTGGGGGTCACCACAACATGAAGAACTGTATTAAAGGGTCACGGCATTAGGAAGGTTGAGAACCACTGCATCTGTTCCATTTGAGGCTTTTACAAATATAAATGTTCTTGGAAGTCCATAACCACCCACAGCAGTTGTTGACTTACCTTCTCAGTGCAACTGGTGACAACTTTTCTCTATACCCTTGTATTTGATGTTAAAAAAACTAAAAATCTAAGGAAGAAAGTATAAGGGCACACTAATATCTTGCCTTGTTGCCACGGGCAGTTTTTGTCTTGGATATCTGGAGTATCATGTTCCCTGTAGTAGTGTTTTCCATGTTATTCCAGGAAGATGCTCAAGCTAATTCTCATTCCTTTTTTCTATTGACAACATATTTGATTTTTCTGAGTCTTAGTTTTCTCATTTATAAAGAGGATTAAATATAGTTACCCTAGGAGGGTTGTTTAGAGGTTAAAAGTGATAATATCTAGCCCTGGCTGGGTGGCTAAGTTGGTTGGAGTATTGTCCCATTCACCAAAAGGTCTCAGGTTCGATCCCCCGTCAGGGCACCTATGGAAGGCAACCAATTGATGTTTCTCTCTCTCTTCCTCTCTAAAAATCAATAAAAACATATCCTCAGGTGATGATTTTTAAAAAGGTGATATATCTAAAATCTTATATATTATGACATAGGTGGATTTTAAGCATTTTAATGACATCATTGCCAGATTTTTGCTATTACAGTAACAGTATATATACTAATGGTATATGACAGAGTTTAGCAACTACCTTTTATTTTTTATTAATTAAACTGAAAAATTCCACCTCTGGCTCCTCAGTACCTACACTTCTTTTTCCAAGTCCGGTAGTCCAGCTCCCCTCAAAGGGCTAAACTTTTCAACATTTTGCTCTTGAAGGTCTGTCAAACCTCTGACAGCTCAGCTGTTGGATGTAGCATCTTATCCAACATGGTGCTACATGCCCATGGTGCTAGTATTTATTATTTTCTATACTGAGTGTTAATTTTTAGATATAAAACTATTCTTCCCTTCTTTGTATTACCAGAGTACTTTGTCTTAATCACATCATTATTGGTTTGCATATACATCTATTCTCTTAACTTTATGCTTTAAAAAATATATATCTGAGTGTTAAGCACATGGTAGGCACTAAATGTTTATTATGTATACTCTGTATCACAGTTTATTAACAAAACACTATTCCAGAGGAGAGAAAGACAATTAATAGGCTATCTTGTGGCTTTATGTTGCTCTGTTGTTAGAGCTCTTCATCAGTTTGAGATGTTAAACCTTAATTGGAACTATAAGCACCCATGAATAAATTTAAATGATTGTGAATTTCAGGGATAGTGTTTCCATTTCACATGCCTCAGTCTCCTTTTCTCTTTGCCAACCCTGTAATCAAGGCACAGGATCTTATTTAAGCTAACAAATGATTATCCTTCATTACATAAGGAGTATGTAACTTGACCTTAAAAGGCTGCTTACTTCACAAGATGGCAATGAATCCAGCCACCAGCTGTGTCTACTTTCACAATATCTTGGTACCTTTGAATAGAAGCTGATTTTTCAAGAGCTAGGGAGTCATTGCCTCACACTTCCGTCTCAGATCTAGAATGCATCGGTGTTTTCAGGCCATGGAGCTGCATCGTCTCTCATGAGTTCTGATTCCTCTTGGGTTTAAAATACATTTGAAATCTGCACTTTTTGTTTACAGACCACAAGCTATATGAATGTACAGTTTCTGAGATATACTCCTGTAGTGTTCTTTGTACTCATTGCTGATCTTGTCTTTGAGTATTATTAAAACCTGGATAAAAACAAAACTTGAACAATAAGAGGTGGATAATGTATGTGATATTGCTGGAAAATAGATAATGTATTTAAAATACTACAGGTAACACAAATGGACTAAAGTGATTTTTAAAACCATAAGATTTCAGTGACTATTTCTTTGACCGTGGAGTGGCTAAGAACTACTTCAGCATAAAAACAATGGAAAGATCATCAAGATAAATTAATGTTAGGTTTATATTACATACAAATTAAAAAGCTTCAGGGTGTAGAACAATCAAGAGGATTGGGTTAAAAATACATATAGATGGCAGGAAAGGTGTAATGTCTTTAATGTATGAAAAGCTCTCTCAGACCTGTGATAAGGCCTACTATAATAAAAGCATTATAACATTATTAACAATAATACTATTTTGTGAATGTTATGATATATGGTGCACCCTTCTGAGGGTCTGCCATACAGTTAAATCCTCATAGTAATTCTTTGAAGGAGATGATAGTATTACTATTATTCCATTTTACAGATGATGAAACAGAGACACAAGGAGGTTAGGTAGCTTGCTCATGCTTGCATAGCTAGTTGAGTAGCTAGTACATTGGCTGTTTTTCTGATCCCAGGAGTGTGGTTCTGATGTCTGTTTTCTTAACCACTATCCTATACATCTTAACATAGGCAAAGGACAAGAAAGGAAGTTGTAAAAAGAAGAAATATAAAATGACCTAAAAAGCATGAGAAATTTTCAGTTTCATTAATGATATAAAATCAAATTAAAATAAAAATGAAATAGTAGCTCTCTTACGAATAGAGTGATGAAAGTAGAAAGTTTGCATGGAGTGGTGGTAGAAGTTTGCATGGTGGGGTGTGTGTCCCACTCGGGATACTTACCCACAAGGCAGAAGGCTTGGTGGGACAGGGAGCAGTGCTGCAGGCTGAGGCCGGAGATTCTCCTGCTCCAGGCCGTGGGAATGTGCCATTGCCCTGGTAACTCTTCTGGAAAACTGTGGAGAAGATGTGCTTGCTCCACAGTCTGGTTTTTTAACTCCACGTGTACAGTTGAGTGTCAGATACCATAGCGCGTAAGACTGGCCTTTCTCAAAATAACTTGGGTCTGGTCAGTGGCAGCTGCATGTGTGTGGGGAAGAATGATTGAGGGTTTCAGAGGTTTTCTTTTGAGTAAGTCTCTGAAGAGATTGCCAGGCTTTTAGCTTTGATTAAAAATTTTCAAATTACACATTTCTTGTGTCATTATTATATCTGAGAGAAATTTCACAAAGCTGTACTCGGTTGCCTCAACTGTTGACTAATGTTTCTTGATGTTTAGTTTGGTATAAGATGCTGGGAATATAAGTCTACTTCCTTTATTCAAACTCAGTAAGTGGTTTGGGACAATTAATTTCCAATTGTTTCCCAGTAGAGCAGATTTACTTATATATTAATGAGGCACAGGTGTTAGGCCCCTGGTGTCTGTGTGCCTGGGAGGCATATTTCAGTTGTTTATCTACTCAGCCATAGGTACTGCAAGGTACTCAAGCTTGCCTTTAACAGTTTTTACAGTGAGGCTTCTTAATTTTTTGATGTTTATTTTTTTCAAATTTTCCTGCACCTGTTAAAATTTTAAAACAGATCATGTAGAAAGAAGTACCAGAGATTTCAATAGAAAATAGCACTAAAAAATAAAAGAAAGCAGTCTTCTGGTATATCTACCTGCCAGCCTGACATTGAAGAGAAATGGGTTCATTTCAACAGATATTTCATGTGAGAAGCCAATGTAATCAACAATGCACCTTTTTATTGTGTGTTTTTGGAGCACGTATATCTTTGTCAATGGCTAAAGCAGTCATAAGCTTATGCTAATATTCATTTTTTGTCTTGTCTATTCACTGAACTGCACTACCAACATTTTAGAGGAAATGAAATAGCCTCCATAGACATTATGAATTTCAGTAGCTGGCATAATTATAGCTATCTACATATTCATTAAATCTACAGAAGAACTCTGTCCAAAAAGACAGCCATGCGTTCAGAAACAGTGCACAACTAAATATATACGTCTTAAAAGTTGCATTTCTTAGATTTATTTAAAATTAATTTCCTGTAGCACTCCTCTCCAAGCAGAAGAATTTTAACAAAAGCTTCTCCATGGTTTGGTTTCTTGCATATAGGAAAGAATGGGAGGAACTCTTTGTAAACAACAATTACTTGGCAACAATAAGGCAGAAGGGGATTAATGGGCAGCTGAGAAGCAGCAGGTTCCGCAGCATTTGCTGGAAGGTAAGAAGAAAATATTTATTTACAGTTTGCGGTTGCAGTATATCAACACATTACCTGATGCCCTGGAAGATTACCCATTCGGGGGATCACTGAATTTTCCAGGAGTTGCACTTTAGACTTTTTTTGGCCATCCATGCTTATCTTTCATAGAACATTTACTAATAAGGTTGAACCACCTTAGTTCTAAATAACTGGTGATGGTAAAGGAGTCATTTGAAATAACAGCTTTTTCATCTCATTTGATGGTGCAGAATTCAAAGCAACACCTTAACATGCCCCAGCCGCTGCAGAAACTGTTGAAGTGGGGCAGGGGCAGAGGGGGGATTTACTTTCAGATTCCTATTATATCTAGTGCCATCATTTATCCATCCTTTCTTTTCTCTTCGTAAATAGCATATAGGAGAGATTTTTTTGTATTTCTTTGACTGGACACACAGTGTAGGGCAGCAAGAAGAAGTGGAAGGGAATTAGGTCAATCTCTTTAGAAAGGGCCATTGGTTACCAAAACTGGTAATAATAATCCACAATTATCATTTTAGTTGCTTGGAAATATTGTCCCTTTTTCTACTCAAAATGAATTAATTTAGGTTTAGTCTCATTTCTAAAATGACTTTTACTGGAAGTTTTTAAGGGTAGATCTGCATGAATTGAGCATTCGGAATCTGCAAGTACAGACAGTAAGGAAACATGATGTATTAGACAGTTTTAGATTTAATAATTTAGATTTAATAATTAAAATACATTTTTCTTCTGTTAGATGCAGGCAGTGAAGGCAGGAGACCTGCTGATGAAATATTTGTATACAAATATTTGTGCCTCTTCTCCCCTCCATTCTTTGTTGTTTAACTTTAGTATCATTCATTTGCGGAAAATAAACTCAAATCCAGATTTATTTTAATGTATTAAGCTAAATTAAATCAAATTTGTCTTTTTAAGAATGCTTGTTATTTTCATAAGCTGATTGCCGGTTGTAAATTGAATTTTCTGCTGTGAAAGGAATGACTTCACTTCTCAGGCTGTGTCCTCAGATTGCTCTAGTCTGTCCTCTACCTGCTTCATTCAAGACAAATCTTAAACCTTGAAATTACTAACTGAACCTTATGCCTGTTAATGTCCTCTCTTACCCCAAACAGTACTTCTCCATTTCACTGGCATAGCAATTTAGGACTGTAAAATCGGAACCACACTTGAACCTCAGTGAATTTTTTTGTTCATTATTAATATATATCTGGAGAGAAGGTTGCTTCCATTTTGTGGTGTAGCTTTTGAGATCTTAGGGGGGAGGGTGGCCTTTGTTCACATTTGGAATTATCCAAATATATATTTCTTAAATATCTCCAAACTTATTGAGAATTAGAATGATGATAGAAATATGAAATGCCAGGAATATAGATATCTTAATTTTCAGGTGATTCTCTTTGGCATAGTTTCACACTTTACTTCTTATGATTTTTATAAAAGTTTTTTTTTTCTTCTTGACAGCTATTTCTTTGTGTTCTTCCTCAAGATAAAAATCAGTGGATAAGTAAAATTAAAGAATTAAGAGCATGGTATAGCAACATCAAAGAAATAGTAAGTTGCATTTTAATTAATATAATTGTTTTCAGATGTGTGCTTTAAAGTCCAGTGGCCTCTGATCTCTTGTTTTCTTTCTTTCTTCCCTAGCACATCACCAACCCGAGGAAGGTCGTTGGCCAGCAGGACCTGATGATCAATAATCCCCTTTCACAGGATGAAGGGGTAAAATTCGCGTTTATTCCTATCGCAACTTCTTTTGCCCATAAGCACGTGTTTATCAGACTGGTTATCGGTTACCACAAAAGCAGCGTTATTTCATACCATTTCTTTTCACCCTCACATACTACCTAAAACCTCATAGAAATTTTCTCATCTATATATATACTGTGTTGGAGGAAGTGTATGATCCATATCTGTGGAATGCCACTACAAAGGAGAAGTCCCAAGGGGGTCTTTAAGAACTAAGGATGAGCTAGAAGAGCAAAAAGATGAGGATGGAACTGTTTTATCAAGGGTGCCGTAGGGAGTGGTAGGAAAGCCTCCTTGTATGATAGAAAAAGAAGGGTTCACTTTGTAGGACTAACTCAGAGGAAGAAAGGAAACTATTTGTAGTGATTCCATGAAGAAGTTTTTAAAGATAGGGAAAAGGTTAGACCTACCTCCACTCATATTCTCGTGAAGACTAGGAATAATTACTTCTTTATAAGTGTTGTATAATTTCTTTAATTACTGTTGTAATTCCTAGTTTCCTACTAATAGAAATTTTTTTCTAGTTAATATGTAACATTAGCATTTTTCCCTGATACATATCTATCCTATCTAATAAAAGAGTAATATGCAAATTGACCATCACTCCAACACACAAGATGGCCGCCCCCAGGTGGACACAAGATGGCCAGCAGGGGAGAGCAGTTGGGGGCGACCAGGCTGGCAAGGGAGGGAAGTTAGGGGTGACCGGGTCAGCAGGGGAGGGCAGTTGGGGGCAATCGGGCTGGCAGGGGAGCAATTAGACGTTGATCAGGCTGGCAGGGGAGTGGTTAAGGGGTGATCAGGCTGGGCGGCAGAAGTGATTAGGGGCAGTTAGGCAGGCAGGCAGGCGAGCGGTTGGGAGCCTGCAGTCCTGAATTGTGAGAGGGATCCCAGATTGGAGAGGGTGCAGGCTGGGCTGAGGGACACATGAATTTCATGCACCGGGCCTCTAGTGTATATATATATAAAAGGCTAATATGCAAAGTGTCCCCTTGGGAGTTAGACCAGGAGTTCGATCACTCACTATGACGTGCGATACCACCAGGGGGAGGCATGGAATGAAGGAAGGCCCCCGGCCGGCAGCCAGCAGTGGGGAAGGAAGGTCCCGAATGGCCCTGATCACTGGTTCGGCCTAGAGAACCTACCCGTGCACGAATTTCATGCACCAGGCCTCTAGTAAATATTATAATTTAGTCTATGGTATAGCAGCATAAAATATTGTTAAGTAAATTGTAAAACTTTACATAAATTCACATTTTAAGAAGTACGTAAAAATCTGTTCAATTGGGCCCTGTCTGGTGGGGCTAAGTGGTTAGAGCATTATCCCTTGCACTGAAGGATTGCAGGTTCATTTCCAGCCCCAGTCAGGAGGCATGTGGGAGGTAGCCAATCAATGTCTCTCTCTCTCACATCGATGTTTCCCTCTTCCTCCCTCTTCCTCCCTATCCCTCCTTTTCAATCTCTCTCTAAAAATCAATGGAAAAAAGATCCTCAGGTGAGGATTAACAACAACAAAAAACTATTAAATTAGAAGACCAAACTTTGTAGAAAACATTGGGAATTCAGGTTAGGTTCATGTCGGACCAATTGGGCTATGGCCTACTCTAATCCAAGCAGAACTTTTTGTAGTTTAGAGGTAGTACCGGGTACATAGTAGTAAAAGTATTGTTCATTTTATATAGATAACAGAAAATAATTTAAATATATATATATATATATATGCACCCAGCAACCGAATGGCAGAATGACCAGTCGCTATGATGTGCACTGCTGTGGCCAACCAGCTGATCCAGCTCAATCAGCTCCCCACCCCGATCAGGGTTGGGGCGACAGCCAACAGTCTGTGGCCCCTCCCCCTGCCAGCTGTCCCTGATTGCCCCCCCACCCCAATAGGGCTGGAGGCCAGCTGGCCAACCTCCCGTGTCCCCTTCCCCCCACTGGCCCCACCCCCAATCAGCCTCCATCAGAGCAGGCCTGCTGGACCCCACGGGTGCACAAATTTGTGCACCGGGCCTCTAATATATAATAATATCTCTGGAAAAATTGGTGTTAGAATAAGGATGTGTCTGAAAGTAAACTAGAATTTAATAAAATCGCTCCAGTTTCAGGTTTCCTACCTGCAATGTGAAATGATAACTCAAAGAAGGATAAATTTAATAATTTAAGTTATTAAATTGAGATCATCAAAGTCAAACAAAGGTGTGAGGTTATTTTAAATAGGTTGTTCTCTTTATTTCAGAGTCTTTGGAATAAATTCTTCCAAGATAAAGAACTCCGATCGATGATTGAACAAGATGTCACAAGAACGTATGTAGAACTATTTATAAATTACTTTCAATAATTAAAATTAGTATTACCTCTGTGTTTTAGCAAAATCCAAAATCTATTGAGGAGTCTTATGTTAATAACAAAGTTATTTTGGCCAAGTATTGATAATAACTATCATTTTCTATTCTTAAAATATAGATTTCTGTGTTCCATTTTTCAAAATAAATTATTATATTTATAATGTTGACACAAAATAATATTTAATCATTTTTTCAATTTTTCACAATTATTTTAAGTCATGTGCTTCTGATTAAGGTTGTATTATGTATTCATAATACGGGTATTGCTAGAAAGATTTATCTCTTGCTTTACACCTTTGAATTCCCTTCTAACCAAATTACTTTTTTAAATGACTGCTATTACTTTTACCCTCTTTATTTCCCTTCCTCTTGAAGCCATTGAGATTTGAAACAATTTCTTCTCTCAGTCTACTCAGTATTTACCATGTGAAAAAGCAGTTTCTTATTTAGCACATAGTCAATATCCATACCTTTTATACATTGACCTTATTTTTCTGGGTCAAGTACTATAGTGAGAAGTACATGGAATTTGTGTAAAAAGATCCTAGGGTAAGTTATAGCAACATATGATGTAATCTTGAGCAAATTACTTTCAATGAATGTCTTTCTCCTGAGTGTCCTTTTCTATAAAATGGGGAAAATAGCAATCACCTCATAATGTTGTTATATGAATATATTTGTAATAGAAGTAAATGAGATATGTTTATACTTTAAACTATAAAAAAGCACATACATGTTAGTAAATTTGATTTAATCATTGGGGTCTAGGATGAGCCAGGTATACAGAGGCATGAGTATCTCTGGGGCCTTCTTCCAAGTCCTTCTGCAGCTTTGCCTGTCTGCCTGTTCCAGATCCAAACAGAATAATCAAATGACATGGACTACTTTTAAGGTTATTCTACATATTTAACAAATGAAATTTGCTTCAAAAATTCAGAGGAATCTTGAGTTCAGAACACAACAAAATCTTAGAAAGCTGGCAATGGTATTGGTTTGGGAATAGAGATTTGGGATAATTTTGATGAGCTTGAGTTATCCAGTTACCAGAAGTAACCACTTACAGGGAAGCTCCACTCAGAGGTGTAGGGTAGCTATGTGCAATGCTCCCATTATCGTCTTGGAAAGTAGAAGGCCACTGTGTTGATGCACAAGAGGCACTCAATTAACATTTGTGAATAAAACAAAAATAATAAGTTTCCTCATCAGTCATTTAAGTAACTAGGTAATTAGTGGCAGTAAAACAGGTCTCTAAAAACAAAATCAAAGGTATATATTGCTAACCCAGCAGTAAAGGTACCTCTTTCTTTCAGATGCGAGGCAGTTATCTTAGAAAAATTGACCGCTTCAGCTTGAAGTGGCTAATAAGGATAATAGCGTTCATACCATTATTAGATGGAAGTGGAGGACCTGTGCCATGGGGCAGAAGCACACACTCAGAGGCCAGGTGTGCCAGTTTGGCTAAAAGAAACAGCAAACAGAGGGGGAAATAAAATGCGGATAGCCAAACCTAGCTGGAAGTGGCTTTGGAGGGTATGTTCATCATTTTGGTTACTTAGCTCAAACATTTTTGCTTTGCTATTAGAAAGTGTTATTTTTGAAAGCTGTGTTCTTGTAACTATTTGGTTTCTTATTTTCTGTGCATTTTTCTTATGGCATGTATATAAGTTAATTAATCTCCACTGATACATTTTAATTAAGTTGGCAAACCCAAGATTCAGGGAAAGCAGCTAGGAAGCCCTATAGTCCATAGCACAAGTGGGGAGGTTGCATACCTCTTTCCCAGAAGGCTCTCTCCATATTTAGAGTAAGTTTCCTTGTCATCTCTGTATGTATCTTGTGGCAAGTAACTTTGTTTGTAGGGTAAGACTGTCAGTCTTATTGTAAAGCCACCAAATTGCCTAATCATAAAAGCTGAGTAGCTTGAGTAATTTTATTACTTTAGGTAATACATTCTCTCTAGAAGGCACTACATGATCTAAAATCCATGGTTTTCAATTTAGTCTGCAAGGCAGCTCATAATGCAATAGGAGACGAAAGGAAGTACAGCTCAGTGAATATTATACGATGCTACTCAGTCACTGGCATCTGTGATAAGAATTTTGTTTTTTTAAATGTTTATTTATTGAATGTTTACACTGTTCCAGGCTGATCCTTTGGAGGGGGTGGGGGGCAGAGTGGTGCAAAAGACAGACAAGGTCCTGCTATCACAAGATAACCATTTTAGCGCAGGCGGGTAGAGGGTGAGATAAGCATGTATAGATACAGAGGGCAGTTGTAGAGGGAGGGAATTGCTGTGAAGAAATAAAGAAGGGTAATAGGAGAACTAGAGGGGATGGCTGCTTTAGGAACAGTGATCAGAAAAGGCATTGTTGAGAAGATGACATTTGAAGTGAGATGTGAACAAATTTTAAAAGCCAGTCATGTGAATATCTAGGGGAAGAACACTCCAGGCAGAGGGAACAGCTGGTGCAAAGTCCCTCAGTTAAAATAAACTCAGTATTTAGAAGAACAAAGGGAAGGCAGGTATGGCTGGAAGCAAGTGATTTAAGTAGGGACGTTGAGAGAAACTCAAATTCCAGACAAGCAGTCCTACAGACCACAGATAGGAGTTTGGAATTCATTACAATTGCAATGCGAAGTCATTAGAGCAGTGGTCTCAACCTTCTGGCCCTTTAAATACAGTTCCTCATGTTGTGACCCAACCATAAAATTTTCATTGTTACTTCATAACTGTAATGTTGCTACTGTTATGAATCGTAATGTAAATATCTGATATGCAGGATGGTCTTAGGCGACCCCTGTGAAAGGGTCGTTCGACCGCCAAAGGGGTCGCGACCCACAGGTTGAGAACCGCTGCATTAGAGGATATTGAGCAGGCGTGTGATATCTGAAAATATAATTCTGGCTGCTGTGATATTGGAGTGAAGGTGGAGGTAGGAATGAATCTATTGCAGTATTCTAAGTTGAGTAATTAGTGACTTAGACTAAAGATGCACTATTAACGGTGGTTAAGAGTAGATGGTTTGAGGGTATACATTTTATATTTTTAAATACAGAGTAGGGAGTCATTATATGTAGTTTTCTCACATCGGTTCTGTTTTATATTTACTGCTCTGTTTCAGGTTCTTTTTACCTCCTACCTTGAGTCCATTGTTTATTGTTCTCTTAAATCTGTTACTTACCTTTTCCACTATTATCCATGTGTTACAACCTTGTCTCCTCAAAGCACATTTCTAGTCGTGATACTTGCTTCATCTTAAAGGTTCTATGACTCTCCCTGTGGTCTGCAGAAGAATGGACTAACACACACATACAGCTCTCTTTTAGGATTTCACTTATCTTTCTATTATTGATCTCTGGTTTGAGATCAGACATTGTATGACTTCTAGTCTGTCACATATGTTAAGGTTGTGTTTTATGGTCCAGAATGTGGTCTGTCTTGTGAATGTTCCACGTGAGCTTGAAAAGAATGTGTATTCTGATATTGTTTGATGAAGTAGTGTATAGATGTCAGTTATATTCAGCTAATTGATGATGTTGAGTTCAACTATGTCCTTAATGATCCTCGGCCTTCCAGAACTGTCCATCTGATTGTAGGGTGTTAAAATTGCCAACCATGGAAGTGGATTCTCTTAGTAATTTTAGTAGTTCTTTCCTCACATAGTTCGATGCTGTTTTTTTAGGTTCATACATAATAAGGATTGTTTTGTCTTCTTGGATAATTGACCCCTTTATTATTATGTAATGCTCTTTTTTATCTTGTAATTAGTGTTGGTATGGTATGTTTTTCTCCATCCATTTGCTTTTAATCTACATGTGTCTTTATATTTAAAATGGATTTCTTGTAGGTAACATACTTGGATCTTTTTTTATTATTATTCATGCTGACAATCTTTGTCTTTTAATTGGCCTTGTTAAGAAGAACAGTGCTGTGTTCACATTGGCTCCTTTTCCCTTCCCCTTGATGGAAGCTGTGGGTGGGGGTGGGGGATTTTTCTCTAATACTACTGTGGGAACCTCGTCCAGCTCCCAGAAGTAGATCTCACAATATTGTGAGGCCCCTCTATGACAGGTCCACCTGGAGTTTTTTGACTCTCAGAGTTGTTCACACTGAGCTCAGTAATTCATCAATTAGAGTTCAGATTTTCCTACCCACACTGGTTCCCACTTGTGAGTCTCTCTAACAAGCTGTGACTCCCTGTATTTGCCTGTGTCTCTCCAGTCTTGGGGACAGCAGTTTGCCCTGTGTCTTCCCCATTCTTATGGATCCAAGAAGAGTAATTGGTTCTTAGTCTTCTCAGCTTTTTACTTGTTAGGATGGAGTAGCAATGTCCAGACTCCTTATATGGAGGACCAGAAACTGGAAGTCCCTCCACAATTCCCTTTTAGGCCAGTGCTGTGGCACGATTCCCTGAACAGGTTTTGTGCTTTGCATTACTTGTCCTTGGGAATGCTACTAACCCATTCCTCCCTGTTGGATTCCCGACAGTTCATTCTTCAAAGCCTGAGTTCATCACCAACCTGTTAATGGAGCATTTTCCATTCTTTACAATTGGAAATAACTTGTGCCTATTCTATGTTCTAGTAGAATTTTCTTAATAACTTTTTGATGATTTACTTAATTTTGTTGAGGCTTTTCTATTTATTTAGACCTGCCAAGGTATTCAATCTGCCAATATAGTCAATGCATTTATTCTAATCTCCTCTGGGAGCCAGGCACTGGAGATGCCAAGATAAATATGGCAAGGACCCTTAAGAAGCTCAGAATCTAATAGAGAAAGCAGCCAAAAAAGTTACAGCCCAAATTAACTGGTGCTGTGATAGAAACAGTATGTATAAGAGCTCTGGTGGTAGCCCATCTCCTCTTTGAAACCTAACAGTAAGCCCGTAGAGGGCATGGACTAATGCTGTTTTGTCTCACAGTATAGAGTCAAGTTGATGTTTATGAGAGATATAAATACGCACACTTAAAAAAGTAACTATCAGCCTGCCGTTCTGAGTTTAAATAAGATAATTTCATCTCACAAGCTGCATTGTTGCATTATTATTGAATATGTCACTGTATTAAGTATTATCTCTTCTTTCAACTAATTTTAACATATTTTTATTCTAATTCTTTTTTGCCTCAAAGGGTTTTATATTCATTTCAATTAATTGTACTTTATCTCAACCTAATGAGGTTGTTACTCTTCTCATTTTTATTTCTGAAAAACCTGATAAAAACGTAAATCCAGGAGTTCCATTTTACAGTGTTTCTGATTCAGAACCTGAATCGCCCATTCCAATACAATTTGCCATGCTTCAAAGGCTGAAACATTAAATGAAACACAGTAATATTTAAGATGATGGGAAGTAATGAGTTTGAAATAAAATATCATTTCCATATTAGATGCCATAGAAGTCTGTTATTTGGTCTGTCAAGGTCTATTCTAAAAGTATATTTATAGTGTCTATAACATCATCTGCAAATTAACATATTTATAAGCTATTGCCAAATAGTATCTTCTTTTCTTCAGATGTGTTCTCCTTTTTCCTTCAATTAAATGATTAAAATTATTTAACTTACTTTTATCATTGTAACTTTGACTCTACTTAAAAGTTTATCTGATTGCCTATTGGATGTGCTACTCTTCACCTTCAATGTTTGGTCTTTTGTTTCTGGTTATTGTAGGGTTATTGCAGTTAGCACTTCAGGCAGCTCATTTATCAGTTAAATCCATTCCTTCCTACTTAATCTCCATATTATGGTCAGATCTGTAAAGATCCAACTTTCTCAAATTAGTGTTTCCTTTTGTTTATAGTTTTCATAAAGCTTCTGACAATCTATTTAAGCAACTGTGTCTCAGTTATTTTTAGCTCTTCATTTGATATTTTGTGGGTTCATTAGTAATCGCTGAAATTCTCTTTAAAACTATAGATGTGTGCTGTCCAATTTGGTACCCACCAGGCTCATGTGACTATTTAAATTTAAATTAATTAAGATTAAAACATTTTTATGAAGTCTTCTTCATTCATAGTAGTCATATTTCAAGTGCTAATGGCTATTGTATGGGACAGCATAGATATAGAACATTTTTTTTATAGACAGTTCTGTTGGACAGCACTGTGGTGAACTCAGTGTTATGTTTTTGTACAGTATATATGATATGAATGTCTGCATTTTCTTTTTTATTGATAGTGAACTTTTAGATGTGGCCTATGCTAAATATTTGCTTTTATTTCCTTTCTCTGCCCTTAAGAAACCATGAATTTTTGTAGTACACAAGTCTTATCTGAGTTTTTGGTCAAATTTACTTATTATGTTATAGTAGGCAGCTTAAAATTAGACTACTTTGAAAATTTCTTCTATATTACTGACATACAAAAGTGCTTTTACAAAGTGAACTTGTTGATTTTTTTTCTTGTTTAAAGTGCATCTTCTGCATAGTTCCCACGTTGGGAGGAATACTGTCAGTACTCTGTAAAGTGACAAGATTGTCACACTTTATAAATATAAGGTGTCCTCAATGTTGGTATCTCTATACAGCTTCCTCCAAGCCCATTTTTTATTTAAATAAAGAAGAAATTCCTCTGGGAAGGGAGATTTTATAAGCAGTTTCAGAGCAGAATTGATTTGGGTGTGTGTTAATGCAGACAATCTGCCCAGTGTTAAAATGTTAGAGAGAAAAAAACACACAAGCTGCCATCTTCGTGTGATCGCACCAAAATAGCAGCTTGTATTTATATTTTCAGTCTCCTCGAGGTGGACTGCAGGCACACACGAATGAGTGGATGCACTTGGTGTTGTGTTGTGGTTTTATTTAACGCAGGCAGAGTACACGCTTGTGCATGCACGACCAGCCCTCGCATATGCACTTGTTCACAGCCGAGAAAGTGAAAACTACAACACAAGCCGCTCTCTGAGAGCTGTCGGCAACCTGTGTGTGTGTTTCTTAAATATTAAAGAGGGGGGAAACAGATTTTCAGGAATATAAGAAACAATTCTTCTGTCAAATGGCCTGTAGTCCTTCCTCATTTGACAACATTTAAGGTAACAACAAAATATTGATTATTACGGCTGTGTGTATTTATTTAGAAATATGTATTTTCCTGTACTGCTTCTGTTTTTAATGTGTATTTTTTCCCATTTCTATTCCACTTAAGCATGCACATTCATACTGCACATTTATTCCAATTTATGGAATAGTCAATATTTTTGAAAAAAAATTAGTATTTGAGTGAAAACATAGGTGTATTTGCTGCAGACTGTGCAGTTGTAGTACTTAATTAGCATCCTGATGCTCCAAGTCTTCAGAACTTAGGAGCAGTGGTACGAGTAGCAGCGGCACAGTCTGTCAGCCCGAGCTGCTGACCAGAAGAGTGTTGGCTGTTGAGATCCCCCTACTTGAGATTAAGCAATGTTTTTAGCACTGTTTATAGTTGTGGGCTCAATATTGATGATGCGAATGTTAAAAAGTAAAGTGTGCGAGGCGGTAAAGTAGTGCCTCATCCTGAAATAGTCCTGATAGGCATAGCCAGTCCACAGTATGACAGCCTTCTGAGAACTTCATGCAGATTTGGGATTGAAACAACTTTATTACTTCAAGGGTAAATGAGTGTTTCACTTAAAATACGTATGTATGTATATACACATTCATACAGGGTGTCCCCAAAATGGATACACACTTTGAATTATTATAAAGGCAGTGTTTAAAATACATTTCATTTTCAAAATGTAATCGAACCTATAGACATTATGTATACATTTTTGGGGACACCCTGTATATTATATATTTCCCTGATTTTTCACCTTTATGAATTAAAAGTGGGTTGTTTTTGAGAAGGGGAGTCAGTGGGAGAGAGGGCTTGCTCTGTAACTCAGGGCCTTGGAGAACTAGAAAGAATGTTTGATGGAAGCCTCTGTTTCCATGGTGACAGATACAACCTCCTGAAACTCCAGCCCCACTTGCCCTTTCTCCTGCACTGTTTGATATCTCCTGCTATCCGAATCTTCCACTTCATCTTCTCACCTGTCTGGTGATTTCGAACTCCTACCTTCCATTTAGACTTTTGGAGATTTTTCTGCAATCCTCCTCAGCTATATTCTACCACTTATCATCACAACAGATTCCTACTTTCTTTCCTTTGCCTTTTTAAAATCAGTGTTCGCCACCAGTTTTTGGCCTATGAAAGCTATATGTTTCTCTTGTCTTTAACTACAGAAACAGACTGCAGTGCTCTGATCTGACCTTTCTTATACTTCAGCTCCCTACCTCCAGTCCCTCAGTCCATAGATTTTTTTTTCAGTCCATAGATTTAATTTTCATTTTTCATTGGTTTATATGTTGGTAGATTTGCCAATTTATTTCTTCATTCAACAAATACTATTTGAGAAATTCCTGTACGAGCTACTGTGCTATAAATTAAGGATTTTCATAAAGAAGTTGTGTCTCGTCTGTTCTTTTATAGATCATACACAAAATGTCTATTTTCTCGCCTAGGTTTCTTGAGTACTTAGTTCTTATGTTTTGTATCTTCATTTTCCCTAGTGCCTGGCACCCATAATAGGCATTTGTGTCACTGGTAGTCATCTAGTAGTAAATCCTTTTGTTTTGCAAATGTGAAAAGTTAAAGTTCAGAAAGAATATGACTGGGGAAAATATAACTTGTTAATGGCCAAAATAGAAATAATACCTCGAACTCTAGGTCTTACTACTCACTACTCTATCATATTTTATGTCAACCTTGTTTACTTGGATTCAGCACTTTTTCAATTTATCAGATACCTTCTGTATGCAAAGCACTCTGAGAAGAAAACAGGAGACAGAAACATGAGTGACTACCTCAAATCTTATTCAGAAGGAGGTGGCGATTAAATATTAAATAAATAGATGCTGTTTCTGCCCTCTGTGTTCATGTACTCTAATGCAGAGTTTCTTAGCCTTGGAATTATTGACATTATGGACCAATTAACTCTTTGTTGTGAGCAGCTGTGGGTGCGGTGTTGGATGTTTAGTAACATCCTTGACATCTAAGTGCTGAAGGCTCTGAGAGGCATGCTTTTTAAATCGTTACAGGGCATCAGGGCATCTTGTCAGACAGAAAGGCTCTCTAAGGCAGCGGTTGCCATCTGGTGGTCCGTGGACCACTGGTGGTCTGTGAGGTCCAAAAAAGGTTGGCGACCGCTGCTCTAGGGCATCCCTTTACTGAGATCTTAACAAAGGATTTTACCTTCACATCCTTAGTTTTGTTTTTAGATTT
This sequence comes from Myotis lucifugus, assembly GCF_000147115.1. Classification (NCBI taxonomy): domain Eukaryota; kingdom Metazoa; phylum Chordata; class Mammalia; order Chiroptera; family Vespertilionidae; genus Myotis; species Myotis lucifugus. The sequence continues at coordinate 2,068,014 of NW_005871056.1, forward strand.
GATATTTGCCCAAAAGCAGTGTCTTAATATTAGCACAAATTGCTGACTAGAGAGGCTGAGAATAAGAAAATGTTTTCTTTTAGACCCAGCAAGTCCTAGCTCCTTTTTGTTGTGCAGTTCTTCCTTTGCTTCTTTCATTCTATTATAAGTAACAGGTATAAACCAGGCAGCACCTTCAACACTCCGGCTGGATTGCTCCTTAGTTAGATCCCCAGTTTATTAGGTATGTTTTCTATTTTCCTTATAACTAAGGATTGCCATGTTGCGACTACATAATAAGGGATGTTTTCCCTGTATGTTTTCCCCTGTTAACATAAAAACATTCAAACCTGTAAAGATTTTTTGTGAGTTTATTTGAGCCAAACTGTCGACAATTGCCCGGAAGCATTATCTCAACGGATTGGGATAATGCTCCAGAGAATGGTGTTTTTTTTCATCTATTTTTATACATTGCAATCAAAGGAGAGGACGTAGGTGGGTTTCATGAAATCCATTGGTGATAGATTAGAGAGACGGGAGAAAGCAAAGGGAGGAAACCTCTGGGATTGGATAAAAAGTAAAATGATAGACACATACTTAGGTGGGTGCAGAATAGTTACAGTCAACAATTAATATAACAATGAAGGAATCTGTGGTATCTGTCCTGGCACCCAGGCACATTAGGTTGTGAGGACCCCCAAGGGGTCCAGAAAAAGGGAAGTTACAAGTTACGGAGACATTTCAAGAATATGTTATCATAGATGCAAAAAGACAGATAGGCTCAGTTAAGGTCAATGTTGGACCTTGTCAGTGAAGATACTGGCCTAGGACGTAACTACCCACCATAACTGCTTTTAGTTAAAGTTTAATTTCAGACCATCCTTTGTGGTTACTTTAGGTCTCTGAGTTTGCAAGACCGCCATGCAGGCTTTCCCTGAGCTTGTCAGGTTAGCATGTGGCCCCTTTCGTCCACACCCCACTTTTATTTAAGCCTTCTCTGGCAGCCAGCTCCTCCTGGGCTGTGTCTGTCTTTTGCTAACAATCTCATTCACACCCTTTAGTCTTTCACTGATGCTTTATGCAAGGTCTTTGGAGCTTCTGTTCAGTTCCATAGACAGATCTATCACATACCTTATGCTTTTTAGCAATACCCCAATTTCAGGTATCAAAACCTATGTTAGTTATCTATTGCTACTATATAAGTCAACCAAAACTTAGTAACTTTAAACAATAATTATTTAGTTCATACTTGCTGTATGTCGGGAGTTTGGGAGCAGTTTAGCTGGAAGCTTCTGGCTTAGGAGTATCAAGAAATTGCAGTCAGGTTTCAGCTGGAGCTGCAGTCATCTGAAAGGCCTGACCAGCCTGGAGGACCAGTATGGCTTCCTCTCCATGTGGGTCTCTCCATGTGGCTGCTTAAGTGTCCGTCTTCAGGGGATACTTTCCCCAGACCAAGTGATCCAAGAATTTTCAGATATATTTTTAAAGTACCACAATCCACATGTAGCTTCCCAGGCCGCCCAGATGACCTTTTTCCATTCTATCCAGCTGTAAGGGGAAAGGTCTATGGGCCCTCACTGGGGTTGGGGGATGAGTTTGGGGGTTACACATCACTTCTACTCTCATTCCATTGACTAGCACTAAGACAGGGCCACAGCTACCTGAAAAGGACACTGGGGAATTAAATCCAGCTGTGTGCCTGAGATGACAAGAAAGCAGATTTGTTTGAATAGGGAGAATGGTGAAATCATCAACCAAAGTAGAGGGAGCACAGAAAGAAAAAGTATCTGGAGTGTGTGGGTTCATTCTATATCAAACTGTTCCTGTATGGTTTTTGCTTGATTTTTCAGCTTTTCTATAATAAAACAATAAACCAGAGTAATGTATTGTAGTTATTTTGGTGTTTAATAGTATTCTAGGGAGTTTTCATCCACTCATTTTAAATTTTGGATGAATGCTTGCTCTGGAATTCTATTTTTGAAGTATGGGCATAACATCGGTTATTGTTCCTCCAAGTCCTTCTGTGCTTCTCTGTCCTACTGCATGATTATAAACCTTCACCAAGGGCTTTACTTTCTCCCTTGGGGCATCTTATTGAATACTTGCATCTTCAGTAATTCATCTGGGCCCAATGCTTTGTCTGTTTTAATACTTCTAATTACCTAATTATGTACTATAATGCAGTGACAAAGCCCTTTATCATTTCACTCTTTTCTTAACCCTTTTCTTGCTTAGGAAATACTCTTTTTGTCTCTTTGTTGTCTGAGAAACTCTTCCTTATAGACAGCCAGATATTTGCCTGGCTTCCCTTTATTGTCTTTCTGTTTTATGAAGACAATTGCTTTATTGAATGTCTTTCCAGTTAACTCCCATCAAGTACCTGGGATCCTGGTTTTTGGGCTCTAGAGTTGGTGTTTAGTCGTCCTCCATCTCTTACTTCCTGATTCACTCCCATACACTACAGTCACATGAAAACGTATCCGAAAGAGAAATCGAATAGTCTGGTTGTCATAAAACAACTTTTGTGACAGAATTAGCGGCTATTCTGTCATTTATAGATCTTTTATGTCCACAAATATTCATGAGTAAATTATTGGAAATCAATAAAATTTTCCAAAATTATGATGATCTGTACTTCAGGGTAACTAAACATTGATGAAGGGGAATTTTTATTTATATATGTATTTTAGATAATAAAGGAAAAATGATAAAATCATAGTCTTACCATTTTATAACCTTTAGTGAATTAATGGACCTAGGCAATGCTCATCCGTGGTTGCCAGCATCATAAAAGGAGAGATAAGTTAACAGTACATGCCTCCTGATAGAATTGTACACACCGGCTACACCAGTTATTTATTGCTGCATTGTAAGCCACCCCAAAGCTTAAAACAACAGCATAATTTATTTTGTTGATGCATCTATAACTTGGGCAGGTGTAAGCAGGACAGTTTGTCTCTGTTCCACGTGGTGTTGGCTAGGCCAGCTTGAAGGTTAGGGGCTGGAATTTCTGAACACTTGCTCACATACATGGCTGGCTGTTGAAGCTGGTTCTCAGCAAAGACCTTCTCTGGAGCTATGGCTCCAACACCTCTACATAGCCCTTCCATGTAGCTGCTTCTCTTCCTAGCAGCATGGTGTCTGGGTTCCAAGGATGTGTCCGGGTGGAGAACCAGGCAGACGCTATGTTACAGCATCCCTTATGCTGCATTCTCTGGAAGAAGCTATCACGAAGGCCAGCACATATTCAAATGGAGGGGAGTTTGACTCATCTTTTTATGGAAAGCATGCCAAAGAATTTGTAAACATGTACTAAAACCATCATGCTGCCCATAAAGAACTTCGTTGAAAGTTGAGCCTGAATCTGATTAGATCTCTAGACCTAACTACCAGTTTATAGGAAATACTAGAGGCCCGGTGCACAAAATTCATCCACTCAGGGGAGTGGGGGGGTGGGTGGTGGTGTCCCTCAGCCCGGCCGGTGCCTTCTCACAGTCTGGGAGCCCTTAGGCGATGTCCAACTTTCTGCTTAGGCCCACTCCCCATGGAGCAGACAGTCGGACATCCTTAGTGCTGCTGCGGAGGCCGGAGAGGCTCCTGCCACCACAGCTGCACTTGCCAGCCATGAGCCCTGCTCAGGGTTTCTGGCTGAGTGGCGCTCCCCCTGTGGGAGCGCACTGACCACCAGGGGCAGCTCCTGCGTTGTGTGTCTTCCCCTGATGGTCAGTGTGCATCATAGCGACCGGTCATTCCGCCGTTTGGTCGATTTGCACATTAGCCTTTTATTATATAGAATGGGGGAAGAAGAATGGATTAAATAACAAAATGGAGGATCAATGAATAAAATACAGAATGTGGGAAGTTTCTACAGGATGAAGAACCTGGTTTCTTATAAAAAAGAGAAAAGGACAAATTTATTGAGTTAAAGTGTCAAAAAATTGCAATGCATGGATATTTCTTGAGTCTTGATTTGAACAAACTAAAATTTTTAGAGATATTTGAACATTGACTAGATACTTGATTTAACTATTGTATTATTTTTACTAGTAATGTGGTTATAATACAACTGTGGTTATGTTTTTAAAGAGTCCTTATCTTTGAGAGAGGACTCTGCAATTCTTAAAGATGTGGTGATGTCTCAGATTTGCTTCAGAAGGCAGCAAGATGAGTAGATATAAAACAAGAATTTGTTAGTGATAAAGATGGATGATGGGTATCTTGGGGTTCAGTCTACTATAATCTGTTTATAAATATTTGACTCTTCCATAATGAGATATTTTAAACAAACTTATAATGGAAAGTATATTGCCTACAAATTTTGGGTTGTTTCAAGATGCACAACAAAAAACGCCATACTTTTATATCTGTTGGTATTAGTTTGCAGTATGTAAAATTTGACTAAAATAAGTTCCTTCACACATCGGAGAGTGAAACTGCTGTATTTCAAATATTGATCAACTGAGCTACAACTAAAACATCACTTTTTTTTCCCATCAAGTAAGAATCTACACTGTATGAGTCTAAATTTCATCATGGAATACTTTAATTTAACTTTTCATTTTTTTTTTTTCTATCAGAGTTTCACCCTCATCTATTTATCATCTTCATTTTCTGGCCAAATGCAGAAATTACTTTTCTTGGACTTTTATTTTCTGATAATAGCACTTATCTTCAGTCCCAATTTAGTGTGATCTTCCCCCATCCCCTTTTACTTTTCTATCAGATATTTTGGCTTGCATGAATCATAAACTAATACAGTTTTAATTCTAAATGTTTTTCTCTATTTTATCTTTACTGAATTTACTACAATTTCTCTCTTTTTTTCCGTGAAAATGGAGAGTCACACTATTGATTTTTCAAGCAATTGTTGGATCTGTATACTTTGATTTGTATCATTGTTTCAAAGGAGATTTGCTTTTCCTCTGGTTTTTGGATTCCAGGGGTGGGCAAACTTTTTGACTCGAGGGCCACAATGGGTTCTTAAACTGGACCGGAGGGCTGGAACAAAAGCATGGATGGAGTGTTTGTGTGAACTAATATAAATTCAAAGTAAACATCATTACATAAAAGGGTACGGTCTTTTTTTTTTTTTAGTTCTATTCATTTCAAACGGGCCGGATCCGGCCCGCGGGCCATAGTTTGCCCACGGCTGGATTAGACTAATGTTCAAATTATTTCACCAGTCCTGAATCAATACCAGATACCACAGGGTAAAAAAAGCTTAGATATGTAATTAGCAGCATGGAAGTTCTTTTGAACCCTAAAACATATCATCAAAAACATTTTTACTATTCCTAGAAAAGCTACTCACTGTACTTTTCTTCCTCTTATTTCTGATTCTTAAATATGGTATGTCTTCTTGTTTGAAGCCTGATAATATGACAATCAAGTTTTTGTTGTAGGGAATATTTTATTATTCAGATATATTCATTAAACTTATGAACTAGGTTCTTCTGTGTAGCTAACTCTAAACTCATGGAATTTTACGTAAATGAATATATATCTTCAACTCATTTATAACTGACTAGAGGCCGGTGTATGAATTTGTGCACAGATGGGGGCGCCGGGATGCAATCAGCCTTCCAGGTGAGCGGTGGAAGGCCCTTGCCGGCCCGGAATCTGGATCCGTCCCTCTGACATTCACGCTGGTTGTTGGGAGCCTCCTGGTGGCCGATTTTATATTGTTTCTTCCTTGTGGAGTGTCTAGGGAGGGGAAGCAGCCCCGGTGCCCAAGGCCAACTTCCAGGAGGCCGGCAGCACTGTCAGGATGGTGCTGGTGGCGCTGGTCCATCAGTGCCTGGCCTGTTTTCTGGAGATTGGACCTGCAGGACTACTGAGGGAGTGAGTGTCTGCTGTCGGGCTGGTGGGCCACCGGGATGGGTTGGTCAGCTGAGCAGCGCTCCCGCTGTGGGAGTGCACTGACCACCAGGGGGCAGCTCCTGCGTTGAGCGTCTGCCCCCTGTTGGTCAGTACGTGTCATAGTGACCAGTCATTCCGGTCGTTTGGATCGTTCAGTCGCTTAGGCTTTTATATATATAGATTAGTGAAGCAGTTGGGAAGTACTGCTACCCTGTTATCTACCCAGATGCATTGAGGCAGGTATTAATCTCTCTGTTTTAGTGCACTTAGTTGTTAACTTCTGAGTTTAGCTGGATTATCTTCAGAGACTTTTTGAATTTTAAAACTTGTCTGAATGTAAGTTCTTTTTCCAAATTCTGAAATACTAGAAACTTTTTTTTTCAGAACTTTTCTATATCTTTCTACCTTACTTATTTGATGCTATGGATTCTTCATCAGGATTTAGAGAATAATCATGCTTTCCTAAATAAAGAGGGTGTTATGAAACTTCATAAATGGACACTTTAGCATTGTTGAGTAGAATTGTAGATGGTGTGTTATTGGGTAGGGATGCTATGTCTGCCTAATACACATTTTCATTTTATTGGGTATTTGCTAAAAGTGGGTAATTTAAATTACCTACCTGCAATTTAATTCTTGTAGATCTCTGGTTTTTAATCTTGCAAGTGGATAGTAAACATTTAAATGAGACTAAGAATTGGTATGTAATTTACATTTTTAGCAATTAGGTATTAAACTCTTACTATATTACTCATGGGTGTTTGTTACAAAGTAAATGTAGTTTTTAGCACTTTTTTCCCATAATTCATTCAGATTGTAGCAGCTACACAGAATTTAGTTTTCACAGTGTACATAGATAATTTGCAAAGAATAGTTAAGGAAAGGACACAAAAAATCATTTAGCCACATGATCTTAATCATGGGGCATGGAGCCTCTCAGAAGGATTATTCTAGTTTTAACTTAGTGACTAAGTTTTTCCAAGAAATTTCTCGACAGTTTATTTTATTAATTACTTACCTTTCTTGATTATTTTGGGGTATTTGACTTTCTAAGGGCTTTAGCAACTTTCGTTTGTCCCAAATTTTTGTGTTTCTTTCCTACTTGGGTGCATTTGACATCTTTCTGGAACTTCTTTGACTTCTATGATACATATTCTTCTCTGAATCTATGTTCAGGTTAGTTTTCCCTTCTTTAGCAGCTACGGTCACTTGTTGCAATTGAACTCCCATCCTGTGTAGGGACTGTCTGGAGGGCATCACATTAAGGTTTATGCAGAGATGTGAAGTAATCTTGCTCAGATCTATGTGTTGTTCATTACTGGCCCCCAAAATGGAGGCCTCCTTGCTGCTAGAGAAAAGATCAAATATCTGTTTCTTGGGACGGTTGCACATCAAAAGAAGTTTCAAGCAAAAGTCAAATGAACAGATGAAGATAAAATAGGCTTTAATTTATTATAAAAACTAGAGGCCCATTGCAGGAAGATTCCTGTAAAAATAAGGCTTCCTCAGGCCTATTCCTGCAAGAATAGGGCTTCTTGCGGCCGGAGCAAAGCAGAGAAGGGAGCTCCCTTCCCGCTGCTCGCTCCCTTCTCCGCTGCCTCACTCACTCCAGTTTTCGCTACCTAAGATCCAC
>NW_005871056.1:2075976-2077099 GCF_000147115.1 Myotis lucifugus
CTCCCTTCCCCGCTGCCTCGCTCCCTTCTACGCTGCCTCACTCCCTCCTGTCTCCGCTGCCTTCAGCTCCGCTCACGTCTCCGTTGCCTCGGCTCCCTCCCTTCTCCGCCGCTTCGCTCCCTTCTGCTGTGCTTGGCTTCCTTCTATGCTGTCTTCAGTCTTCGCTCCATGCCTGCATATGCAAATTAACCACCATCTTTGTTGGGTTAATTTGCATAATCACTCTGATTGGCTGGTGGGCGTAGCGGAGTGACACCAATTTGCACGTTTCTCTTTTATTAGTGTAGATTAGCATCAGAAAAGAGATGCTTCATGAACCACTAGCATAGTTCACTCAGGAACCCAACCTAGACATGAGAGAAAGTGGTAACTCCAAAGAGGATTAGGAAGAATCATAAAACAGCTGAAGTGTCCAAAAACCATTCTAATCTGAAGTCAAACCACCATTAATGCTCTTAAGAAGACTCACGAGGGGTATTTTTCTGTTTCCATGTCCTGTGCCTCCATGCTTGCGGTGTTCTTCCTGTCCAGTCTCTCACACATTCTCTTAGCCACATTCGTCTTCATCACCCACAGCACCAGTACTCAGACTAGTAAAGATCTCTATTTCTGAACACCTACTACTTGCCCGGCACTGTTCTTGGTGCTTTCACATATCTCATCTTGATCTCAAGGTCAGTGTTACTGTCCCTCCTTAACAGAGGAGGCAGTCACTTACCAAGATCACACAGCTAGCAATTGTGCAACATGAATTTGAACACAGGCTTTTCCTTTCAGTTTTGAGATTTTCCTGTGTCACTTTATTATGATGTGCTTTTCTCTTTCCTGTAATCTCCATTCCTTAAAGATTATTCCCACTTAGTAGAGTTGCTCAAATGCTATTTTCTTTGTTATTTCCCTATTCAAAAAAACAGAGTCACTCTGTTGCATTTCCTCAATTTTGAATTCAAGCTCTTTCCAATCCTGCCCCACTGTTTTCCTGTTCCCAACTGGCAATACTTGGTGTACTGTTCTTTCTGATGACTAATTACTATACTGAGCTGTACACCTGGAATACTCTGTGCTGTCTATGCCTTCATATATTTTCTTCTGATTTGGTTACCTTTTCCATTGATGTTGCATG
>NW_005871056.1:2077199-2098431 GCF_000147115.1 Myotis lucifugus
ACCCTCCTGCTGATCCGTGATCCTGTCGTTATGCGGTTGGTCATTATGCTTCACAGTGTAACGACCATTTGCATATTACATCTTTATTATATAGGATTGTGCATTGCATTGCTATGTATTTGATCTATGGCTTATTGTGATTGTATATTTTGTCTTATAAACAACTATTTAAGTTCCTTTCAAGTTCATAGTCTGCCCTTTTCTATTTTACATGACCTCAAAGAACCTGGTAGACATTTTGATCCAGACTATTTAAGCCAGCGGTTCTCAACCTGTGGGTCGTGACCATCGGAAAACACATATAGCATATTAGATATTTATATTACGATTCATAACAGTAGCAAAATTACAGTTATGAAGTAGCAACGAAAATAATTTTATGGTTGGGGGTCACCACAACATGAGGAACTGTATTAAAGGGTCGCGGCATTAGGAAGATTGAGAACCACTGAAAGCAATACTGACTAACTTGTTCCATTCGAAGTCTACATTTTAATTAGATAAAATTAGCAATGTGGTCATGTAAAATAATTTAAATGATATTTGCATTAAAAAGATTTTTTTAAAAACTTGGTAATAATGTCACATTCTAGTCCTATAAACAAATGGACTAAAACAGACCACTCCCCCACCCTAAATACATAGATTATAATTCATTTTGCTTAAAAATTGTTGTATTCACTATGTGGTGACATTAAGCATATGGAAAACATTTGAAATATTTAGATGTTGAAGGGTATTGCTTCCCTCTGTGATAGAATAATTTCCCTTTTCTCATCCTTTTTTCCTGAACATGTAAGTCCCATCAATGCCATAAGTTGCACGGCAAATACAGACTTGCACTAAAACCCGAAGCAGTCCTTGCACCTCTCAGAGATGAGAGTTTGAGGTAATTCTTAGAATTGTGCTAGTCATTTCAATTCTGTCTTTTCTTTTTCCAGGTTTCCTGAAATGCAGTTTTTCCGACAAGAAAATGTGAGAAAAATTCTTACAGATGTTCTTTTCTGTTATGCTAGAGAAAACGAGCAGTTGCTTTATAAACAGGTAATGAAAATATCGTACAGGTGGCATCCATTGACTCAAAATTTTCTATACAGCTTGACAAATGATAGAGCAATAATGTAGCCTTTATTGTATCCAGAGTTGTGTCATAATAGTACAGCAATCAAAGGGCTGCTTGTCAGCTGCACGGTGAGAAAAGTAAGCTCATTGAGGCACATATGCTTCTTCCTTATTATAAGACATTTCACCAAATTGTCTTCTATAAGGCATTCAATCTTTTCTTTCAACTTTTGGGAGTTTGTTTATAAACAACATCTTTGAAGCCAATCTAGTAATAAAACTTTTCAGAGTTGTATGTATAAATATTGTTTCTATGTACAGCATTTATAAATATGCGACATGCTGTGTAAAAAATAAAGTATCCTTTTACTCTTTAAAACTTACCAGTAATATAACTTCAGAAAGTTCCTTTAAATTTTTTGAAATTTATATAATATTCTTTCTGATCCTGATATTTGATTCATTCCCATTATTAAAGTAAAGAAAGTTGTTGGATTATTTTTATTGAAATGTAAATTATTTACTTAATATATAAGGAAATATGTAGGTTTCTCTTGAACTTATTGTAATCCAATAAAAATACATCAAGTTGAGCCCTGGCCAGGTGGCTCAGTTGGTTGAAGCATTGCCCTGTATACCAGAAGGTTGCGGTTCCATTCCTGGTCAGGGCACATACCTAGGTTGGAGCACATACGGGAGGTAACCGATGGATGTTTCTCTCTCACATTGATGTTTCTCTCTCTCTCTCTTTCTCTCTCTCTCTCTCCCTTCCTCTCTCTCTAAATCAATAAAAACATTTTCTTGGGTGAAAATTTAAAAAAGAATACATCAAGTTGAATATGTTTATGTCTTTCTCAAAATGTACATCAAGAGGGAATTCAAACTGAATTAATAAATTCTCTAATAATCAAAAGTTATGACATGTCCAATTAACAACCACCTAATTTCAGTGTAATATAACAGAAAATATTCATATGGTAAAAGCAATGTATTTAATTTGAAGAAAACTTGATCCGTTTAAAGATAATAAACCAAGTCATATTACACTTGTCCTAAATAATACATTTGTTATTGAGTGCATAGAATACCCAAAGGAACTAATTTTATCTTAGTTTTAATATTAGTAATATGTCTTTTTTTTAATTAGTAATATGTCTTTATATTAATTACATGGTAATTCCATGAAATACAATTACATTATATAAATCACTGTTTAGAATGGGAAATGGAAAAAAAATATATCCCATTCACAATGCCAACCAAACTATAAAATAATCTAGAAATAAATTTAATATAGGCAAAAAAGCTATATGAAGAAAGCTATAAATGTATTAAAGTACATAAAGCCAGACTTGAATAAACAGAAAAGTGATACATGTTTTTAGATGAGAAGACATTAAATAAAATAAACTTCTTACCAGATTGATGTGTAAATATAGTATCATTACAGTGATAATCTAAGTGAGAGATGTGATTTTTAAAAAACTGGACACATTTATTTTAAATTTAGTGCCAAAAAGCTTTACACTAAATTTCATGTACATAATGTAGCTTAATTGATTAAGAGCACTTGTCTAGGTGCATATCCCTTTATTTGAATCTCAGCTCCACCATTTACTAGCTACATAGGCAATTTACTTACTTAACTTTTCTAATCCTTAGTTTCCTTATCTATTAGAGGAGGGCAATAATAGCATTAACTTTGTAGACTTAAAAATAACTAGTTCTCACTAAGCGTTCATGTTGGTAGTTGTGGTGTTATTATTATTACTAGAGGCCCAGTGAATGAAATTCGTGCCCTTGGGGCGGGGGGTCCCCTCATCCCGGCCTGTGCCCCCTCACAGTCCAGGAGCCCTCGGAGGATGTCCGCCCTATGGGGAGCGGGCCTAAGCCATCAGTCGGACATCCTTAGCGCTGCCACGGAGGTAGGAGAGCCACTGCCACTGCCACTGTGCTCGCCAGCCATGAGCCTGCATTGAGCGTCTGCCCCCTGGTGGTCAGTGTGCATCATAGCGACCGGTCATTCTGCTGTTTGATCGGTTTGAATATTAGCCTTTTATTATATAGGATTATTATTACTATTAACTATATCAGAGTTGCCAGAGAATTTAGGGGAAAAGAAGAGTGGCAAAGGGAGATATGAACATTTCTATAAATATTCTGTGATCAAACCACTGTGACAGTAGTGTAGAAATCGAGAGTAGATCACCAGAACAAACTAAGATGGGTCTTGTTATGTATGCAATCGTAATATAAGATAGGACATTTTTATTGACTTGCTATATTTAGCTTTCCATCTAGAAAAAAGATTAAATTATACTTTTATTGGAGAACAAATTCCAGATGGAGTAAAGATATAAATGTAAAAACAAGAATTAGACAAGTATACCAGGAAAAATTTTGGAGAATTTTTTTTACAATCTGTGTAGGAAAGGCTTTCCCAAGCAAGATATCTGGAAGTTATATGCAAAGTTACAACACTAAAAACAAACAAACACCAAAAAGGGAGACTGGGGGAAATTAAATCTCTATCAGTATAGCATTTTTTGGAAGCAAATAAAAGAAAATCCCATTTCAAATGACTTAAACGCTAAGGATGTTAGAATCATATTTTGCAAGAAGTCTGGGGGCAGAATGATTTTGCAGCATTAGTTCCATAGCTCAGGCTCTTTACCAATGACCCAGGTTTATTTCTATTTTCCAATTCTCCTCTTCTCGTTGTGCTGGCTTTTATAATGAAGTCTATCCCCACATTGTCTCTTCTCCTCTCCTCTTTTGAATACTTGAAAATACTTCACAGTAAAATATTTGGTAGCAAATCAAGTCAGAATAAAATTATCCCAAAATACAGATATGTTTTCCTTTAGAGAAAGAAAAATCTAGATTGAAGATTGAAGAAGTCTTAAAATAATGGAAACAAGTTCCACTGACAAAGAACAAAAACATAATAACTGCACATGCCATCATTTGTGATATATGTAGCCCTCTGCATTTTTAAGGAAGACTAAAGAGGAATAAGGAAGATCAGATTCTTGATAATTTAGACAAAGTCTATCAATTATTGGATTAGAAAGTATTAGCTTACTCCTGGGTATCAGTTAATAAGACTTAATTACTCCCTGTACATGTTTAAAATCTCATAGATTTTTTTTACACAGAAATAAAACCTTCTGTAGAAGGACTGAACATTTAGCCAGATCAAATTTAAGAAAAAACCTTGAGTTTTATCACAAGCTGTTTAAAGCTATTATTTTGTACTAGGTGACACCCCGTTTAACATCGACCATATTGTTAATAGTTATGGGATTTTATTGAATTAATGAGACTGTTATCATGTAGTAGAATGTCTTGCTGAGTTAATTGAAACTGCAGAGATTATATAAATGGTATTAATGAACTTTGACTGCCTGATGCCTCAACTTTAATAAAGACTGCTTGGTGGGCTAAATGAACACAGGCAGATAAAAGAACAGGTTCAATTTTGTGAGCCTACAGGCTGTTGATGAAGAAAACTTCGTTACCTTTATTTTCCGATGTCATGAGTTCGGAGTGCAGTGACTGCTAACGATCCAGCAGGGATAAAGGCTTGAAGCAAGCAGAAATGCTTACAGTGTCTATGGCAGCAAAATACACATTTTGGGAACCAAGAAGTATACTGACACTACATTATTTGTATTATGTTTTGTCAAATTTACAGCATATTGAATTTATGATGATTCTGTCCAGATAATTCTCTTTTCCTTTAGAGATGTCTGTATACTTGCCACTTGCAATTATTTTCTGGGTTTTAGTAGTCTAGAATTGAGAGTAAAGCCAACAGTCTCTTCCAAGTCTATTCAAGAAAATATCCGTAGTTTAGTTGGAATGCAACAATGAATTGGTAAAAGTTGTCTTCAATGTTATTAATTTTTATTATATATAAAGAGCACCCTATTTATTGATGTGAAATATTGAAATATGACTTAGTGTTATTCTTTTCCATTTTTTATATTGTAGGTCAACTTTTACCAATTTGTTGCTTTGTTGAGTGGTAGATATTTCATTTATTCAGTCACTGTGTAGTGAGTGGTTTTTATGTGTTGAGCCTATAATAGGAGCTGGGTTTGTGTGTGTGTGTGTGTGTACACACTAGTATGTCTTGTTCTCTAGGCTGCAAGCTTCATAATGGTTAGGAACTTGCCCACTTTATTCACTTTTGTGTTGTCAACACATCATAGGTAGTTAATAAATAATTTTTGAAATAAACAAAGACAAATGATGCCTGAACAAATAGAGAATGTGGAGAGAGTAGTATCACAGAAACTAGAGGGAAGAGAACATTTAAAGAAGGTGAGAGATGCATTTAAACAATAAATCTTTCTTATTAAATTAGCCATAATTAGTTAGAAGATATATTGAGGGAAAAAGACCCATTTAGAATCACTACCACTACCAACAACAATAAAAACCTAGTAACAAACCCAGTAAAAATTATGCAGTTCTACAAATTTTTGGATTAGAAAATCTGGTGTTCTAAAAATGTCAATTTTCTTCAAATTAATTTTAATGCAATGCCAATAAAAATTGCAGTATTTTGTTTATAATTTATGTATTGAAGTTCCCTTGGATGAAAAAATTTAGAATAGGCAAGATAATTTTGAGAAAAAAAGGATAGATAGTATGGATGAATAGAATAATGAACAGGTCTTTACAATAATAAAATTATTTAAAAAAAAACGTATTTGATTTTTTTTTCAAGCACACCTTTTACTTTGCTCTCGGGACCCTAATAAACAGCCCAAGAAGGGAAATGGAGAAGACTCACCATCTCCTCTGAGATAGCATTTATTGTGTGTGTGTGTGTGTGTGTGTGTGTACACTAAAGTTCTTATTAAGAATATTCAAACCAATGGAATACTAGTAAAATCCCAGATCAAAATGAGAGCTAAATATTCAGTTTATGGTAAAGATGACATTTCAGAACTCTTGGGAGAAGAGGTGTGTTATTCAATAAATGGTGCTCACTTAATAAATTAGTGAAAGGTTCGGAGGGTGGCTGGGGTTGCACACCTATGACATGAGGCCATAACGCAGCGGTTCTCAACCTGTGGGTCGCGACCCCTGAAAATACATCCTGCATATCAGATATTTACATTACGATTCATAACAGTAGCAAAATTACAGTTATGAAGTAGCAACGAAAATAATTTTATGGTTGGGGGTCACCACAACATGAGGAACTATTAAAGGGTCGCGACATTAGGGAGGTTGAGAACCACTGCATGTATCAAAAGAACTTTTATTTCAAGCACCTGGCTGCAGGTGGGCTGAGTCCGAAAAAGGAATCAGCAGTAACTGAAGGGAGAGGCAGGTTTTTATTAGCTTCTGCTGGTTGCAAGCAGTTCTGCTGATGTACAGAGCTTGACTGGCATGTCCTGTCCTTGGCTCCTCCCGGCGCCAGATGTCCAGTGGTAGGCTATGCTGTGCTCGAGGCTGCACTGAGAGCTTTCTGCAAGATATCTGCTAAGCACAATAAGTTTCCTCTGCCCATTTTATTCTCTTTAACCCTTTCAATTAGTTTAGCTCATTTTGAGAGAAAAATACATATTTAATCTTCAGGTCAAAATTAAAGACTAGATAATTAATTTTTTAAAAAGAAAACTAAAACTATATAACAACCATTGGTGAAATTTGATAGGATTTTGTTAAAATTAGTTTTTGTTAAATTTGATGGGGTGACATTGGTTAACAAGATTATATAGGTTTCTATGACATCTCATCGGTATATTCCATTGTGTGCCCACCACCCAAAGTCAGATCTTCTTCCATCTCCATATATTTGACATTCTACCCCCAATCCCATCCCTCTGGAGATAAGTCAGACATAAAAGTCAAGAACTATATGATTTCACTCATATATAGGCTATAAAACTGAAAGCAACAAATGAACAAATAAGAAAGATAAACAAAAACCTCATATACACATACAGGATTTAGAAAAAAAAAAAACCACTCCAAATATAAGAGAGGATTTGTGAGATGGTGGTATCTATGCTCATAACTAAGGGAATTCTTTTTGAAGAGTAGCTTAATAGTATAGATCAGACTTTAACAATATCTTTCATCATTTACATAGAAATTCTGCTTCTAGATACTTTATCCTGAGGAAACCATCAAAAATAGGCAAAACAAACAAACAAGCAAACAAAAATTACCACAAGGATATCTATCACAGTTTTTTATTTCTTTTGTTTTTTGGTCCTTCTTTCTTTCCTTCCTCCCTCCCTCCTTCCATTCCTCTTTCCTCTCCTCCCTTTCTTTTTTTCATTCCTTCCTCTTTTCCTTTTCTTTTTTGTTTTTTCTTTCACATGGTTTTCTACAATAAGTAGCTATTGCTTTGATGATTAAAATTATTGTTCTTAGTTTTTGGAATAATGAGATTTTTCCAGGAGAATAAAGCCCTAATGATGATTTTAAAGCATAATTAGCAACACAATTCCATTCTTTCTGAGTCTCTACCATGTTCTTCTAAAGCAGGGGTGGGGTACGTCTGGCCTGTAGGCCATACATGGCTCATGAAATAATTTGGTCTGGTCCAGCCAAGGGATTAGGAGGGTGAGTTAAATGTTTGACCAAATATAGCAGGCTAATTTTTAAGTTGATAATTTTGTATGGCCAGCGAATGATGTTATAAATATCCAAATGGCCCGTGGCAGAAAAAAGGTTCCCCACCCCTGTTCTAAAAGATAGTTTTTTCAAAATTTGTTTAGTAAGGACATGGTTACCTAAAAAAAGATCGCTATATGGTAATTTGTCCTCATTAACAAGTAAGTTGTCAATGGAACATAAATTATTTTGTAAGAATATCATCAAGTTCTTCTTAGAGTTTACTTCCATATTATTTTGTGATAATCACTAAGTTCCTGAGAATAACACAGTACTACTAGATTGTGCAGAAGGCTGTGTGACTATCCTGTAATAGGAAGTCATCTCTGATTTCACCAGCAAAAACTGTTTCTTCTCTCTGTATATTTTATTCTTATTTCCTGTAAAGGTAGTTTTTTTGTCTTGTCTTTTTTATAAAAGACTATCCATAGTTATTAAGCAAAAGGGAAATGGTAATTTACTCACTTTCAGAGGCATAAAAGTGTGTAATCTATTTTTAACTTGCTAAAATATGTGTGTGATTTTTAATGCGTAAGAGGAAAAATCATCTCAATTAGCAAGGCAGGTCACTAATTTGGAATGCCTTATTTCCCCACAATAATGGATTTTATAATACCTTTTAAAGACAACTTAGTAGCAAATATATCTTTTTGTGTCTGCCTATTCATATAATTCACAGGTGAACACCAATATAAAGAACAAGAATCATATTGATGAAATCACTAAAGGTTGATAAGTAACCTTATAGTTGAAATTAGACAGGAAAAAATTTAGGTACTCTTCAGATTAAACAATTTGAAAATCATAATTTCAAAACTTTATTTTCCGTTATACCAGCTAAAGGTTCTTTCTTTTATTATCCAACATTTCCAGTTAGCTGACTTCAGCTCTTCCTAAATCTACAGACATCCTAATTTTGAGCCATTATATAATGAAAACATTGGGTGTAATTTCCTTAGGTCTATGGTTCTTAGTTGCCCTTCTTACTGCAGATCTTTACACTGTAGCTCATGATTATAATTTGCATAAATGAAATTCATATTTATGAGTACAGATCTTGAAGCAACTGACAGGTGCAAGGTTGTCTACCATGCCAATTTATTGTTTGTTGTGTCATTTAAAAGAGAACTGCTCTCCATGTTTTAAAGCAGAATACCATGCTGTGGTTGAATTGGAACCAAAATCTAAAACGAAATAAAAGTCTCATCTTGTAGCCTTTCATTTTTATGCTTTTCTATTATGGAAATGTTGGTAGCAGGGACTAGTTGAAAAAGCATTTAACTGGGCTTATTCTGTCCACTAGTAGACTCTAAACATCCAACCCTTTCATTTCTCTTGCTCTTATGTTTCAGGGCATGCATGAGCTCTTAGCGCCTATAGTCTTTATCCTCCACTGTGACCACCAAGCTTTTCTTCATGCCAGCGAGTCTGCTCAACCAAGGCAAGTTTTTATATGAGCTCCATCTGTTTTTCAAGGCCTGCTGTAATCTTTTCTTGCCTCAAAATTTTTTAACTTGAAGGTACTTTTGTAAATTATAAACATGTGGTTGTGTTTCATGTGGCTGATTGTTAATTCCACTTAGTTGCATTAACATGGTTAATAGTTGTAATCTCAGTTCAGCTATGGGCAAATTTGGAAACATAAATATCTTTGCAAACCTTAAATGTATACCAAAGAATGACATAATTAATGGATCAAGAAGAAGAAATTTTTGTTGTAATGACAAAGTGCTCGATTGATTGTATTCATATATATTATCTTCTAATGCCCCATTCTTTTACTACAAGCTGTGTGGGAACCTTGTCTGGGAGATACTTACTCCAAGTTTGAGTCAGTTCAATTCATAAGAGAAAGGAACTAAAATCTAAAATGAAATAAAAGTCTCATCTTGTAGCTTTTCATTTTTATGCTTTTTTTAATTATGCAAACTTCTAGTCTAGCTTTTGAGATACATTAAACTTAGTCTTTCCAGCAAATAACTTTAGTAATTGTATTTAACTTAAGCTAGTAGTAAGAATTTATTTTCTAACTTAAGATACCCTAACTGGAGAAGCAACTAGGAAGCATTTTAGGAACAGAGAGCAAAGGATTATAAAACTTTGTCAGGGATATTCCACACTAGTCCAGCTATATGCAGGAAAGAGAAAGAAAACACACAATATCTTTATTAATCAAATGTAGCCATCCATTTTGCTGAACATAGACTAGGGCCTTTGTTAAATTAACTTCTGTTTACTATATTACACATTAGTATTGTCTAGTTCCTTTTGAGTTTTTTTTAAATATATTTTATTAATTTTTTACAGAGAGGAAGGGAGAGGGATAGAGAGTTAGAAACATCGATGAGAGAGAAACATCGATCAGCTGCCTCCAGCACACTCCCTACTGGGGATGTGCCCGCAACCAAGGTACATGCCCTTGACTGGAATCGAACCTGGGACCCTTGAGTCCGCAGGCCAACGCTCTATCCACTGAGCCAAACCGGTCAGGGCTGAGTTTTTTTAATTATACTGAGTTTTACAACATCTGTCTGTAGTAACCATGTCTTAATTACCTTTGTTTAGTAATTTTAAAGAATGATAAGGATGAAGTTAGTATGAGATTCTGTTTTCATGTTAGTTTTACCTTTGTTAAAACATGTAGGTGGAATATACTTAATAGGAAAGTAAAGATGATTGAAAAAATAGCTTTTAAATGAGTTGAACATGCTTCTTTAGCTATTTCAATCCACTAAAATGTAAAAGCAACACTAAAATAGATTTGTAAGAGGTGCTGTCACTGATTAATTTATGTTGAAATGTAGTAAAAATGGAAGTCATTAAAAAAAAAAGTTAATGTTTTGATATGACGAGTAACCGTATATTTTTGGGCGTTATTTTGGAAATAAGTAATAGATTTTGGAGCAATCAATGTATTCTAGATCAGGCACATTCAATGAATATGTTGTCACATTTGTATTTGTTATTTGGAATAATTAAATAGTTATTTCATTGTGGTACAGGCAAGGCAGCTAATTTGTTCTTTATATTTAGAGAAAGGAAGGATTTCATTTGTTAATGGAATTGCTCTTTTACATTAAAAAATAATTTTTTAATTTGCACATTATATGTAAGTTGGCTTGTAAATATAGAGTAAGGTGACCTTTGAATCACCTTCTGTTACAAAATTACACATTTTGATTTGTATGTATTGTTTTTTTAAGTGAGGAAATGAAAACGCTGTTGAACCCTGAGTATCTGGAACATGATGCCTAGTAAGTACAGATACTTTCTGATATTTTTATTTTTTATACCATATTTACTTTAGTGAAGGTTTAACAACATTATATTATTTTTCTACATTTTAGTGCGATGTTCTCACAACTTATGGAAACTGCTGAACCTTGGTTTTCTACTTTCGAGCATGATAGTCAAAAGGTAAATCATATAGTACAGATCTTTTCAGTATGTTTGAAGGAGCAAATAATTTCCGTAAGTAATGACATATCATCAGAGAATAAAAGCCATTATCCTATATAATAAAAGGCTAATATGCAAATTGTCCCCTTGACCAGGAGTTTGACCAGGAGTACGACCAGGGGGTGGGGTTGGCAGCCAACTGCCTGCTGGACCCCACCCATGCACGAATTTGTGCACCGGGCCTCTAGTCATTACTTTAAAAAAGAAAATATGAAAATACCTGTGGAATAAGATTGAACTGGGATTTAAACTATATCTCTAATAATATTGGCAGATATATACAAAGGTAATACAAAAATTTTTGTGTAAATAAGTGGAAACTTCTTTTATACATGTATATAATATTCATGCAATGTAACTTACTTAAAATTATTATAAATTTTTAATAAAGTGCA
The DNA here is from genome assembly GCF_000147115.1 of Myotis lucifugus. Classification (NCBI taxonomy): domain Eukaryota; kingdom Metazoa; phylum Chordata; class Mammalia; order Chiroptera; family Vespertilionidae; genus Myotis; species Myotis lucifugus. Next base: position 2,088,761 of record NW_005871056.1, read on the forward strand.
TTTATCTACCTGATCTGTTGCTATCCTAGTGAGTTGATAGACATATTATTAACTAAAGTGCATAGATAAACTTTGTAACAAATAGGCTATTTTACTTTTACTATGCATCACTATGGAATTTACACATTTAGCATCAAACCATTTTTTCTTACTTTCTCGTATTCTTATTTTTTAATTATAAGTTTTACTATGATATAATTAATATACTGTAACATTCACCTTTTTAAAGTGTACATTAGTGAGTTTTATTTATTCATTTATTTAATTTTAAATTTTGTTTTATTGCTTAAGGTATTACAAAGAGTATTATATATGTCTCCTTTTTTTCCCCTTCTTGACATTCCCCCGGCATATTCACAAGATTGTGCAAATATCCTCGCATCTAATTTCAAAACATTTTCTTCACCTCAATAGAAAATCCTATACCCAATAGCAGTCACTCCCCATTCCCTCTTCCCAGAGCCTCTGCTGTTACTAATCTACTTTGTATTTGTACTTGCCTCTTCTGGACATTTCATACAAGTAGAATTATACAATATGTGGCCTTTATGACTTACTCCTTTCCTTTAGCATAATGTTTTCAGTGTTCATTCATGTTGTACCATGCATCAGTACTTCATTCCTTTTAGTGGCTGAATAATATTTCATTGTGTGGATATACCACATTTTGTTTAACCATAAATCAGTTGATGGACATTTGGTTTTGTTTCACTTTTTGCTTGCTATGAATATTGTGTACAAACTTTTGTGTGAACAAAAGTTTTTTGTTCTTTTGGCCTTTCTCTAGGCATGAAATTTCTCAATTGTCTGTTATTGTAAACAAACATATATGCTAACCTAGAGATCATTCTGATATTTTCATTTTTATTATACAATATTGGAAACATTGCAAATTATTCTGGCAAGGTATGTTAAGAGTTTGGGGCACATTATGTTTTATATGATTAATTTATTTTATATTGGTATAATTGATTGCATTCTGGTTAGAAACCATGTATTAGTCAGTCACTTCATTCCATCTCTTAAAAAATGAAATGGCTAACTAATGCTTTTTATGCCTTTGGTCTAGGTCAGGGCAAACTACTGCCTGCAAGCCAGTTTGGCCTGCCATCTGTTTTTGTACAGCTTGTGACTTAAAATGGCTTTTACATTATTAAATGGTTGAAAAAATATGAAAAGAAGAATAATAATTTGTGTCAGATGAAAATAATATGGAATTCAATTTCCATGCCCATAAAGAAGTTTTATTGGGATACAGCCATGCCTGTCTGTTTACTTGTTGTCTGTGGCTGCTTGCACGTTACAACAGCAGAGTTGAATTGTTGCAGCACAGACTGTATGACCTGTCAAGCCTGAAATATTTACTGTCTGGCTCTTTACAGGGAAAACTTGCCAACCCCTAGCCTCGGTGATAAAGTCTCCCTTCAGCAGAACTTGTTACCTTTTGTAAGGGAGATTAGAGCAGAAACTTGCTGTCACTGTATGTGATGAACTACACATGTTGTGGAACAATAACTTTATATTCTTGGCAAGTGATTTGATGAAGTTGTAGACTTATGTGAACATCAGAATTTTGAGCAGAGAGTATTTGAATACATTTAATACAGGCATCATGATTATTTTATACAGTGGTCATTTTGTATTTTACAACTTGTTCACTGTATCTGAGAAACTGAGTGATAAACATGTAAGTTACCACTTTTCTTAGTTTTACCTACTTATGTTGATATCACTGAGTCAAGTTCATGAAAATGACTAAGATAATGCAAAGAAAGGCATTCATTTTATCAGTGAACACATAGATGCTGTGACCTCTGAACATTTATATTAATTACTTTCATGTCAGTGAGTAAAATATTCCTTAAAAGCATGTCTAATGAATCCCTTTTTATTATTTTCTGATTCTCTCACCTTTTTACAAAGAAGTTCGAGAAGTTAATATACCACTCCCATATCTAGTTCTTCTAGTTCCTTTGAAAATTCAGTTATATCATTTGCTGCTTATTTCAGCAGAAATGTTTTTCCTTAGACTTGTTTGATGAAGAAAGCAGTGCATTGGTTTACATAAAGGCATAAAATCATTATCTTGTTGCAGTTTGTGGACTGGCTCTGCTCTGCAGAACACATTGACTGCTTAATAAATGGTTAGAAAAATTTTCTAGTTTTATTGGTAGTTGTGGCTGTCCCATTTGATCGTATTTGTTAAATGCAAACAGCATTCTTTATTATAAGAAATCCTGATGATAAGGAAGTATTTTATAATAGCTCTAGCTTCTCTTTTGATTTCACTGTTTTAGCACTTAAGTGATCTGGAATATTACTTTTGAGTTTCTTAAATGTAAGAGATTTTGTTATAAGTATTCTGAGCACAGAAGAAATATTTCAAGCTATAGTTTATATAAGCCTTATACTACACATGAGTCTATTAAGCATTTGAAAAATGGACTACATATGCTATTGATTTAATGATAACTCATTCTATTCCAACTAGAAATTGATTATATGATTTCATTAAGTTAAATATTTTTAAATAGCTTAATTTAGGATCACTTCCCTCCAAAGCCAGTGATCGTATATCTGTGGTAGTATGTGTATTCAAAACCCTCAGAAGAAGACTAGATACAGTGATCTGTCTTCCATGGGATTCTTAGCAACCCTGTGTGAGGTCAGTGCCTCCATCCCACACTGTATGGAATTCAGCTGCACAGGGTTCTTCAGGAAAGGAAAACTGCATGACCAAAATACATAAAATGTTAAATCGCTTGTTTTTAAAGAAAATTTGGCTTTAGAATAAACACTGTCTTTTGAATGTGAATACTATCTTACAATTGACACTCATTCAAAAAAAACCAACAAAACAAAACACTTATTTCAATTTAATATCAGTAGGAAAAAATTTTAACAAGAATTAAACTTTTTAATTAAATCTCCTTTAATTAAAAAATTTTAACAATTAAAATCTTTTTTTAATTTGAAGAGAATGTTAGCTATTACAAAATCAGAAAAAGGTGTCTTGGATGTATTATTTTTATAATAAATGACCCCAATATAGAGATTTCCTCTTCTCCTGTTTAAATAAATGAATACAAACCAATTGAATTATAAAAATTGTTACAGATTTATATCCTTCAGACCTCAAGACACTAGGGCAGACATGCAGGAAGTACAAAGGACACATTTCTTTTTTTAAAAAATGTATGTTTTTATTGATTTTAGAGAGAGGAAGGGAGAGGGAGAGAGAGATAGGAACATCCATGAGGGAGAAACGTCGATCGGCTGCCTCCTGCATGCCTCCTACTGGAGATTACGCCTCCCACCCGGGCATGTGCCCTGACCTGGAATAGTCACCTCCTGGTACATGGGATGGTGCTCAACCAGCTTAACCACACCAGTCGGACAGGACACATTTTAAGACCAGAAATGATCCTGGAAAGACAGATGGAACCCCTTCCAAGATACGTTTCTTTGTACTAACACATGCTCCTTCTCTCCTCTGTGGTTTCTACCAGTCTGATTAGTCATGCTCTCATGTAGAATTCTCAGTTATTTTCTCTGTAGTCCTCCCCTCCCAACTATGAGGGCAAGAGCTTTTACCTTATTTTTGTGCCCCTATATCTGGTCCAATGATGAAAAGATGATGTTAATCTTAGAGATCTCACAGTTTAGGAGGCCAAGATGTAGTAAAGGAGACTGTGGTAGTAGAGAAGAAGATAATGAAATAGGACTTGATCCTCATTTTTAAATATACTTGGGAGCTCTTCTGTGGAAACACTGGGGAGGGGATAAGAATGTCATCCCCAGGATCTGTAGAAGTGAGAATTCTATAGCCTCACTAATGAATGAGAGGCCTTAGAAACCAGGCTAAATAATTTGGTGGGGTTTTTTCTTGAGTAAAAATGATGGGGAGCTATTAAAATGTTTAAGGAGGGCAATTTGGCATGGTCTAATATCTGCTTCAGATAGATCACAGGCATTTTGGAAGATGGATTTGAAAGCAGACTAAATTAGGGACAGTGAGACCAGTTAGGAGGAGGGAACTAATTAGGGCTCCAAATCAGGTTATAACAGTATAGCTGAGGAAGAGGAGACATATAAGAATCCCTTGAGTGGTTCTGAGGAACTAAAATTGGTAAAATGGTGTTCCTATTGGAGGATGGGTTGAGGTATGCATGGGGAAAGGATAAACGTGTGTTTGAGCAGAAGATGATGAACTTAGTTGTGGGCCTACTGAATAAGACACCCTTTTAGCAATCTAAGACCTCTTGCCAAGATTTGAATGTATGGGGGAAACACTCGAGAGTTCTAGATTATGAATACAGATTAGAAAATCTATGGAAAAGGTTTTGGTTGAAACACTGTGGATGACTGAGATTATTCTGGGAATTGTGTGTAAGTAGAGAATAAAACTAAGACCAGAACTATGTGAAAAAGCAACATTTGTGAAGCAGAAACATAAATTTGAGCTACAGCAATAGACTGAGGATAAATGATAGGCAGACAATCATGAGTGATGCTATAAATCCCATTTTAGAGAGAGGTAGAAATCAAGGACAATATCAGTAGTTAGACATAAATGTTTGAGGAAACCATCAGATTTGAGGGGGTAGTTGAAGTTTTCATGAAAGCATTATAGGAGTTACAGTTATATCTTTCATACTGTGGAACGTGGGAGAAGATGTTGTACTTGGTCCATAGAAATTGTCTTGTGTGTTTTTTTAAATCAGCTAATTTTAGTCTGCTTAGCTATTTAAATTGATAAAGGACAATTAAAGAACATCTTATTTTCTAGTTTTAGTTTCCTTTATTTTCTGACTTTTTTATAGTTTTGAGAGCTCAAATTAAAAGTTTTCATTTGCTGTTTTTCATATTCTAGTTTTATGCCACAAGAAAAATGTTTTCATTAGAGTGTTCCTTTTAGGTACTATGGCTGATTAGATAGACTGCCCATGGACAAATAGACTACCGGCCACCACTACCTCTAGCCAGAATTATCTTGTAATGCGTAACATCACCAGAGAAATTGGTAAAGGGAGTACAGGTAGAAAGTATTTTAGAAGGCATTTTCTGGCCTTTATGTTCACAATCATCTTTATGATGATCAGCATGTGATTCTACATTATAAGCATTTGTCATTAAATGATTATTGATTCTATTTAGACTAGTTGTTGGTTCTTATTTAAACTCCAATTGATAAATGTATTCAGGAACGACGTCCACATATTTGTTAATTTCAAATTGAAATATAATACTTGTTGTATTTTTCTTGTTTTTAGGGGAAAGAAACACTGCTAACTCCCATCCCCTTTGCTAGACCACAGGACTTAGGGCCAACAGTTGCTATTGTTACTAAAGTCAACCAAATCCAGGATCATCTACTGAAGAAGCATGATATTGAGCTCTACATGCACTTGAACAGACTAGAAATTGCACCACAGATATATGGGTTGTAAGTATTAAAAGTTTACATTGCAGCTCTACCTAATTATGATTTATGACGATTTCCCTGTGTGTAGATTTATAAGAGTAAGAGCAAGAACTAACTGGTTCAGCTCCATTTCATTTCATATCTCATTTCTGTCCTATGTGCCAGGCTCTGTGCTCATAGCTTTTACATATGATATTTCACCTAATATCCCCACCAACCCTGGTAATTGTTACCACTTTGTTACAGAGGAAGAAACTAAGTCATAATTCAAATCCAAGCAGGATTGGCTCCATAATCTCCAGAGCCCAGTGCAAAATAAAAATGAATGGCCTCCTTTAAAAAATTAGTCAGAATTTTAAAATGGCACAGCAGCAGATCATTAAACCAAGCATTTTAAGAAGTATAGGGTTGCACAGGTCATACACACATGGAGCCAGCCCCGAACCCAAACAGTCCTATAATCTTTCCATTTTATTGTATGGTCTTCTGTTCTACCCTCAGAAGTGCATTTTGAAAAGTAAGTTCAATGCCCTTCACAGTGAACATAATATATTAATCTTCTTTAGCCACATAACTCTGTAGCAAAAAAATAGGGAGCTCCCTAGATATGTGTGTGTGTATTTGTATGTATTCATTCAGTGGCTTATAAGGTGAGTAGGCAAATTACAAAGATAGCAGTTTTAATAAATATAAGTTATGCAGTATTACAGACAACAAAAGGATCTTTTATATTAAAACAATAGAACATATTTGTGAACTATTAGGTAGTTCCTTGGTAGATATTTCTTGCAAATTCCATCTCTCAATTAGGTAGAACATGAAAAAATTGAAAAGATATCATTGAGATATATAAGTAGATGCTCAGTAAATATAAATTCATTATTTGAATTACAAAGAATCTCAAGTCAAAGGTTTAGGACCAATTTATTTAGTCCAAAGTAAAAACTATCAATGAATGTTTTCTTTATGTCCTCATGTTGTATAGACTCATTCACTAATAAATATTGAGCTCGCTTTATTCTCTGGAACTCCTAAACTGTAATTTAAGAAGTCTGCTTTCCTGTTTTTAATGATGCTTGTTTTCATTTCTGTGACTTCAGCTTGGCTTCATCATTGAGAGAAGCTTCATCATTCCCACTTGAAATAAGAAAGTTGTGGGTAACATGGGTATTTGGCAGCACTGTAGGTTATTAATGAATTGTAATTTACACTTATAAGTCTAGCTAATATGTTTGTGTTTATAGACATAAAAGTTTATTTTAAAATAGCTATTAACAAGGTTAGGACATTGAGGCCAGTTAGGAAAGAAATAATTGGGGCCCCAAATCAGGTTGTTATAGTATAGCTGAGGAAGAGGAGAGAGTAACTATGTCTTATTATCACCTTAAATATATTGAATTTGTATATTTTCAACTACATTTTATACTTTGATATAAATAGAATACATAATAAGCATCTGTGGGATATGCAATTAATGTCACTTTTGAGGAAGGACCCTCATAACACACTTGGGCTTTGACATTTGTAAATTATGAGCTCTTGGGATAAATTTCATATCTCCCAAATGTTTATTGTACATCTTCCATTTCCCCTTTTTTTCTATTTTCTGGATTAGCAATTGTTTCGCTGTGGTAGTTTATAATAATTTAATTGGCGAGGTTCTTGGTTATTGATAAATAATCTGCTTAATTTTGTGAAATAATTTTAAAATATTTATATCACAGTGTATTTGTTCTAACACATCACAGTATAATTATGTATGACTACTAAGTTTTTTTAAACGATATTTGAAATATAAACATATGTTAAACAATATAACTTTTAGTCATTAAAGCAGTGTAATTACCTACCTTAAAAATTCTCTTCCAACAGTTTAAGCAAAAAGCTTCCTATTCTAAACACAGTTAATGATTGAAATATTCTTTTCTTTTCAATGAGTTTTATCTTATACATTTAATGTATAAACCAGAATGAGGGATTAGAAGGTGAAGATCCAATGATAATCTTGTCACCCACCACTGGGTATTCCCCCAGGATTACTCCTGTTGAAAAAGCTGAGTATGTTCCCTTCTATTTGAATAATTATCATGATTAAGAATTATGGGAAGAATAATAAATTATTTGAAATAATTATTAACAATTATTAATATTTATTGAGTATTTTCTGTAGGCCAGGATCATACCGATGGCTTTACATAGATTATTTTATTTATCCTTAGAACACATTGGGATAGGTACTGCTATTATCCCCACTTTTTAGATGAGGAAATTAAGGTTTATAAAGGCTTATTTAGATTAACCACCTACCAAGAAGCTGAGCCAGGCTTTGACCTTTTAAGCCTATATTCACACCCTAATATGATTCAGTCTATGAGTATGGTAGGAAACAAAGGCATCCACAGGGATTGTGTTAGGTTGGATTATGAGCCAAACTCAGGGTGACCAGATTAGCAACAGAGACCAGGAAGGTACAAATCCTGGAATCAGAGGAGTCTTGTTAGTGAGCAGAAGCCAGCCTCCTATAGAGGAAATAGTAAATCAAGGGCACTGGACAGCCCAAGGCCCATAGCCATGCCAAGGCAAAATGTACATATGTTTTTATATGAAAATTAGACTGGCAAGCATTGTTAAGAGTAGTTATGTCTGAGAGGGAATGATGGATGGTGTTTATTTTCTTTATACTTTTTGTTACTTTGTCTCTATTGATTATAAATTGATGGTGTTTATTTTCTTTATACTTTTTGTTACTTTGTCTCTATTGATTATAAATTGATCATATAAGAAAAAAAATGTGAGGACATAAGAAACACCTTATAAGTACCGCGCGCTAACCGATTGCGCCACTGGAGCTCCAAAACTGAAACACCTTAAAGGTATATTTGAACCATTGTCAGTAATCTTTGAAGAATTACGAAAAATGGAGGACATGGCAAGAATGCTTAATATGAAATAACTCTGTCTTAACAATCTTCAGTACAGTCAAATGTATTTACCTTAATCTCTGACAATATATTAGAACTTTAAAAAAATAGATAAGTCCCTAGGAAGGGAAATTTTTATGTGGAACTATCATGTACTTACCAGAACAGTTTGGACAAGTTAGAGCTGCGTTTTCTTTCCTGTCAAATTACCAGATTCGACAAAAACTTTTGACTGAATATTTTTACTTCACCACTTTCCTGTTATATTTTTTTGCTCAAAATGGAAAATGTGTAGACTGAATGATATTACATTTAGGCTTGAAATGTAGTTTTATGTAACTGCCATGTTCAGTGAGTATGGATGAATATATTGTGACCCAGGTGGAGTGAGGTATTTGACACCAGGCCATAGGGCTTTGTCATTGGCCCTGCACAGAATCCCAGCTTTTTAGGATCTGAAAGGTCACTCTTTTACCTACTTATGAAATGCTTCAATCTGATTTCTTTAATACCCATATTAAATAATTGAATATCTCGAACTTAGCAAATCTCTTGTTGGTGAGTTTGATATCATCACAGGCAGCTAATTCCATGGCAGATTTCACACATCTCTCCACTATACCTCCAAGTATAATGTAACAAATATTTTAATTTGTAATAAATGTTAAGCATTTGTTCACAAGGAGCTCACAGTATTGCATAGAGAAAAAAATGAGATTTGAAGTATACGGACTTAGATAAAATCATGGCTTGAATATCCCATTTACTATTAAAGTTACATCTATGTAGTTAGGATAAATACTATGATTAGTCTAGTGTGATATATTTGTAAACAACATTATTTTGATATAATTTAATGATTAGAGTCATGCACAATCTGCTGTAGGAGCACAAATATAAGGAACACTATATCAGGAATGCATTTGGCTGCAAGTAACAAACTCAACTAGCAATGGCCTAAACAAATGGTGCTTTTTGTTATTTTCCTAAAAAGTAACAAGTCTGGAGATAGGAGCTCTGGCAGTGGTTCAGTGGCTTTACAGTATGGAGACCTGCAGATTCTCTCGGCCTTTCTTCATGATTGTGGCTAAATGGTCTCAGGATGCTGGGATTAAAGTTGAATTAAAGTAAAACAGCTAGACATCAATTATTTAGTAGATCAGTAGGTAATTGTTCAAGGCTGTATATTTGTTCAAGAGGCTGGTGTCAACCTTATTTGCCTCCTCTGATCAAGCAAAGCAGAAACTCTCCCAGCAACCACCACTAACAGATGTAGGCTTAAATCTCATTGGTAGCATGTTGTTAGTAATTCAGTTTGTCATATA